>NC_062572.1:55023878-55393878 GCF_022837055.1 Prionailurus viverrinus
ATGTTCATCCATATTCTTATTACAGTATCCTATAGTTTTAATTTTGTGAATATGCTATAATTTGTTTATTCATTCTTCTGTTGATGGACATTTGTGTAATTTTCAGCTTTTGGTTATTACCAGTGGTGTGGCTATGAACTTTCTAGGAAATTTCTTCAGATCATATTTGCAGCTCTGTTGGGGATAAACTTTGGAATGGAATTACTAGTGGGTACCGTCAGTTTTCCAAATGGTTGTATTCTATCAGTTTACACTCTTACAGATTGAATGGGAGCTTAGGTTGGCTCACATCTTCCCCAACACTTGGTATCTTTCATCTTCTCCTAAAATTTTAGTTATTCTGTTATGTAGGTAATGTTATCACATTTTTATTATTTTAGTTATTTAGTTAATAAGTGGGCTTTGAAATTTTACTTTATTTTATTCCCTCCCTCTAAATATAGCATTTTTGCATCTTGGTTAAGATCTTCTAATGTTCTGTGTTTATATTTTATTTATAACTGTTAAATTAGCATATTGACTAATTTACCTTTAATTGTTAACTGTTCTCCTTGATTTCTTTCATTCAAGCATCATCATTCAATGATGATACATGATTATCTCTTGTAATGAATTTTGCTGGTATGAACTTTGACAGTTTCAATTCTTTATTTAGAAAGTTAGCTTAATAGTTTGGTGACAGTTTTGCTTTCATCTTTTTATTATTTCTCTTTGGTAGCTTATTAGACTTGGCTTCTCTAATATTACTTATCAGTCTCTTCTTTTTCTCTCTTTTTCTCTGAACACTCCTTTAAATGTTTATATTTCTCTAGATTGTTTCTTTAGTGCTCTTTTGCACTTTATCTGCTCTCCATATTTTTCTCCCTAATTTCCAGATCCTTATTTCCAGGTCTTTACTGGATATCATGCATTGAGATATTTGTAGGCACTTTGTACCTTTCCTCTGTCAAACCAACTCTTAACAATATTTTTTAACTTGGTTACTCAAGTTAAACTTGGTTTTTAACTTGGTTACTCAAGTCTTCTGGTTATAAATGCTTATTTTTCTCATTCTCCCACAAGTTATTCTCAAAAAATTCTGTTGATTTTTTTTGTTAACATAGGAAGCTCCCTGATAACTGTGTCTCTAAAATAGAAATCCCATTTCTCCTATTCCTGCCTTAGTGCAGACCTTATCATGGTCTAGACTGTGGCTTCAGTTAGTCTTGTTTTTTTGTTTTTTGTTTTTTTAGTCTTGCTTTTTTGGTTTGCTTCTGATTCATCCTCCCTTCTTTTTTTTCTCTTTTATGGTCCCTTTGATTGAAGAGTGCAAACACTGAAACAAAGAATTTAAGTTAAAAGTTTATTAAAAATTTACAAAATATATAGACCATTAAATTTTAGTTTTTAAACAATTGAACTTACAAATGATGGTTTTGTAACTTTGTAGTTTTTATACTTTCTGAAACTACTAAAGCTTGAAACAGCACTCAGGCTTTTGGGATGCCCTTTCTTTAAAAATGATTTTGATAAGTATTGACAAATTGTTACCCAGAAATGTAGAGCACTCATTTCCTTTTATCTTCTAACACTGGTTATTATTTCTAAAACTAGTTTTTAGTTTGACGGCTGAAAGATGGTATCTTGGTCGTGTTTACTTTGCATTTTTTGACTCCAGGTTATAATGAGTATTTTTAATAATTTATGGTCTTAATTGGTAATCATATCAAATGCTATGTTAGTGATATTAGCTACTATTTATGGAGTACTTTCATAACTGTCAAAAATACTGTGATAAGCATTTTATTGTATTATCTGTTTTAATCCTCTGAATAACTGTATCAACTGTAGATACTTTTCATTTTGTGGGTGAGGGAACAGATTGTGGGGGAGAAAAGTGACTTGTTCAATGCTGCATAGTTAGGAAACTTATTTCCTATGATCTGTTACACTAGTCGCTCTCAACTTTAGTTAGATGAGGAAGATTGAATATTTGTACTTATAGGGGATTGGATTAAATGTATATTGACTTTGGACCCCATATATGATGGCTATGATTTATCTAGTTTTTTTAAAAGCAAAATGATAAAGTTGGGTATTTGGCTAGGTTAGGAGAGAAGAAATAAAAATTTTAGTGAGTTTGGTTCTAATTAGAATGTTGAGAGATGGTTAGAGCAGGATGGGTCCTTAAATAATTCTCAAACCGTGTTTCATTGCTCACTACTGTGGGAAGTTTTCCTATTTCCTGACAATACAAGTTTGGGTAATACGTTTTCCCAAGCAGAGAAACTTTAACTTTGTTTATCCTAGAATTTCCCAAATTTGTGCACTGTTTTCTGGTAGACCTATTCATATTCATGTCTTATGGAATATCTTGAAATACATCAACTTGAGATAAAAGTTGATGTAGTCTATTCTTTCATTTTATTAGGGGAGGAAATGGAAATCCATTGTGGCCAAACATGTTGCTTGAGATCACACTGCTAGTAAATGACACAGGATAAGCCAGTCATTCCTTTGTACCATGCTTCCTTTAATAATTAATATAATGTTAATACTTACTTTTCATATATTATGTTAAAAAGTTTAAAGCATTATTGAGTGTAGTTTCTTTTATATTTCCATCTAGTTCAGTTGTTAGCCTTATACTCTGAGAAATACATGTACAGTTTTTAAAATTCTGCCGTTTATGTACATATGAATAACCTAACTCATTTAGCATGAATATATATCCATAACCACTTGCTTGTGTTTAATCATAGAAATGGAAAGAGTCTTTTTTCTGTAGTTAACATGTCACAAATGTTTGGTTTAGTTTCTGTAGAAAATGTTTCCTGACTGCAATGAGAGAAAGCGGAATACATTGTCCCCTCTGTCGTGGAAATGTGACTAGAAGAGAGAGAGCATGTCCTGAACGGGCCTTAGACCTTGAAAATATCATGAGGAAGTTTTCTGGTAGCTGCAGATGCTGTGCAAAACAGGTAGAGTAACTGTGACATAGCTCTTTGAAAATGAAGGTTCTACTCTACTTTGAAAATGAAATTCCTGTTTGAGTTTTCTTGGTAGGTGCTGGTTTGAAGAGAAAGAAGTTACTTAAATTAGGTAGAAAGGTGAAAAAACCACCTGATTATAGATTTTACTAGATTATAAATGTATTGAGAACAGAGACTGAGAGAAACAATCTGTGAATTTGTCATAATTTTTAGCATGGCATCTTTCTCAAAGTAATTGCTTATTGATTACCTACTAAGTAAACTAAATGAACAAACTGGCATTTAACTCATTTAAACCCCATTCTGGTACAAATTGTGATGGTAGCATCGTTATTGCAATTTTGTACATAGAAATGGGCCAAATAGAAGAAGTCTCTGGTTGCCCACTTTACTTGTGTATTTATGTGTGTAAGAAATTACAAAATATTTTGCAAAGACTAATTAATTTTTAAGGAACAGGTGAGAACATCAGGTGTTGGCAAATAACTGGCATTAATTCCCCAGTCTGGATTTTATTCTATCACTTGGAGAGGGAGTGAAATAGGGGTGGTTAGGCTTTGAGTATATCCATGTGTCTATGGATTTATTGCAGCCACTTTTTCAAACAGCTAATAAAGTCAGTGAGCAAAACCAGTTGCTATTTCATGCATTCACACAAGTCAGATCTGCTTTTCCATCTCTTTGAGGGAGGTGTTAACTGACAGGGCAATGAAGCGAAGCTGGAAAATACACTTGAGAGATTCTGGCTCTACTCCTCAGTGAGAAACTGAAAAATGTTCCAAGTGTTAACCTGGGAACCTAATTTTTTTTTAAAGCACTTTCTAACTCTGCCAAGTTGCAGTGAAGAATAAAGATATGCCCAATACTTTCAGGCAGTGTATTACTGCTTTTAATGTATTTTTTTTGTCTATTATTAGTAGTAGAGTTTCAAATATAAATTTATTTGCTAACATTTTTTGCAGTAAGTTCACATCTGCATCTAACAAACTTATTACTTATTTTCAGCTTCTACTTAAGAATTAAATCATTTACTAAAAAAATCTTGTTTAAATGGAATACTAAGTTGGTAATGTTATATTTTGGTTTTTGGCTATTGATAATATCTCAAATTTATGACTTCATTTAAAATTAAAAGTCACATTACATTTTGATCAATAATTTACAGATTAAATTCTATCGCATGAGACATCATTACAAATCTTGTAAGAAGTATCAAGATGAATATGGTGTTTCCTCTATCATTCCAAACTTTCAGATCTCTCAAGATTCAGTAGGGAACAGGTAAGCAATATTTATTCTTAAAAAGAGAATTTTTATAGTTAAAATGGGATTGTTTGGGGTAACTGTGTGATAAGGTGTTTTTTGTTTTGGGGGGTGTGTGTGTTTAAATTCTCAAGTAACAGAAATATATTTGCCTTCAAGCTTGTTTAACTTCTCTAAGATTGCATCGGGGAGAGTGACTTCATGTCTAAGATTGCATCGGGGAGAGTGACTTCATGGTATACTTAAGCTTATGTTATTCAAAAATAATTCTTAGAAAAAAAAAATCTACATTTCTTTGAATAAAAAACAAACATGAGGGTTGAAGGCTGTTTTCTTTTGCAATTGAAATTACTTGAAAACTAAAAATCCCTTTCAACTAAAATCTTTTTTATTTGCTATTGAGCAATAGAGTTGTTTGAAATTTTAATTTTCATAGTAAAATGTCATATAAAAGTGAAACTTGGTACTATTAAATTCTTAGCCCTATTTTAGTTCCCCTCTTTTTTTAAAGTAGATTTTGTTTTTATTTATGTTTTATTGTCTCTGATGTGTGTATATTAAACATTTTTATGAAATGTATTTTACACAGAATAATGGCTGAAATGTACATGTGTGATTTTAATAGCATTAAGACAAAAATCCAGTTACTCCTAACACAAATTAAAAAATAGAACATTCGGGGCGCCTGGGTGGCGCAGTCGGTTAAGCGTCCGACTTCAACCAGGTCACGATCTTGCGGTCCGGGAGTTCGAGCCCCGCGTCGGGCTCTGGGCTGATGGCTCAGAGCCTGGAGCCTGTTTCCGATTCTGTGTCTCCCTCTCTCTCTGTCCTTCCCCCGTTCATGCTCTGTCTCTCTCTGTCCCAAAAATAAATAAACGTTGAAAAAAAAAAAATTAAAAAAAAAAAAATAGAACATTCTTCAGGGTCTTAGAATCTTCTTGGGACCCCATGTCCTTTTGAACTGCATATTCCCCGACGTAACCACTCTCTTCTTTTTTAGGTTATTTATTCCCTTGCTTTTCTTTATAATGTTACCACCTATGCATATATCCTTGTGTAAGGAAAGGCAGTATTGGCAGTAGTCTAGAAAGGCTCCCAGGAGACAATGTGTTAAGCAGTCTCTCTCAAGATTTTATTTGAGTAGCATTTCATTTCATGTGTTGCTAATTTTCAGTGATTAACTACTCTTAAGCACTCATACTGTATGTAGCCTTCTCTACTCCTTATTTGAAACTGTTCTAGTGTTTAGTAATTTTCTGATTGCCTAGTCGACAATTTTTTAAATTTTTTTTTTAAGTTTACTTATTTATTTTGAGAGAGAGCAAGCGGAGGAGGGGCAGAGAAAGAGAGGGTGAGAGAGAATACCAAGCAGACTCCACACCTCCCCACTGTCAGTGCAGACAGAGCCTGACATGGGACTCAATCCCATTAACTGTGAGATCATGACCTGAGCCCAAATTGGGAGTCAGATGCTTAAATGACTAAGCCACCCAGACGGCACCCCCCCCCCACCTGTTTTTTAAGTAGGCTCCGTGCCCAATGTGGGCCTTGAACTCTTGACCCTGAGATCAAGAGTCACATGCTCAAAGCTCCACTGACTGAGCCAGCCAGGCGCCCTTGCAAGATTCTTTTTAGATTCTCATTTTACTTGACTTAGTGTCATTAGATGAGATGGGTCACTCCTATTTTACAATTTTTTAAAAAAATCCCAGGTTCCTTCATCCCTGTGCTTTCTTTGTTATTGTACCTCTGCTATATTGAAATTACTCAACAATTTGTTATTAACCTAATAGATTATTCTTAAGTGTGAGGTGGTTTGTCTTGTTTAACATTGTCTCTCCAGTGCTTAGCAAAGTTCCTAGTATGTATGATTTTTGCAGTCACTGCTTGTTAAAGAACCAAAGTTTCTTCTCAGGAGTCTTGCCGCCTTCTGTCTTACTTCTCAGATCCAGTTTGATTCCTGATAGTGTTCCTCTTCTGTGCCTTTC
Organism: Prionailurus viverrinus; assembly: GCF_022837055.1. NCBI lineage: Eukaryota > Metazoa > Chordata > Mammalia > Carnivora > Felidae > Prionailurus > Prionailurus viverrinus. The sequence goes on from NC_062572.1 coordinate 55,030,102, forward strand.
TTCTAAAAGTAGTGTCACTTCCCTAGCTCAAGCCCTCATCATCTCTCATTTGAACTATTGCAACAGTCTTTTTGTGGGTGGTCCTACTCGAATGTGTTTTACATTGCCAAATTGTTATTTCAGAAGTGCAATTCTGATCTCTTTCTCCCTGTCCTTAAACCTGCCTCCTTGTACCTTGTCAGTAACTTAGCCATGCATGACCTGATAGCATTGTTTCTCATCCTGGGTTCCAAGGGCCACCAAGGACTCTGTGAACTACCTAAACTACCAAATGTTTTGTGTATGTGCATTGTTCTGGAGAAAGGATGTTGAGATTCTTAAGAAGTTCCATGATCTAAAATCCAACAACTGGTTTATAAGACAGAATTCTTTATTCTTTTTTTTTTTTTTTTTAATTTTTTTTTCAACGTTTATTTATTTTTGGGACAGAGAGAGACAGAGCATGAACGGGGGAGGGGCAGAGAGAGAGGGAGACACAGAATCGGAAACAGGCTCCAGGCTCTGAGCCATCAGCCCAGAGCCTGACACGGGGCTCGAACTCCCGGACCGCGAGATCGTGACCTGGCTGAAGTCGGACGCTTAACCGACTGCGCCACCCAGGCGCCCCAGAATTCTTTATTCTAAAGCCCGTTTTGATCTGGCACTTGCCTTGCCCCTTTTGGCCTTTCTCTTTCTTGGTTACCCATCAATGCATCATATGCCTTAGCCATGTTGAATTATTCGTACCATATCCTTGTCATCCTTGAGAAGCAGTATAAGTTAGTGATTTAAAAAAAAATGAACCCTTGGAGAGACTGCCTGGGTCCCAGGCTCTGTCACTTAGTAATTGTATGATTTTGGCAGGAAACTATACTTCAGTTTTCTCATCTGTTTTAAAAAAGTGGATGGTAATGATACTATTAGTACCTCGTTGGGTTGGAAGCCAATAAATAGGTCAATAAAGGCAAAGCATATTGAATAGTAGTACCTTGTTCGGTAAATGTTAGTTTTTAAATATCACCCTCATTATTCCCTCATCTACATAGTTTTACCAGTAGTAGTCCCTTTTCCCACCACTCCAACTCACACTTTGCCAGTCAATGGACTTTTTCTTCTCTTTGAAGATTTAGACCAAGTGTTAGATCTGTAGAATCTTTCTGACCTCTAGAATTTCTTCCTTTCTTTGTTCTCCAACTAGACCCTCTAACACTTTATTTATTTGTTTAGTCTGTCTTTTTAAAATCTAGAATGGGCTTCTTGGTATTATTCATTTTTATATCCTGTGCAAATTCTAATTGCAATGGAAAAATTGGGTTTGCGTATGGATTGTTAGTAAGGAAAGTGGTGATGGAAGGAAAAGAAGGTTTTTTTTTGTTTTGGGGGTTTTTTTGTTTGTTTAATGGCAGGGAATAGAAGATATGATGCCAGGATATAGTAAAGGTCTTGGGAGGAAAGAAACAGTATGTTCAAATTAGGTAGTTTGAGGAGAATTTAGTAAAGGGACTGTTTTCAAAGAGTAGGGTGTTGGGTGAGCAGCTAAATCACAAGGAGTGGTGAGTGATGTACTCTGGGTCAGGGGAGGGGAGGAAGTAAATACCAGAACTCGGAGACAGAAAGCTATAAAGCTATGTGGAGAGGACAGTTAATGAGGATGCAGCCAGCTGAGGCAGTTTTGCTGGGAAGGAGTCTGGGAAATAAGTGTCCTAGCTCTCCTGCTTTACCTTCCCAGTTGCCTGCTGGGCTGAACCCAACTGGGAAGCAGAGAGGGGAGCCTGTTGATGCAGGTTGGTCTCTCAGTACACAAAGCATGGTTCACAATGGAGAGAAGATCTGGAGGGGCAAAAGATACCCAGTATATAAGGATTTCAGTTAGTAGCCAAATATATTGTAATATCCTATACACTATATTTCTCAGCTTCCAAGTAGCTAGGACAAAGAAGAAAACATCCATTAAGTTATTGACATTATCAATGATATTGTAAACAAAGTAGTTTCTAATAAGAAACACAGCTATTTTTGATACTAAAAAAGTGATACTGAAATGATTTTACCCATAGCATCCTCAAAAGAAGAAACTATGCAGTTAAATATCATCTTTCCTGTGGTAAATACAAAACACGTTACATAGGACTCTAATTTAAAGACCTTCATTGTAGCATATGATAATGCCTTATTGCAGTGTATTAAAACTTTCCTTACAGGGGCTTTTCTCTGAATTTCTGATATTCTGGCTTAATCTAGGGGTGGTGGTCGAATGGACAGGATCTATATATTCATGCAGTTCTCCGTGAAGATTATTTGCTAGCTGCTAAGTTTTTAATAAACATCTCAGTTTGGAGAATTTAAGGTCTTACTCTCTGTCAAGTAACTGGAGAGAGGATACATTTTATATTGCTGATAAAGAGCAGAGCCATGTAATTAATAGCTGAGGATTTGGTGGCATTTTATGAAAATTCATTGCTTTTTTTTTTTTTAAAGTTTATTTGAGAGAGAGAAAATGCACCTGTGGGAGAGAGCAGGGAGGGACACAGAAAGAGAGAGACAATCCCAAGCAAGCTCTGAGCTCAGCACAGAGCTCAATGCAGGGCTCCATCTCACAAACCATGACATCATGACCTGAGCCAAAATCAAGAGTCGGATGCGTGGGGTGCCTGGGTGACTCACTTGGTTAAGCATCCTACTCTTGATTTTGGCTCAGGCCATGATCTCATGGTTTGTGAGTTTGAGCTCTACGTCTGGCTCTGTGCTGATAGCTTGGAGCCTGCTTGGAATTCTCTCTCTCCCTCTCTCTCTCTGCCCTTCCCCCACGTGTGTGTGTGTGTGCATGCTCGCTCTCTCTCTCTCAAAATAAATAAGTAAACATTAAAAAAAAAAAAGAGACATTTAACCGACTGGGCCACCAGGCACCCTGAAAATTCATTACTTTATTAATAAAGATCTCTCCATGGCAAAGTCAAGGGACTCCCTAAGAGTAGAGCACATATGTTTTCTCAGGGTACAGTTCACAGTATTCCTTCATAAGTACAAATGGATGATTTAAACTCTGACTCCATGACTGTGGAAATTTTTTTTTTAATTTTAATATTTTTGTTTTTGCATTTATTCATTTTTCGAAAGACAGAGTACGAGTGGGGGAGGGGCAGAGAGAGAGGGAGACATAGAATCCGATGCAAGCTCCAGGCTCTGAAGTGACAGCACAGAGCCCTATGTGGGGCTCGAACTCATAGACTGTGAGATCATGACCTGAGCTGAAGTCGGATGCTTAACTGACTGAGCCACCCAGGTGCCCCTTGACTGGAAATTCTTAAAGTGGTGTTTGCATGTACCTATCTCAGTAGTAACAAAATTTCAAAATAAATCCATAGATAATTTTATTAGTTCAACATAGATTTATTATACTTTCTGAACTACTGGGCACACTCTACATGTTATAGAATGTACAGGGATGAGCAAAACAGACACAGTCCCCTTTTCTGTGTATGTAGTAGTATAACTTCCAGTTGAGTAATCCAAAATAAACTAGCCCACGAGTTTCAGTAAAATCATTCAGGGTAGAACTATGTACTATGGAGTAATAAATATTGGAGGATGTTTAACAAAATTATTGCATTAGTATGGGGTAGTTCATCATAATAAATATATAGCAGTGCTAGTTAAGTCCATTTGTAGCTCACAACAATAAAATTCTCGTTTTAATGTATAAGACTGCATGCTTTCTGTTTTCTTTAGCCTCTAGAAGTGAGGATGAGGAGGAGTGGGAAGGAAGATGAATGTAATCATTAAGATACCAGACACATTTTATCTTCCTTGGAAATTGTTTGGTCTGTTTGTAGGCTTTTCCTACTAATTTTGACTCCTTGTAAACATTAATAAGTAGGTATCAGTGGATTCATACAGTTTAGTCCAAATATAGCTCTTCACAAAGACTGAATTAAAGTTGAAGGCAATCTTACATTGTCATCTTTTCTCCAAGATGTTGAACATTTTTAGTGGCTAAATCTTTATTAAAGGAATCTGGTACAAGTATATAAAATAGGTTTTCATTATTCATAAGCCTTCTTTATATAATATGGATGATAATCCTTTATTACATGCATTACAAATATTTATATATATATATTTTTTTTACTCAGAACTAAATATTTTTTTGCCATTTTGTAAAACACATAAACATAGAACTTGAGGTTTTTCTTTATATTTTTAAAAGACTAGAAATGGGATACTGTAGTATTTTGAAAACTTTGCTTTAAGGACTATCACAGTTTAATTTAGCAATAAATGGCATAGTTATACATAATTTTAATTCTTTTTTTTTCCTTTTTTAAAAAAGTTTTATTTAAGTAATCTCTACTCCCAACATGGGGCTCAAACTCACAACCCTGAGATCAGTAATCGCACGCTCTTCTTACTGAACCAGTCAGGCACCCCCTTACCTTTTTTTAAAATTTGGAAAACAAACTTAATATGAGCTAGCTAGCTATCCTCTTAACTGATTTTTAAGTGTATAAAATAGTATTGTTATCTGTAGGCACAATGTTGTACCCCAAATCTCTAGAACCTGCCTTGCGTAACTTATGTTTTATACATGTTGATTAGTAACTCCCTATTTCATCCTCTTGTAGCCTCTGGCAACCACCATTCTATTCTTTGCTTTTATGAGTTTGGCTAGTCTACTTAACTTCATGTAACTGAAATCATGCAACTGAAATTGTACTGTGACTGGCCTTATTTAACTTAGCATAACATGAGGTTCATTCATGTTGTCATCTGCAGGATTCATTCACTTGCAGGATTTCCTTTTAAGGGTGAATAATCCATTGTATGTATATACCACATTTTCTTTATCCATTCACATCTTTGTTTCTTTATGCATTCACAAGATTGTTTCTGCCTTTTGGCTATTATGAATAGCACTACAGTGAACATGGGAATGCTAATATTTCTTTACTATCCTGATTTCAGTTGTTTTGGATAAAGACCCACAGGTGAGATTGCTGAATCATATGGTAGTTTTGCTTGTTTTTTTTTTGTGGGGGAACCTCCGTACTGTTTTCTATAGTGGCTGCACCATTTTTGCATTCCCACCTACAATATACAAGGGTTCCAGTTTCTCCACACTCTCACTAACACTTGTCTTTTGTTCTTTTGATAATAGCTATCATAACAGGTATGAAGTGATAGCTCATTGTGGTTTTGGTTTGCATTTCCCTGATGATTAGTGACCTTGAGCATTATACCTGTTGGCCATTTGTAGATTATCTTTGGAGAATTATTTATTCAAGTTTTTAGCCCATTTTGTAATTGGGTTGGTAGTGTCTGCTGTTGAGTTGTAGGAGTTTCTTATATATTTTGTAAATTCACTGTTTATCAGGTACATGGTTTACAAATATTTTCTTCCATTCTGTAGGTCATGTTTTCACTTCTTGTTTCCTTTGCTGTGCAGAAGCTTTTTAATTTGAGACAGTCCTGCTTGTCTGTTTTTGCTTTTGTTTCCTGATTGCAAATGTGTTTGTTCAGTTTTTGGCTAGTCTTGTTATGGTGTCTTTTGACATACTAAAATATATATTATATTTATGTATATATAGAAATATAATTATTTTCTTCATGATTTTTGCTTTTTGTGTCATGCTTGAGAAATCTTTTCCTAACTCAGGTTATAAGATATTTTTTTCTTTAACATTTTAAAGTTTTGCTTTTCACATTTATTTTGGATGCATAATGTGACAGGAAAATTTTTCCTCACGTGATTAGTCATTTGTCCCAGTACCATTCATTGGGTCCATTTTTTCTCACTGATTTACAATGCCATTTCAGTCCTACACATCTCTGTATTCTGTTCTATTGGTCTATTTGTTTATTGTCTAGTATCAGGCTATCGTAATCTCTATGACTTTAACAGTGAGTCTTAATGTCAGATAAGGAAAATTTCCCACCTTGTTTTACTTACAAAACACTCTGCTGTTACTGATCCTTTGCTATTCCATATGAATTTTAGGATCAGACTTTTGAGTCTCCTGAAAATCTCTGTAGAGATTTTGATCAGAGGCGATATAGAGGTTGAATTTATTGAAAATACATTAATTTGGAGAGAATTGACATCATATGGTACTGATTTTTCCCACCTCTCCCATTTTTAAAAAAATATGCTGGAAGAGGGGCGCCTGAGTGGCTCAGTTGGTTGCGCGTCCGACTTTGGCTCAGGTCATGATCTCACAGTTCTTGGGTTCGAGCCCTGGGTTGGGCTTTGAGCCCACAGCTCTAAGCCTGGAGCCTGCTGCACATTGTGTCTCTCTTTCTGCACCTCCCTGCATTGTGTATGCGCTCTCTCAAAAATAAACAAACATTTAAAAAATATGCTAAAAGAAATCCGTTTAGAGCATGTGTAAATGTTTTATTGTATCTTTTCCGAAAAGTGTATAGTTTTTATTAATATACAAATGGATTTTTTTCCTGTTTCATAATCTAAGTGGTTATTCCTAGTGATTAGGATTAGTACAGATTTGTACATTAAGGTTGTATTTTGCAACTGTTGATTTATTAGTTCTAAGAGTTCCAAATAATGGTAGATGTTTTTAGATTTATTAAATAGAAAATTATTTTGTTTTTTATACAGTTTTGTCTCTTAGTGCTTCATGTCATAATTTATTGCATTAACTAAGATCTCTATCTGATATTAAATAGGCGGCACCTTTTTCTTGTTCTTCATTTTAAGTGGGAATGCATCTAGAATTTTCTATTATGTTTACAATGTTTTTTTTTTAACCTAACATAGTTATTCTTTATCTGTGTCATGATGCTATCACTCTCAACTTAAGATTTCCTCCTTAAATGGTTCTATTCAAATCAGAATCTTTAATGGAATTAAAAAAAATATATATATATATATATACATCTGGCTCCATTCCCAGATATTGTGATATCTAGAGTCTAGGCATTTGTATTTATTTTTTAATGTTTATTTATTTTGAGAGAGAGAGAGTGCAAGCAGGGGAAAGGACAGAGAGAGTATGAGGGGAAAGAGGGAGAGAGAGAGGAATCCCAAGTAGGCTCCAGGCTGCCAGGGCCGAGGCCTGCGTGGGGTTCCAACCCATGAACCATGAAATCATGAACTGAGCCGAAATCAAGAGTTGGATGCTTAACTGATTGAGCCACCCAGGTTCCCCTAGGCGTTTGTACTTTTAAAAGCTTTGTGAATGATCAGAGGGTTTTTTTTTTGTTTTTGTTTACATTATGGAGATTGAATTTTATTGGATGATATTTTTCTGCATCAAATGAAATTATCTTTTTTAATTTTAATTGTTAATATGCTGTCAGTGATAGATTTTCTGTTATTGAACCCATTGATGTATTTCTGGAGTAAATGAGTAGGCTACCAGTAATAGACATGATACAAATGACTAGAAAGGGCTGGAATGATGATAATGAGAGTTGTAATGGAAAACAGAACTATATGGGCAATGGAAGAGAGAGAAAGCATTTTAAAAGAGCGTTAAATTTGATATTAAAATGTTTTAAATCACTTTTGTGATTTCATATCTCATCAGTGAAAAAAATCAGGCATGCATTCCTACTGTGTGTGTTTATTTAAAAACTATGCATGTATTTTTACAGCACTGATACTTTATGTCATAAAGCATGCAAAATTTAAGTGAGATAAAGACGAAATCGTTACTTTAAAATAAGTTTTGCTTTATTTAATGGTATAAAATATTTTATTCTTAAAGTTTTATTAATACTTTCACTAAAACCAGTGTTGTTGACTGTACTTCCTAAAATTTTTTTTAATCTTAAACACTGTGACATAATCAGAGATTTGGAACTATGTTCACTTTACGTTGATACTTGATTTTGATGACTGTCATAGCTGAAAAATATACCTACCATACAAAAAAGATACAGATCTGAATGGAAGGAGTATGTCATAGGTTGAGATTACTAAAATTTTCAGTTTCACTCACTAAATGTCAAAAGAGCTTTTGTTGAAATTTTCATCTTCCTTAATGATGTTATAGTTGTTATTACAAAGCAATCAGAAGTTGTAACAATGTTTTTATTTTTTTAAGTTTGTTTATTTATTTCGAAAGAAATAGAGACAACACGAGTAGGGGAGGGGAAGAGAGAGGAGAGAAAGAGGATCCCAAGCAGGCTCTGTGCTGCCAGCACAGAACCCGAGACAGGGCTTGAACTCACAAAACTGTGAGATCGTGACCTGAGCTGAAACCAAGAGTTGGACACTTAACTGACTGAGCCACCCAGGCGCCCCTGTTAAAATGTTTTTAAAGGGCACCTTCAAAACCCAGTGATTGTGTTGATTTGGAAGATATTTTTAATGTTCTTATTTTATTTTTTAATTTTATGTGAGAGAGAGCCCAAGTTGGGGAGGGGCAGAGAGAGGAGGGAAACAGAGGATCCGAAGTGGGCTCTGTGCTGACAGGCTGACAGCAGCGAGCCCCATGTGGAGTTTGAACTCATGAACCATGAAATCATGATCTGAGCTGAAGTCAGATGCACACCTGACTGAGCCATGCAGGAGCCCCTTTATTTGGAAGATTTTGTTTACTTTTTAATTTTTAAATTTTTAAAAAAGTAAACTCAGTGCCCACTGTGGGGCTTGAACTCATAACCCTGAGATCAAGATGCATGCTGTACTGACTGAGCCAGCTCGGTGCCCTTATTTGGAAGATTTTTAAAGCAATTAGAAAAATCTGTTACAAAGTTTAAAAACATGGATATGAGATTTTTTAAAATAAGTGATACATACTGTTTTTGGTGACAAAATCGTAACATCTCTTTAATAAATGCAGTCTCTGACTGAGTTATTTTAAAAAGGTGTTTAGTCTCCACATTGTTAAAATACCACCTTTACCTGAAGAGACAGATGAGATCTGCTGGAAAGGTGCAGAAAATAGTGGTTTAATAGTCTCTTTGGGTGTAGAAACTGGGAAGCTTGCTTGCTCGCTCAGCATAAGATCTGTGTGGAGAGCTAACATGGTTTATCTTCATAGAAGGAGCTGTCATTGGAAGGGTGTCTACAGTATATATACAACTTTCTTGTATATAGCTTTATTATGAAAAACAAATTTTAAAAAATCAAAAAGAAAATTACATCTGTTATTGAGATGGTATAGTAGTACTGCTTGTTTTTTGTTTTTGTTTTTGTAAAAATATGAATAACCAGTTTTCTAAGTTTAACAACTCTTTTAACTCTGGTGTTGAGATATAAGAGAAAATCTCTGTAGGGTACAGTTTTCTTGCCCACTTCTTGTTTCATTTCTGTTTTAATGTTTCTGCTATTGAAAGGCCTTGTTTCTATAAAATTGACCACACTGATGAAGTTCTGTAATGCCTAAGTGACAGTTCCCATTTAGAATATACCCACTCTTTCCTCTGGATTTCTCTAATGCTGCATATGACATTTGGCTCTGGCACAGGGTCCAAGTGAGGATGTCAAATGGTTCTGTATATTAAATGTTGGAAAGCCTAGTTCCTTTTTGGAAAATATGAACATAATGATTTTCTTAAATATTTTCAAAAATATTTTCTTACACCTACTCCACGTTGGAGGCCATAGCTTTAAACCATATCCTAGTTACAAGTCAAAAAGTTCACAAATTCTTGCCTCAGCCCCAGCATTCAGTAACTTAGTAGATTAGGTAGAAGAGCCTCTTACTGTGAAAGTCTTAAGGACCTGGGGAAATATTATCATGCTGTGGATTTAAGATAATCCTGAAAAATTCTATATTATTTATTTGCAATTGCATAAATTAATTTTAAAGGACATAAGGACTTAATAAACAGTCGTCTTACTCAAACTTATTTAAAAAGTAAATGATGCCATAATTGTTTCATAGTTCAGAACTATTTGAAGTTCAGGCTTTAAAACAAATTCAGACTAGTCATTCTCATTAGCAATTCAAGTTAATGAATCTGTAATGTGCTTTATTACTTGAAGTATTAACTATTCCCCCTCTATGTTTCTTAAGTAATAGGAGTGAAACATCTACGTCTGATAACACAGAAACTTATCAAGAGAATACAAGGTAAGCTTTTGAAAATTCTGCTACTTTAGTAAATTACATCTATCACTTTATAAAAATAGATTTTTTAAATTAAACTTTCTTAGTGAATTCATCAGACAATGCTAGAAGTTGGGAATTTAGAAATGCTGCAGATGCTTTTACAGATCACATTAAATTAGAATAGCTCTCCTTTTTAGCTCTCCTTTTTCACTGTGGTCAGGTTTCTTCCATGCATAATTTAGGTAGAGTTGTCAATATTAAACTGTCTCTTGTTGAAATTCTGAGGTATTAAACATCGTTGATGTGTGATCCTCAAAATGTTTTGAAATGTTGATCATTCTGATGATTGATGCTTTTGTTTTTCACTTTTCTTATGAATTTTGTATGTTTGATTGCTAGAGACTGGCATAAGCTAAAGATATGATCTTGATGGGAGTCTTTTAAAAGTTTTGAGTTCTTAGATAACGGGGGTGTCCAAACTGGGACACCACAGGATATGTACAACTTTCAGGGGAGTTATAGTGACATCTGTTGGCCTTACACAAATGATTAAATTTAAGTTGTTTGGACCTAACTGCTTCATAAGTGGGACAGCTAGATTTGTTTTGTTTTAGGCCTTGAGGCACCATGAAAAAAATGTACTGAGACATTTTAAGGGTACGTAAACTGAGATTGTTTGGGAACATCTGTTGTAGATGATTTATTGAAGATAGTTTTTTCAAAATTTTAAATAGTCTAATAAATATAACTTTTTAAAAAAGAAACTTACAGTAATTGGTCAGAATAGGAAAGCATAATTTTTATGTTACAATTTCAAATTAAGTACAGTTCATTTAAAATTGTTTTATAGCTCTTCTGGGCATCCTACCTTTAAGTGTCCCTTGTGTCAAGAATCAAATTTTACCAGGCAGCGTTTACTGGATCACTGTAACAGTAATCACTTATTTCAGATAGTTCCTGTGGTAAGTACATATGTTTAAGATGTTCTTCTGCATTTTTAAATACACTGTTTCATTTATTTCATTTCATGTGTACAAGGGAAAGGAGTTGATTTAAATTCGGATGGGGCATTATCATTAAGGTAGGTTTAGGTCAACAAAAAATTGATGACTGTGAAGCAAAACGAGATATTTAAAATTCCAGTAACTCACTTATAAAAAGGGAGATGCTTATTGTAAGGGTAATGTAGGAGAATAGCCCGGAGGAGAGTGAAATAATGAAAGGTGAGCTGGGGATTCATTTGAGGAGTGGCAGAACCAAACTTTATTGGGGCTTCTCGGTTTCTTAGTCTAGAGAATGCAAACGACTGGGTCTGATCTGGTGGATCTGCTGCAGGTGAAAACGCTTATAAATAAGTATAAAGTCAGTAGGTATTTTTAATTGTATCCTTGCAGAATCTAGTGTATGAATGCATAAAGTAAGGAAGGAAAAGAATTGTACTTTCTTTTTGATGCATACATATCTTTTTGATGCCATTTTGAGGCTGTGTAAGAAAGGGGTGAGACCTTTTTGATGAATGAGGGAGACAGAGTGGAGTGCGGGATTCCAAGATTGTGGTAATGGTCCTACAAGTCCTCTTTTGGAACATGAGTTACATAGGTAAGTGATTTCACCTGTGGATGGAACAGGAGAAACTGAACTGAACTGGAAGAGATACTTCCTTTTCAGCTGTACATTTTGATACATAAATATTTTCTTCAGAAATAAGAGTAGAAGGAAAATTTTATAAATTAAGGATTATAGATATTTCTAAGCAGTTTTAGTGGATGTACTAGAAAAAAGTGAGAAAGAATACACCTCAGTAACTGTTGAGGCCGCCCTTAAACTCTCACATAGCACTAAGGGAGATACCACCTACTTTGCTCATTAGGAGAGGGTCAGTTACTGTTAAATAAACATACAATTGCCAAAGATATCTCCAGGAGAAATCTCACATTTAAGAGATTTCATTTGTTTTATATCACACTAGCAGATTTTTGTTTCTGCATTGTATTTAACACAGCACAGACTTTGGCTAGAGTCCAATTACCAAAAGTTTCTTCTTATTTCATTTCAGTATATCATACATTCACTTTTTAGTATGTCCTCATTAAAACCTTAAGGATACAATTTAAAGTTTACTTCACTTTCATTTTACTTATAAAAAAGTCATAATAATTATAGTTCTTTGTGGCTCAAATGAGATTACGTACTTGTTAATGATAGCAACTATGATTGGTATTAATTAGCAATTATGATTGGGTGTGTTGTTTCTATTCAAACAGTTGTGTAATCAGAGTTTAAACTAATAAAATGTATAAGATCTTTTTATTGTGTTGAATTATATTACTATAATTTATCTGAGGTAATTTGGTCCAGAAGTGATCTTTTCCTAAAATTTGGATCTTAGAAATGGTTTTCATATAAATGTTTTCGGTAACATAAGCCTGTGTTATTTTAATACTTTCAATAATTTGTATGTTTGGTTATTTTCATTATTTTTTATTTAAAACATTCTGTTTCTTATAGACGTGTCCTATTTGTGTGTCTCTTCCTTGGGGAGATCCTAGCCAGATTACTAGAAATTTCGTTAGTCATCTAAATCAGAGACATCAGTTTGATTATGGAGAATTTGTGGTAAGTGAAATTCTTTAAGCTTAAGAAAATACTGCTTAAATAGTCAAGTTAAATTAACTTTTTCGATCTAGACTTGAGTTTGAGACCAGCTGTTGTATCATACTGGATGGTTATAGAGCAGGTTCTGTTGTTTTTGTAATCTAGGTGAACTTTGGTTTGTGGGAGTGATAAAAGGTGAATTTACTATTCACATCCTATACTAGAGAGATAATTAATATAAGAAGAGCAGACTCCCAGATTGTCCAGATGATGACTTATATGAAAACTGTCTAGATTTAAGGGATAACTGTACCTGCTTAAAGAAGTAAAAATGGTTCAACAGATGGAGAGTGTATTTCTCAGCTTATACTAAGTTGCTTATTATAATAGATTTCTTGTATCCACATGAGGTACAGTCTTTTTTAAAAGTGAGGGAGCTTAATTATTAAGTAGAGCCAGGTTGAGTAGATTCTGGTCTTAGTTGATGGCTTTTAACAGGGTGCACAAGAGAAGTTACATAATGTAAAAATGCATCCCTAAAGCAAAACATGTGGTTACTTTCTACCTTCTAAATGTGCCATAATTTTTTTAAAAAATTAGATGATTTGTTGTATTGTGAAATTACATTTTATTCAACTTCAGTGAATTAAAACCTTATCTAATTCAATATTGATCCTGACAAAGAATGGCTGATACTTGTTTTCCAGTTTAGGAAATAAGCACAGGTATGTGCAGTTCTGACAATGGAATGAACAGAATTTACACTTTGCTCTCCAATGTTGCAGTTATATCATTCTTGATAAATGTTTCTTTATTTTGTGGAATTTGCATATTTAGTCATATTGTTTTAAAATAACTCAAATGTATGTAAAATTCAGATGTACTTATAATTTTAGCATTTTTATGAAATAATTATAGATTCTTAAATTCTCATTTTAAATAAATGTTTACTGTGGAGAACTATGATTTGAAAAAACAAAAATCTATCTTGTGAACCACTTTTGATCTAATTGTCAGATTGGGGTTTTTTTTTTTTGCCACAGAAGAGTATGTAATTTTAATTATTAGGACTGTCAAGTGGAAGCCTATTAAAGCAAACCGATAGGTGGGGCGCTTGGGTGGCGCAGTCGGTTAAGCGTCCGACTTCAGCCAGGTCACGATCTCGCGGTCCGTGGGTTCGAGCCCCGCGTCGGGCTCTGGGCTGATGGCTCAGAGCCTGGAGCCTGTTTCCGATTCTGTGTCTCCCTCTCTCTCTGCCCCTCCCCCGTTCATGCTCTGTCTCTCTCTGTCCCAAAAATAAATAAAAAACGTTGAAAAAAAAAATTTAAAGCAAACCGATAGGACATAATTGTAAGCAGAATTGTTTAAGTGAAAGTAGCGATATAACTAAGATTGAGCAATAGTTTTTAGCTTTGTGTTATTATTAAGAAGCTGCTAATCGGGGTGCCTGGGTGGCTCAGTCGGTTAAACATCTGACTTCAGCTCAGGTCATGATCTCACGGTTTGTGGGTTCCTGCCTCGTGTCAGGCTCTGTGCTGACAGTGCAGAGCCTGCTTGGGATTCTCTCTGGCTCTCACTCTCTATCTCTCTCTCTGCCCCTCCCGGACTCACACTTTGTCTCTCTCTCAAAATCAATAAACTTAAAACAAACAAACAAACAAAACTGCCATTCAGTGCTCTTAATTCACTAAATGCTCATTTTCTTTAAAATGAATTTATTTTTAGATATTTGGCATTCTTTTCTAGAGATGACAGAATTTATCACTTATGATTGTGGGTTACCTTTAACTGTACTTTTAATTAATGGCCTTATCATAAGGTCATTATAACTTTGAAATTTCATTCTCTGCTGATCCAATGTATTTATCAATTATTCTTAAATAATTACAACTGAAATTAATTACTTATTAAAGTTCAGGTATTTAAATCTTATATTTTAAAGGAGAGTATATATTATAGTATAAATATAAACCATTTCAAGTATGTGTAATGTATTGGGCAAAGTATTGAGTAGTAAGTATGTTTTTCCTTTTGACATGTTAATGTCATTGTTTTTAGAATCTTCAGCTAGATGAGGAAACCCAATATCAAACTGCTGTTGAGGAATCTTTTCAAGTAAACATCTGAAGGCTGTAGACATCTCTGCATCTTTGTGCCTGCAAGTGCCATCTTTAAGGGGAAAACTACATGAAGTCACCGTTTCAATAACTTGATGTGTGTATTAATAAAAGTAATTCAGTCTTTTGATTTAGTTTTTCAATTAAAAAATAAAGGTGAACCATCTAAAAGTGAAAGTTAGGACATATTCTTTAAAAATATTGAAAGGATTATATTTCATTAATGGAAAAAAGGGATTCCCTGTTGTACTTAACTTTTTTATATTATACATTCTTGACTTTTTCCTCATGTTGCTTTTGGAATTTGGTGCAGTTCTCCCATTGATGTTCTTGTACACAGGTAACACACAGTAGCACATCCTGAAAGATGTGATTGATATAAACCTACCAAATCTGAGCCAGTTACCAGAGTTGCAGAATGGAGACTTGAAGTGCTAAATGAAACAATCCAAAGGAAACTTTTTTAATACAGATTCTAGCTGAAGAATTCAACTATAAGAAAATTGTATTTATATAATGTTTAGTATTTTTGAAGACTAGTGAGATTTCTTTAATAATTATAACTCTTTAAAAAGTGAAAGTTCATTGTAAAGATACTTCCTTTTTGTTCTAGAAGGAAATATTAAGAGAAATTTCTTTGGTGGGCAGTTGGTAATTTCAAATCCTGTTTGTTTGGCTGACTAATTTGTAAACCTAAAGTATGTTAAGCTGAAGTACAGCTCTTTTGTCTCAGAGTTTTCAATTGCCAGTATTTCTCTTTAGCTAAGATGAAACTTTCGTTAGAAACTTTCAGTTGGTGATATCATATTCTACGTCTATGAGGTTTGGCTTCATCTCAGTTTAGAAATTCATTCAAAGCTAAAGATGTATGTGTATATATGCATACGCTTTTGTATGTATATATACACACATATGCATGCAGTTGGTCAGGTTATCTACAGAATTTCTATTAAGGTTTTTTAAATATACAAGCAATATGGGATTGACGTATTTATCTGATTTGATTAAAATTTTGTATACCACCCAACTTTTAAAAGGTAACAGTCAAATGCTAAGTGGTCTAGTTGGCTACTATTACACCTTAAAATTGAATTTACACACGTACATAATTACCTTGTTTATATGGTGCTCATTTGTTATTCTCAAAGATAATGCATGACTATGAAGTAATGAGATGGATGCTACCAGCTATTCTGTTTCACTACTTTTTAGTCAAAACTGGGTTTGTTCTTCATATTTATTAATGAGAATCATAAAATAACTTGTACTAGAAGGCCTAAACCACAGAATGAAAGATAAAGAGTGTTACTAGTTGACATTCCATACTAACATGCATTGTTTATGCTCTCTTTAAAGTAACTAAAAGAACATAAAAGAAAATCTCAGAAGTAGTTTGCTGCTAATATATACATATATTGTATGAAAGGGTATATTTTGGTTTTGTTAAAACCCTTGTTGACTTTTCTACAGTGAACATTTTTTTTAAACTTGATTTAATAAAAATGTTAATTTTGGAAGTGGAGTTTTGTAAAAACCTTTTTCAGTCAAACGGTAATGACTATGGGTAGTAATAACAATCACCAAAAAAAGCCATACATCTTAATAACATATGCCTTTGTTCTGTCATTCGAAAGAGTGATGTTTACTATGTGCTTGAACATTTTCTCTGCAGTTACAAGAGTGTAATTGGAAGAATAGGTGTTTAATGAACTCTTTTAAAAAGATTTTTGACCATAGGTTTTTCCAGTTTAAAGCAATAACTTTAGTACTTTCTTTCAAAGTTAATACTTCCAGTATATCAAGTTAAACCGTTCTGAGATTTGAGAACTTCTTTAAAGGACAATTGTAATAGAGATCACCTTGATGAAATTGTGTTTTGAAGTTTGTGGATTAGTTAAAATATCAATAGTCTTGTGTGTCTTTCCTATAAGCATTTTCAGAAGGAAAATATTGACTGCTATTATCTGGGAACTCCTCAGTATGGAAATGTTTGTTTAAAATCTCACCTTTTGTCAGTGGATTAGAAATAGGGACAGGCTTTACAGATTTACAGCTTAAATTCAAGGAGGGAAACTCTATTGATACTCTGATACCTTAAATTTCACAATACCACTTATATTTCCCTCAGCAAATTACAGTTTATGTTGTTAAACAGAGTCTTATTTGAGATGTATTACTTTATTTTTCAATTAAAAGTGGTTTTCTCCTACTTGTGTGTCTAATTAAAATTTTGTCTAGAGACAAACATGATAACATTTAATTCTCATAACTCACCCTAGAAGACATGTAGGAGATAACCCACCATTTTGCACTTAAAAAAGTGGCTAGGAGAAGGCTATGCTGATTCAGTATGTTGGATTTAACTTGATAACCCCATTTTACTTCAAATGGTAAGTCAATTTAGAAGGCTATTCTGTCAAGTGTTTATGCAGCAAGATTTCCAAGCCCTGTTACAACCAGGCAGAAAGCTAGTTAACTGGTTAATAAACACTTTTATATGGAGAAATTACCCTTAAGTAAGATATCAGGGCTGTAAGAACATATTGCCAAGTACAATGTCAGGTATCTTTTGGGCTGCTTAACAAGTATCAGTTATCTTCATTGAATCTTAACTTTTATAGAAATCCAATAGGGCTGCTACTCAAAGAATAAGCCCTTTGAGGAGGTGATGACATTTTAGCCTTTGTAGAAGGTGTGACCCAGAAAACATGTAAATACATGTAGTATAAAACTCATAATAGAAATATGAATAAAGTACTCATTCCATGATACCACTTAGTGTCAATATAATTTTCTATTATGCAATACAATTTTGAAAAAAGGTGTGGAATGGAGAGGAGTTAAGCAATTAGAACATAGGAGCCTCAAGAAAATGGGTATTACCACCTGATTCCCTCCTAATCCAACATCAGTTGTCCAATCCTGGGGCTGAGAGAAGGGACAGTCACCGCACTCACATCCCTGAAATTAAAAAAAAAAAAAAGTATTGCATTATGTACGTTAACTTACAAACTTGCATTGAACTATACTATACAGTTTCCTGTATTAATAGGAACCCTTGAGAGTATAGGTGAGGGATCTACCATTACAGAATTCAAGATGATCAGGGAAAGGGAGTGAATGTGGAGGAGACCTAATCAGATGAGTTACAGCCACTCTCTACAAGGGAAGAAGAAACACCTGAAACGTGAATGAAGACATTTCCTGTCAAATGCAAAACAACGCATGATAATGTGCACAAAGTGAACAATTGCCTGTTGTAATTGGAGCTTAGATCAAGAGAAAACATTACTAGAATCCCAGAAATCCCCTAATTTCTACTTGCAGTCACAACTGGCCACCACCACTAACTTCTAATACCACAGATTCTGCCTGCTTTTATGCTTTATAGGAAAGGACGCACACAGTAAAAATCTGGCTACTTTTGCTCAACATTGTTTTGAGATTTTTATATGTAGGTTTTAATTTAGTCAAAAGCAGCCTACAGTAACTTGTCTTTTGTCCAGAACAAAAAAGCTAAAAAGTAGCTTCTCAAGCTACTTTTTAATATGTGTGAATGTTAGATGCATTGCAAGTGGTTCTTTGATGTATGCTGGCACTTGTAGGTGCCAGATCTAGGTAAAAGCTGAAAACTGGCTGGCCTTCCCCTCATGAAGCTGCGGAAAGACAGGTGGACAGTGTAACCAATGACCTTCCACAGCTTTTGCCTGACCTTTCTCATAAACTAAGTGTGGGATGTTCTTTTTCCAGGGCATTTTGTAGGCAGTGGATTCTAATACGTGTAGGGACTATTTTCCCTGGGAATTGAGTCTAATGCTACCAACAGAGTTACTGTGAATACACAAGAAGAGATACTGAAAGTGTTTAAAACAACCAAGACTAGTTTCTCAGGTTAGCCTGGTTTTGATGATTCTGCAGGCTGATCCATGGTTTTGGACAAATTACTTAGCCTCTCACATTTGTGGGTCTGAGGATTGAGTGAGTTTATACACAAAATTCTTGGAACACAGCCTGTTATCTTACTGTGTATTCAGTACACTTCTACCAATTATGTTTATATCTGTCAGGTTCTCTCAAATCCTACTAGGAAAGTCTGGGATAATGTTTCTTTCCTTTTAGCATACAGGTTCTAAAAGGTTATTATTAGTCTTTGTTATCTGCAACTTTTGCAGGAACATCTGAGACCTTGTGTTTGTCTCCAAGAAGTACAAATACTCCAGGTAATGAGGACTTCTAAGTAAAATATCTTTGGGGTGCCTGGGTGGCTCAGTTGGTTGGGCATCTGACTCTTGATCTCAGCTCAGGTCAGATCTCAGGGTCGTGAGTTCTGGTTCTGTGTTGGGCTTCACGCTGGACAGAAGCCTACTTTAAAAGGGGGGGGCGGAGGGGGGGCACATGGGTGGCTCAGTCGGTGAAGTGTCCCACTCTGTTTTGGCTCAGGTCATGATCTGGTTTCGTGTGTTTGAGCCCCACATCAGGCTCTTAGCTGACAGTTCAGAGCCTGCTTGGGATTCTCTCTTTCCCTCTCTCTCCACCCCTCCCCCACTCATGCTGTCTCTGTCTCTCAAATAAAACTTAAAAATAAATATTTTTTAAAGTATAATCCTTATAAAGAACAATCAGCTCATAATCCTACTGAGCAATCAGATATATGTCCAGGATTTATTTATTGATGAGAAACTTAACCCCCTACACTCCTCCCCGGTTTTATTGAAATATAGTTGATGTACAGCACTGTGTAAGTTTAAGGTATACAGCAAAATGACCTAGATTGTGAAATGATTACCACAGTAAGTTTAGTTAACCTCCGTCATCTCCTGTAGATACAAAAAACAGGGTTTTTTTCCCCTCTTGTGATGAGAATGCTTGTGATTTACTCTCCCCACTTTCAAAGATACCATACTACAGTGTTAACTATAGTCCTCATGTGCATTATCGCCCACTTTATTTTTAACATGCCTGGTTCTTAGTCAGCAATTAACTTGAAGAAACCACTGTCTAGGAGAAAATTTACTTTGAAACATTAACAAATCACTTGAATAACTTATATAAGTTTGGGTTATTCAGTAGTATTGAGAATATTACTTCATCTAACTTTGTTTTTCTGTTTCTAGATACAATTGATATAATACACTTTTGAAGCATTTTTTTTTTTTATGTTTATAAAGTGATTGTAGGTTCATTAGACCAACAATTCTCAACCTTTTTGGTCACAGGACCCCATTACACTCAAATTATTGGTGTAAAAAAATTCTGCCATAATTATGATCCTAAATATAAGAAAACAGTTTTTTTATATTTAGAACAAAATATTCATAGAAAATGTTTTTGTAGAACTGACACACTTCCTACCTGTTATCCATTCCTCCACCTAAGCAAGAGGTTTCCTAACACAAATTTATGTATTTATTAATTTATTCCTTTAAAAAAAAAAAGCTTCCAACAAACATCCTACTAAGGTAACATCCTTAAGCAACTTGGTATGCAGTTTCTTTTAAAAACTTTGCACTTGATTATCAATCCACACATGCTTCCACTCTCTACCTGTTTGTTGTGGGGGACTTCATTTCTGTGTCCTAGCTGGAGCTTTTTGAAATTTAGATACCTCAAGAAGGTGCTTTAGGGATTCTGCAGAAAAACAAGTATTGTATACCAGATTAGGGAGATATAAGTTCCCAAGAACTTCCTTTCTTCCTCCCTCCGTCCCTTCTTTCCTTCCTTCCTTCCTCCCTCCCTCCCTCCCTCCCTCCCAACCTCCCTTTTGGAACTTAAGCTATGTCTTTAGTTGGCAACCTGCAGAACTCCAGCAGTTTATGGGGAAGACTAAGCTGAACAGAGATGATGATTTAGCAAAAAGAAAATAGGAATTAAGTCTGTGAAGGTAGTGCTGCGGAGCTGAGTGGAAGAGCACTTTTCTGAGCTACTGAGATTTTCCAGAATGTTTTCAGGCTATGGCATATCACATCCAAGCAATCTCCACAAGACAACTTCATGATTCTATATTTTAGTCTGATCAAAGGTAACAGGATCACCACCTGTGATTATGTGTTTTTGAGATATAATTGACATAACAGTTTCAGGTGTAGTAATGAAATATTTGTATATATTGTGAAATGATCACCACAATAAGTCTAGTTAACATCCATCACCACACACAGTTGCCAGTTTTTTTCTTATGATGAGAACTTTTAAGATGAATTCTTTTAACAAAGTTCAAACATACAATACAATATTATTAACTATAGTCACCATACTGTACATTACATCGCCATGAATTACCCATTTTATTTTTAGCATTTATTTATTTTGAGAGAGAGCGGGGGAAGGGCAGAAGGGGGGAGAGAGAGAGAATCCCAAGCAGTCTCCACACTGTCAGTGCAGAGCCCAACATGAGGCTCAATCCCATGAACCGTGAGGTCTTGACCTGAGCTGAAATCAGGAGTCAGACGCCTTGCCGACTGAGCCACCCAGGCGCGCCCCGACTTACTCATTTTATAACTGGAAGTTTGTACTATTTGACCACCTTCATCTGTTTTGCCCATCTCCCCCTCTTCTGGCAAACGCCAGTCTGTTCTCAATTTATAAGTTTGGTTTTTGGTTCGATTGTTTATGTTTATTTTGAGAAAGAAACGGGGAGAGAGGGAAAGAAAGAATCCAAGTAGGCTCCACACTGTCAGCACAGAGCCTGACCCAGGACTGGAACTCACGAACCATGAGACCATGACTTGAGGCAAAATCAACAGTTGGATGCTTAACCAACTGAGCCACCCAGGCACCCCTGGCTTTTGTTTAGATTCCACACAGAAGTGAGATTATGTAGCATTTGTCTCTCTCTGACCTATTTCACTTAGCATAATGCCCTCAAGTTCCATCCCTGTTACAAACGGCAAGATTTCCTTCTTTTTTGTGGCTGAATAATTCCTGTGTGTGTGTGTGTGTGTGTGTGTGTGTGTGAACACTTAAGTTGTCCCATGTCTTGGCTACTATAATAATGTTGCAATGACATGGGAGCACAGATATATCTTTGAGATCCTGATTTTATTTTCTTTGGATATATACCCAGAAGTGGAGTTGCTGGGTCATATGGCAGTTCTATTTTAATTTTTTGAGGAAACTCCATACTGTTTTTCACAGTGGCTGCTCTGATTTTTGTTCCTACCAACAGTGCACAAGAGTTCCTTTTTCTGCACATCTCACCAACACCTACCTGTCTAATTTTTTAAAAATCTTTTAAGTTTATTTTTTTATGTTGAGAGAGAGAGAGAACATGAGTAAGGTAGGAGCAGATTTGGTATCAAATAAAAGAAATTATCACCAAGACAAATATCAAGGAACTTTCCATTTATGGTTTCTTGCAGGAGACTTATGGTTTCAGGTCTTATGTTCAAGTGCTTTAAATTTTGAGTTAATATTTGTGTATGGTGTAAGATAGTGGTCCGGTTTCCCCAACACCATTTATGTATTTTTTATTTTTTATTTTTAGTGTTTATTTCTTGAGAGAGACAGAATGTGAGTGGGAGAGGGGCAGAGAGAGGGAGACACAGAATTTGAAGCAAGCTCCAGGCTCTGAGCTTGGTCAGCACAGAGCCTGATGCGAGGCTGACTCATGAACCATGAAATCAAGACCTGAGACGAAGTCAGACGCTCCACCGACTGAGCCATCCAGGCACCCCTCCCCAACACCATTTATTGAAGAGCCTGTCCTTTCCCCCACGATATATTCTTGGCTCCTTCGTTGTAAATTAACTGACCATGTATGTGGGTTTGTTTCTGGGCTTTCTATTCTGTTCCATTGTTCTATGTCTCTGTTTCCATGCCAATACTATATTATTTTGATTACTATTGTTTTGTGATATAGTTTGAAATTGGAGTGTGATGCCTCCAGCTTTGTTCTGTCTTAAGATTGTTTTGGCTGTTCAGGTTCTTTTGTGATTCCATGTAGATTTTAGGATTGTTTCTATTTCTGTGAAAAATGCCATTGGAATTTCAATAAGGATAGCATTGAGTATGTAGGTGCCTCTGCTTTTGAATTCATAAAATAAGAAACTCTTGCAATATCAGGAAGATTTTGACTTCATCTCAAGTTAAACTTCATTGTTTTCTTCAGTCATTCCTCATGACCTGGTTTTAGTGTCACTTACCTTTTTGGTCTTCATTAGCTGATCCCAGTTCAGTTTTTTTAATGCTCTGAATTATTGGCTCCATGACTGGGATATAGTGCTTTAAATTTTTTCTTTTTTCTTTTCTTTTTAAGTGTATTTATTTATTTTGAGAGAAAGAGAGAGGGAGAGCATGAGCTGGGGAGGGGAACAAGGAGAGGGAGAGAAAGAATCCCAAGCAGGCTCCACACTCAGCAAGGAGCCTGATGTGGGGCTTGATCCCATGACCTTGGAATCATGACCTGAGCAGAAACCAAGAGTTGGCCGCCCAACTGACTGAGCCACCTAGGTGCCCCTTAAGTTTTTTTCTGACCAATGCAGAACGATTTGGTACTGTTGTATGATTATATTAGAAACCATATTTTAATCAGAATTGCTCAATGTATCAACAATAGCCAATGGAAAGAACCCAAATGTCCATCAACTGATGAAGATGTGGTATATATGTATACATATAGTAGTATTCCATTATATATATATTTATATATATATATATATACATTCTTTTTCATCACCAAGCAGTATTCCATTTTATATATTTTATTTTATTCATATATATAATGGAATACTACTTAGCGATGAAAAAGAATGAAATCTTGCCATTTGCAACAGCATGGATGGAACTGGAGGGTATTATGCTAAGCAAAATAAGTCAGAGAAAGACAGATATCATATGATTTCACTCATATGTGGAATTTGAGAAACTTAACAGACGATCATAGGGGAAGGATAGGAAAAATAAGATAAAAACAGAGGGGAGGGGCGCCTGGGTAACTCAGTTGGTTAAGTGTTCGACTTCGGCTCGGGTCATGATCTCGCAGTCCGTGGGTTGGGGCACCATGTCCAGCTCTGTGCTGACAGCTCAGAACTTGGAATCTGCTTGGGATTCTGTGTCTCCCCCTCTCTCTGCCCCTCCCTGTTCTCTTTCTTTCTTTCTCTCTCTCTCTCTCTCTCTCTCAAAAATAATAAAACCAGAGTGGGGGGTGAACCATAAGATCTCTCTCTCTCTCCTCAAAAATAAATGAATGTCAAAAAAACAAAACAAACAAAAAAAAACAAACCCAGAGAGTGGGGCAAACCATAAGAGAACAAACTGAGGGTTGATGAGGGTGGGGAAAATGGGTGATGAGCATTAAGGAGGGCAATTGTTGGGATGAGAACTGGGTGTTATATGTAAGTGATGAATCTCTGGAATCTACTCCTGAAGCCAAGACTACACTGTATGTTAGCCAACTTAAGAATAAATTAAAGAAAACAAAATTGCTCAGGTATACGAACATTGATAGCAATTTATATCAGTTATAACCTCTAAAATGTTTTTCATAATTTAGGACCTTCCATTTATGACTAGTGAATTTTCTTTTTCAGTTTTGGCTCCTTGTTGCTGCATACATGTTTTGAATTTTAATTTTGGCATTCAACATATTAGCTATCACTCCAAGATGTATTTGCAAATTGGATAAATGAGGCCTTGACCTTGTTGCACAGGACGAAACCAGCCCAGGAGCAAACCATTAAAGACAGCTTTAGTCAGGTTTCATCCATTAATAATAGAGTATGGTTATCAAACCACTTATGAATAAATTTAAATCGTCTAGTCTCCAGCTCTTGCACATTGTTCACAAGCCTAACAGTTCTCAATCTACTGGTCCAGTAAATGTGTTCAAAAAAGAAACGTATTCAGTTCAATTTGACTTAGTGACTATACAGTGGGTCCTTTATTTTACTATTTTCTAATTGCTTACAAGCCAGCTACTCTAGAATTTTGTCAAGCAACATAATTCTCACTGGTAATTTCCAGAGAACTCTGCCTCTGTCTTTGGAAAGTTGGTTCTATTAAGAATTCTTAAAGGTGTCTGCATGTGGGATGTTGTATGCTCTTCATTAGTGATAGGTATATGATTTCAATAGAGCTGGAGGTTTTTATTTCTTCCGTTTGTTATATTCTTGAATATTAGGGAGGACATTCTGGTTCTGAACAAGTATTTCTTGCACAAAATTCAGCAGTTTGATCCAGATAAGGTTTCTTAGGTACTGAGTGGCCTATGATATCATGAGTACAACACTTTTCAGTGCAAGCATGTCTAAACAGAAGTGAAGTTCAATGTCAGGCTTATTCCTTTCAGATTTCTGGTAAATGACCCTGCAGCTTATTATGTGATGTAGCCAAATATGATGTTAAGGAGGTAAGTTGATCTGAGGTTAATGAAAGCTAGAATACAGGAAAGGTTATATTTATTTCATAACAGTTTGAGTTGGGTTTAAGACATCACATTATTTAATCCAGGGATGGAAATGTACACATGAAATCAAGGCCTGTCCCTTTGTTATTCTAAACCTGGGACTTACTGGGGGCACCTGGCTGCCTCAGTTGTTGGAGCATGTGACCTTTGATCTCGGGGTCGTGAGTTCAAACCCCACGCTGGGCATGGGGCGCCTAGGTGGCTCAGTCGGTTAAGTGTCTGGCAGGTCATGATCTCACGGTTTGTGAGTTCGAGCCCCTAGGCTCTCTGCTCTCAGCACAGAGCTCCCTTCGGATCTCCTGCCTCCCTCTCTCTCTGCTCCTCCCCCACTCACACTCTCTCTCTCTGTCTCAAAAATAAAATAAAAACATTAAAATAAATTTAAGCCCCATGGGTTGAGCATAGAGATCACTTAAAAACAAGAAAATAAAAGAAACCTGGGACTTACAGGCTTGTCTCTTGTCTTGCCCTTATCATTGCTCAAGGATTATTTGTGGTAGTTCCTTGATAACATCACAAATTTAAAAGTGATTATTGTCACGATCATCATAGATTGATATTCAACCCACCTTGGGAACATGAAGGGGCTGGGCCCCCGGCGTTGTCTATCTTGGGTTATCTGTGGACCCAGGTCCAAAAATCAAAATCTTGAGGTGAAGCCAGAGGTCAGTTCATGTATGACCAGTTCAAAAGCACTGAGTCAAGAGGGAAGAGATGAACTGCAGTGCTCTGGTTTGGCGATGGACATGTTAGTCCTGGAAGCAGACCCAGAGCAAGAAAAGACGGAATGAGGTCTGAGCACGCGGTGCTGTGGGGTTGGCTCAGGTGAACCTTAGCAGAAGTGGATTCTCAGAGCACGGGCATCCCTTTCATTGTTTTCATGCCACCTGATGATTGGATGTGAAGCTTTCACATGAGAGGCTCTCAGCCAACAGCTGTCCTTGTCACCAATGTCATGGGGTTGTCCCTCTTATACTGAGACTCGGTTATCTGGAACTAGAGATATGAATGTATCTTGAGCTTCAATTTCTCTAGTAACTAAGTGGATATTAAGTATTATTTTCCTTAGTAGAAAAGATGGAAGTCAGGGTTTATATCCTGAGAATCTTAATTCTGAAAAGTCCCTTATTTCCTAGATGGCGGTCTCAGAGCTGGTTAGTACTTGTTTTATTTTACTGTGTTGAATTACTGCTTTCTCTTGGCCTATGTGACACTCAACTCTCCTTGGTTTTCCTTAGATTCCCCTCCTACTCCTTCCCTACTGGCTCACCGTCTTCGACCTGGCACTTACTTACATGCTAGAGTTCTGGAAGGCTCAGTCCTTTCCCCTCCTCTTTTCTCGCTGCATTCTTTGTCCCTAATCCGAGATCTCATCTTTGCACGTCAGTGATCATATTTGTGCAGGTTTCAGGTACCGTCTTTATGTTAACCGATCTCAAATTTTCCTCTGTGCCTCTCCTCTGAGCACCGGCCCTGTATGTCTATTTGCTTAGCATCTCTGATTGTCTTGCAGGCACCTTAAGTTCACGATAGCCATCTTCTCCTCACTCCGAGGTTTCCGTGTTCCAGAACTCAGAATCATAGTACCTTCTAGCACTTGCCTAAGCCGAAAAAGCCTGGGAATCATCCTTGGAACTTGTCTTTTCCTTACTTCACATATCCAATTCATTATCAAACGCTGTTATTTTATCTCCTAAATAGTTCTTTGCTTTTCTTCCTGTCTACTCTCCTCCCACTACCCAAAGACATCATCCCTACTTGTGGACCGCGATCAGTCTTCCTGCATCTGCTTTTGCTCCCCTTAGTATACATATCCCTCAGGTGGTCATCATTTGCTGGTTAAAATCATCCAGTGTTCTCATGAGAAAAAGAAAAAAAGTTCTCAACGTGGCTACAGACTTCCCCGGTTTGCTTCTTCTTTAACCTTCCCAGCCTCATCTAACACCACCCTCCTTACTAGAGACCAGGGTGGGATAGCCACAGATTCCCATCCCCTGAAGTTGCCACATGCATCCCCAACACAGTCTTCACACATGCTGTTTCCTCAACATAGGACACCTCCCCCCTCATGCCCTTCCCCAGCTAGCTACATACGATCTAATCATCTGAAAGCTCACTTCTCACCTTATTTGTTCACGGGCGTCCTGACCTCCCTATGCTCTCAGAGCACTCACGTCCCACCTCCCCGACAGCTGTTTTCTGTGCTTCCCAATTAAACTAAGTACTTACACTTGAGTCCTTGGATCAGCATCTACTTCTTATGAACCTCAAACCAAGATATGCAATAAATCTCACAGTGTGTCTCAGAGTGTGGTGCCTGGCCTCGAGGTCTCAACATTATCTGGAAATCTGTTAGAAAAGCAAATTCTTTTTTGGAATACAATTTTTTTAAAGTTTATTTATTTATTTTGAGAGAGAGAGAGAGATAGCGTGAGTAGGGGAGGGACAGAGAGAGAGAATCCCAAGCAAGCTCCACGCTGTCAACACAGAACCCAATGCAGGGCGCTTGAACCCACGAACCATGAGATCATGACCTGAGCTGAAACCAAGAGTCAGATGCTTAACCAACTGAGCCACCCAGGCTCCCTAGAAAAGCAAAGTTTTAACCCAGACTTCTGATATAGTAGCTCTGAAGTTGGGGTTAGCAATCTGTGTCTTAACAAAGCCTTGAGGTGATTCCCATGCACCTCAAAGTATAGAACCACTGGAGTAAGTGATACTTTGTGTCCCAAACAGAAAACCCATCTCTTTCCCCCTTGTTCCAAATATATCTCTAAAAAGTTAAAAAAAAAAAGGGGGGGGGGGTGCCTGGGTGGCTCAGTCAGTTAAACATCTGACTCCTGATTTTAGCTCAGATCGTGATCTCATGGTTTCAGAGTTCAAGCCTGGCGTTGGGCTCCATGCACTGACCCTGCGGAGCCAGTGCTTGGGATTCTCTCTCTCTCCCTCTCTGTCCCTCCCCCACTAGCACTCTTTCTGTCTCTCTCAAAATAAATAAATAACTTAAAAAAAATAAAAATAAAAAGTTAAAAAATATAATATTCAGAATTTTTAAAAGAATCTTAGCTATTTGGGGGCACTAACCATCTTGAAATGATTCTTAAGAGTTTTAGACCATCACTGCTTTTTATTCGTCTATACATTCCATATACAAGACTGATCCCATTAAAAAAAATTGATGTTATTCAGACATGCAGTTACTTTGATTTCTTTAACTATTTCCCACTTTCCTTTCTTACTGAGATCGGTTTATGATAACATTATTAAAATTTCCTTTCTAATACCTTTTTTGTTTTTAATGTCTTTGGTCTGGGGATCATGCTACCTTTATCTGAACTCTTGAAATCTGATTCTGTCCCCCACTAATTCATGAGTAATTTTCCTTTAAAGATTTTTTTTCCCCATCTATTAACACATTCCATTCAAAGTTCTTTTCAGTTGTACCTTGATAATTTGACAATCTGCCTTTTTTTAGGAGATATTTATTCTCAACAATGTTACGTATTTTCACTGTCTCCCAATACTGAATCTCTAACTGAATCTCTGTTCATATCTTGTGCTTCTGTAATGAAGCCAGACACTTGCCAGTTTAGCTTCTCTGGCCCAAATATTAGTGGAGTTTCGAACACAGGAAGATTAATTTCATCAACTTTCTTCCACTATAAAAATGGTGGCAGACCGTTTTCTTGTCCATAGGAATGCAAGAACATAAGGAGAAATATTTGATAATCTTAGAATGTGAGTGTTATTTTTGAAAACTATAAATTGTGTGTACTGTTTTGTTCTTTTGTTCTTTGGTATTTACCAATTTCTGCACACTATAAAAATAATAAATTCCTTAGCATGGAAATCAATGCAATTTTCCACTAGTCTCCATTACACAATCTACAATCTGGTTTAAGTTAACTGTTTGAAATTCTCCCCAAATACTCTTCACTTAGTCTCTTTTCTTTTTTCTTTATAGTACCTCTCCTTTAAGTTTTTTGTTTTTTTTTTTACATTTATTTATTTTTGAGAGACAGAGAGAGAGCGCGAGTGAAGGAGGGGCAGAGACAGAAGCAGACACAGAATCTGAAGCAGGCTCCAAGCTCTGAGCAAGCTGTCAGCACAGAGCCCGAGGCGGGGCTTGAACCCATAAACCATGAGATCATGACCTGAGCCGAAGTTGGATGCTCAACTGACTGAGCCACCCAAGTGCCCCTATAGTATCTCTCCTTTAAATTCTTTTCCCATACCTCATTTCGAAATTTGATTCATTCATAGCTCAACAATATAAATTAAATGACTAACCTAGATATGTTCTAGTGCTTACGATGTATCAATGAAAAAAACAAAAATCTCTGCCTTCATGAACCTTATATTCTGCTTGATCTTTAGGCAGAATTTATTACTCAATAGCAATTTATTTATACCTCTAATAGAACATTACAATTAATTTGTATTAAGTCTCTTTCCCAACTAGACCAGTTGTTTTAAACACTGCCTGCTCACTAGGACCACCTGGGACCTTTGGAAAAACAATCATACTCAGATTCCATCTCCAGAGGTTTTTATTTATTTGGTTTGGTGGGGGAGGGGGGGGGGAGGCCCACATGATTCTAATATACAGCCGGGGGTTGAGAACTAACCACTGCACCAGAAGAGACTATGAATTTTTTGAGGGTATGATAATGTTGCTCATTTGGTATTGCCCAACCTAACACACAGTGGGCAATCAACACGTGTTTGTTGAACTGTTTTGTGGCAGTAAGGAGAAATAGCACCGCTCTCCCTTCACTGAGGGACTACGATGTTGAGATAATAGTCTCTAAGGGGACTTGAAGGAATTGGATTCATTTTAGGTAATGATTATGATGCATAATCAATAAAAATTAACAGGCAATATCCAGCTCTTCCTGTAAGTGGCCTGAGGTCATCTCTGGAAATGGTTTGCTACTCACTTGACCAGAAGACCCTGCAAAATGATTCAAATCAAGAGGTTCAAGTCTTCGTGTTCACCTTGAGAACACACATGAAGCTGTCCAGGCCATCAAGGGTATGCATATCTGAAAAGCCACCAAGTATCCAAAGGATGTCACTTTACAGAAGCACTGTGTGTCATTCCATCACTACGACGGTAGAGTTGGTACATGTGCCCAGGCAAACAGTGGGGCTGGACACAGGGTCGGTGGCCCAAAAAGAGTACAGAATTTTTACTTCAGGTGCTTAAAAATGCAGAGAGTCATTCTGAACTTAAGGGTTTAGATGTAGATTCTGTGGTCATTGAGCACATCCAGGTGACAAAGCCCCTAGGATGAGACGTAGAACTTACAGGGCTGGCTCCTGGTCGGATTAACCCTACATGAGCTCTCCGTGCCACAGTGAGATGATGCTTGCTGAAGAAGGGCAGATTGTTCCTAAACCAGAAGAAGAAGTTGCACAAAAGAAAAAGATATCCCAGTGGCGCACGGGTGGTTTTGTCAGTTAAGTGTCCGACTCAATTTCAGCTCAGGTCATGATCTCACAGTTTGTGGGTTTGAGCCCAGCATTGGGCTCTGCAGTGATGTGGAGCCTGCTTGGGATTCTCTCTTCCTCTCTCTCTGCCCCATACCCCACTCATGCTTGCTCTCTCTCTCTCTCTCTCTCACAGAATAAACTTAAAAAAATTTTTTTTGAAAACCTGTTATAAAAAAAAAAAAAGATACCCAGAAGAAAACTGCCCGTCCACACACACACACAACTCGTGCACACACACACACTCTCTCAAAATAAATAAACATTAAAATAAAATAAAGATTACATGGCAACTGGGGATAGAGGAGAACTCTAATTATGTGTAGACTCCAAAAAAAATGTGCAACCTTGCCATGATTTTAAGCTTTGGGGACAGTTATTAGTTATTGAAGGATATAAAGTGTTGTGATACATTTTCATGATTCTGTGACAGGAAAACTGGCAGCTCTGGGGGAAGGAAGCACGCATTTCTACTTTTTATCTGTCACTTAAGTAACGTCTTGTTCCTAAATACCAGGTGGAGTTAGCTGTAGCGACGAACATGCAGAAGGTAAGAGGAATGGCGTCTAATTAAGGGTGTAGGCAAGCGGCACACTGAACAGGCCGGCTAAAGCACATCCACTTAATAGCCACAAGGTGGCAGCCTAGAACTAGGACATGACGGCTGAAAGGTTCGAAGACCCAACACCTTGAACGCTCTCCAGAGCGGAGAATGGAGAGCAGGTCTATTGAGGCAATCCAAAAGGAAAAGAAAGAGACTGTAGTACTTACAGCATTCATCTTTAGAATTTTGTGTCCCTAGAATAAAAGCCAGACACACACACACACACACACACACACCCAGACACGGCAAAATCTCATCGAATGCACACTTAACTTGCCTCGCTCTCTGAGATTCTTTTATTTATTTATTTTATTATTATTATTTTTAAGTTTACATCCAAGTTAGCTAGCATATAGTGCAACAATGACTTCAGGAGTAGATTCCTTAATGCCCCTTACTCATTTAGCCCATCTCGCCTCCCGCACCCCCTCCAGTAACCCTCTGATTGTTCTCCATATTTAAGAGTCTCTTATCCCCCTCCCTGTTTTATATTATTTTTGCTTCTCTTCCCTTGTGTTATGTTCTGTGTCTTAAAGTCCTCATATGAGTGATAACTTGCATCACTCTCAAGAAGCCCTACATGAGTTTGAAATGTTTCATGCATGAGTTGGCTGTTTCCTCACGTGTTTTCTCAGGTGGACATCACTTCCTTTGTACCATTTAGGGTATGATTTTTCAAGACTATTTAAGGACTTCCTGAGAGAAGTTGTGCTTTTATTTGATTTTCACCTAACATATTACTTTTTTTTTTTTTTTTTTTTTTTTTTAGTTTGAGAGAGAGAGAGAGAGCATGAGAGGGGGAGAGGGGCAGAGAGAGAGGGAGGGAGACAGATTGAGAATCTTAAGCAGGGTCTAGATCCCACAACCCTGGGATCATGACCTGAGCCAAAATCGAGTTGGATGCTCAACTGACTGAGCCACCCAAGCACCCCTAACGTATTTACTTTTGAGCTTAACCCTCTTATAACATGTTACTCTACTCTGCTTATGAAAATATACTTTTACAAATGTGTATGTAGATTATACATAAATATATCTTATGTGTTATAAATATATCTAACATATAATGATAAATTGGGAAACCAATGTTTTCCATCATTCCTTGCATGCAGTAGGTGCTCAATGTATGTTTACTGAACTGAAGGGGAACAGAGATAAAGTGTCTAGGAAAAGGAAGGTACAGACTTAGCAGCAGAGCAAAAATTCAACACAATGTAGAAGTCATCGAATGTCATAGAGCAGAGGCCACGGTACAGAGGGTCATACACTACTCAACATAGTGCAGACAAGTAAACAAGCAACAGGGGAAAAAGAGAATTCCCACTTCTCTGCCTCTTCTCAGAGCAAAACTACCACATCCAGGAGGCCGTGAGACTCAGGGTCTCTTCCTCTGGTTGGATTCAAACTGTCACCATGTCTACATGTCTTTCTAGTGATTTGAACACCAGTTCTTCTAAGATGAATATGAAACTTTAGTAAAAATAAGAATACCATGAAGCTGATTACCGGAAGGCAAAGTTTTGAGGGTAAGCATGCAGTTTGAACTCATATGTCCAGTACTGTGCACAGAGTAAGTACTTAATAAAGACTGATTACAAACCCAACCCTTCCAAAGAGAAGTTCAGGAGATAAGCACTGAACCACATGAATGTAGGGAATTACTGGAGGACTGAAAAGGAAATGTTATTTATGGTAAACCATTTATATACTCCTTCAAACATAGCTTTTGTTAAGTATCCAACAAATCACAATCACATTTGAGCAAAGTCGCCTTTCCCCAGACACACACTAGGCTAAAAGCAATGTCTATAGAGAGGGTAAAGGTTACCATATCACCCTGCCTTCAAGGAACTTATAACTTAGTGGGAGAGGATGATGTGTCCATAAAAAAAAAAAAAATTCAATGATGTATGGCAAAAATAAATGCTGTAGAATCCCAGAGGAGGGAGAGGTCTTTTTTTTTTTTTTTTTTTTTTTTTTGACGTTGAAGCATTCATAGAGGAGACTGCCATTGACCTGGACTTTGGAACATGAATCAGACATAGATAATACCAGGAGGGGGAACATGGTTGGAGCAGAGGACCAGGGAACAGGCTCGGGAAGGTGTACTTAGGAGGGTGAGGAGACGAGAGTCACAGAACAGAAGTTCATGGAGGGTGTGGCACGAGATAAGACAGAGATACATACGGGGCAGAGCTGAGGATTCCTGGGGGCCAAGCTCACGAAGTCTGTTCTTTATCCTAGAGGCACTGAAGGTCTTTGAAGAGGGTAGTGAGCCGGTGGAGGCTGAACTCTTGAAAGATTATGCGGTGTATGTTGATTTGGGAATGATGAGAGATTTAGATGGTATTTTATTTTGTTTTTTAAAAATTATCCAAACACCATAAAATACAATCTGTAGCTGCCATGTGTATGTAAATGTTCAAATGTATTATAGTCAATAGATTTATTACACAATTATAACTAAGTCACAAAATAAATAGGAGAATCATATGTTATTTTAAATACAGTATTTTAAAATTCAGATGTTACTGGGGAGTGGATGATGAATGAGAGGAACAATGGCTATGACTTCATTTGGAAGTCACATTCCCAACCTTACCTGGAGGGCTGAGACCAGAATCTTAGTTTTGAAAGGCGTTTTCTGTGGCCAGCAGGGCAGTGGGTCGCTATACACTATGGGGTGTCAAAGGGCCAGCTAACCTGAATCAAAAGTTCTCTTGTCCAAGATCTCCAGCCAACTGCAGCACAAACCATTTTTTTTAAATGTTTATTTTTAAGAGAGAGAGAGAGAGAGAGAGAGAGAGAGCACGAGCAGGGGAGGGGCAGAAACAGAGAGGGAGACACAGAATCTGAAACAGGTTCCAGGCTCTGAGCTGTCAGCACACAGCCCAACACGAGCCTTGAACTCAGGAACAGCGAGATCATGACCTGAAGTCTGACACTTAACCGACTGAGCCACCCAGGTGCCCCAGCAGCACAAACCTTTTGTAAAGACAAGTGGTATCCACATTTTCACTTATGTAATGGAAAAATACATCTGCTATAGTCTGGCAGTTCATCAAAAGATTAAATACAGAGTTACCTTATGAACACAACAATTCCACTCCTAGTATATGCCCCAAAGAAATGAAAAATATAGCCACATTAAAAACTTGTGCAAGAATGTTCATAGCAACATTATTCATAGTAGACAAAAATTGGACACAACCCAAATGTCTATCAAATGACGAATGGATAAATAATAAAATGTGGCATAGTCATATAAATGAAATATTGTTTAACAATAAAGGACTGAAATACTGATACATTCTACAATAGGGATGGATCTTGAAAATGTTATGTTAATTGAAAGAAGCCAGACACAAAAGACCACATATTGTAACATTCCATTGATATGAAATGTCCAGAATAGGCAAATCCACAAATCAACAGAAACAGAAAGGAGATCAGTATCTCCAAGGGTCGAGTGGGTCGTGTGGAAAAGGAGAGTGACAACTAAAAGGTACAGGGTTTCTTTGGGGGGTAATAAAATGTTGTAAAATTGACTGTGGTGTCAGTTACACAACTCTGTGAATATACTAAAAGCCACTGAATTCTACACTTCAAAAAGGTGAATTATATGGCATGTGAATTTTATATGGCATGTGAATTTTATCTCAGTAAGACCCAAAAAAGGCAGTAAGACCCAAAAAAGGCAGTAAGACCCAAAAAAGGCAGCAGACACATGAAAAGACGCTCAACATCACTCATCATGGGGGAAATACGAATCAAAGCCACAATGAGATACAGCCTCACCCCTATCAGAATGGCGACAATAAAAAACACAAGAAGCAACAAGTGTTGGTGAGGATGTAAAGAAAAAGGAACACTTGTGCATTGTAGGTGGGAATGCAAACTGGGGCAGCCACTGTAGAAGACAGTATAGAGGCTCCTCAAAAAATTAAAATTAAATCAATTAATTAATCAAAAAATTAAAAAATTAAAATTATGATCCAGTAATTCCACTACGAGGTATTTACCCAAAGAATCCAAAAACATTAACTTGAAAAGATATATGCACACCTATGTTTATTGCAACAATATTTACAGTATCCAAGATATGAAGCAACCCAAGCGTCTATTGATAGATGAATGGATAAAGAGGTGGTAGATAGATACAATGAAGTACCACTTAGCCATAAAAATAAGTGAATTCTTGCCATTTGCAACAACATGGATGGATCTAGAGAGTATAATGCTAAATGACATAAATCAGAGAAATAAAATGCCATATGGATCCACTCATATGTGGAATTTAAGAAACAAAACAAAGAAATAAGAGACAAACCAAAAAAACACTCTTCACTGTAGAGAACAGATGGTGACCAGAGGGGAGGTGGGTGGGGAAATGGGTGAAATAGGTGAAGGAGATTAAGAGTCCATTTACTGTGATGAGCACTAAGTGATGTATAAAATTATTGAACCACTATATTGTCTACCTAAAATGAATATAACACTGTATGTTAATTATACTGGAATTAAAAAAAAAAAAAAAAAAGACTGACCAAAAGAAAAATGCCTGCTGCAGTACCATGGTACTGGAAAGGATTTCTTTCTTTTTTTTTTTTTAATTTTTTTAATGTTTATTTATTTTTTGAGACAGACAGAAACAGAATGTGAGTGGGTTAGGGGCAGAGAGAGAGAGGGAGACACAGAATCCGAAGCAGGCTCCAGGCTCTGAGTCATCAGCACAGAGCCCGACACGGGGCTCAAACCCACGAGCTGTGAGATCATGACCTGAGCCGAAGTCGGATGCTCAACCGACTGAGCCACCCAGGCGCCCCTAGGATTTCAAGATATCATCTAACATAGTTTAATCAATTACATGTAGTTCATCTAATATAATGGCAACCAATTCATTGAGCACCGATAACACACTGGGTGTTTGGATGTGATATTGTGAAAGCCCTAGGGAATGGCACTTGGCTCAAACTGGATCAGAGAGAGTTCCCTGGAGGACATGGTGCCGAAGCTGAGAGTTGAAGGGTAATCAGTCATCAGCATGGTGGTACTCAACAGTTTTGCGGGGGTAGTTTTGGGGAGCGCTGTGCAGGGAAGCCATATATGCTTCGTATGATTGGTGAATAAAGTACCAGATTAAAAGGGGCAGGAGACGCAGCTAAAGATGTAAACACAGCATGAAAGGCCTTGAGTGCCATGCTGTATAGACTGGACCGTGGAAGCGTTTACTCCAGAAAGTGACACAGTGTTTGCATTTCGGACAGATCACTCTGTACATGGGGAAGAGAGAGTCACAGGAGGCCACATTGACGGAGAGGATCAGTTAGGAGGCCAAAGTCCAGAAGAAAGACATGCTTGAGAGAGTGAAAGGGTACACAGTTGGAGGGATGACAGAGGAGAGAAGGGAGGAGAGAAAGGATTTCCAAGATGTTGAGGAAGGAGTATGAGGAAGAAGAAGAAATTCAGAAATCTAGCACTGTGGTTGATGTGCCCAGGTGGAAGGAGCCCTTGACTGCAACAAGCTTGCAGAAGGTGGAGTTGCCCAGAGAAGACCAAAGTGAATTGAGTTCTAGACCTGTTGATTTTGAGAGATGTCCACATCTTGGATCTTGGATCTGAAGCTTAAGGATAAGAGGTCAGTGAAAGCACAAGAACAGATTAAATCACCCAAACTGATGTGTGATAATATTGAATAGCTGTTAACATTCATGACATATGAGAGATTAGGAATAATAATTTCTATAACCTCCCCCCAAACCTACCTGTCTGCTTCATGTACGTGGTCGGTTGGCTTCAAGTGTTTGGTCTCCGGTGGATGAAGGTCACTCTGCTCGGAGTGCAATCCCTCCGCTTAAGTACTAGATCTCATCCTTGCTCACTTTGGACACTGTTTCAACAGCTGTCCCCTCTCTCCATCCATCACAAAAATTTCCCTCTCCACTGGATCATTCTTGCCAGCCTACAAACACAGTGATTTCTCCCAGTTCAAAGAAAGGCAGATCAAAACTCTCTCTTGATCCCCATTCTGCTTTCTTGCTCATGTCTCCTTTTTCTTCTTCCTTTTACACCTCAAAAGAGTTGCCTCTATGCATTGTCCCTAACTTCTCTATTTCCTTCTTATTTGAACTCAGTTCATATAACTTTTATCGCCAAAATTGTCCTTAGCAAGTGACCAAAGACCTCTGTTTCGCTAAATCCAAGGATCAGCTCTCAGTTCTCTTCTAATGTGGCACATCTGCAGCATCTGACTCAGTTGATTGCTCCCTCTCTCTTTTTGTTACTTGCTTTGGAGGCTACCACAGTCCCTTGGATCTTCTCTTACCTCTCTGGTCACTCCTTGTTAGCGTCTTTTGCTTATTCCTCCTCATATCCCTGAGCATTTAATGGGTAGGGTCCCTGCACGCAGTCCTTCCAGATCTTCGCTCTTCTACTTTACGTCTTGTTGGTCTCATCCAGCCTCATGGTGTTAAATACTCTCTGTATGTTGTTAATCTCAGAATTATATCTTTAGCCTATGCCTGTTCCCTAAATTCTGTATTCACAGATCCAACTGTCATCTTCGATTTGATGTCTAGAGGAAAACTCAAACTCAACTCGTCCAGACTAAACTCTTGATCTCCCTCTTCCCATCCAAACTTGATTGTCTTTCATTTCTTGCAATTTCAGTTAATTGCAACCTCTAATATTCTGGTTGCTCAGCCCAAGAACTTGGACTCATCCTTGATTCTTCCAGCTCTCCCATAACACACATCCCAGTCCAAATTCTGTTGACTTGACCTTCAAAAGACGTCCAGAATCCCACCTCTTTGCTCCATCCCCATTGCTGCTCCCCTGGTCTAAGCTGTCATCTGCTTCTCTGTTGATTTTTGCAATAACCCTTTAATAATCCTCATTTGCTGACGTTTCAAGCTATTCCCAGTATAGCAGCCAGAATGGTCCTGCTAAGACTGATTTGATCTTGTTATTTCCTTGCTCAAAATCATCCACTGAAGGCTTATCCCACACAGAGTAGAAGCCGAGGTCTTGGCGAAGTCTTACAAGCCCTCCCCTCTCTCTCCACACACACACACACACACACACACACACACACTCACACACAGTTGCCTTCTTGGCCCCTCCTCTTTCTACTCTCTCCCTCA
The DNA here is from genome assembly GCF_022837055.1 of Prionailurus viverrinus. NCBI lineage: Eukaryota > Metazoa > Chordata > Mammalia > Carnivora > Felidae > Prionailurus > Prionailurus viverrinus. Next base: position 55,068,453 of record NC_062572.1, read on the forward strand.
TTCACTCCAGCCAACTGTCATTCCTGCTGTTCTTTGAACGTATCAGGTGTGCCTTCAACTCAGGGTCTTCCATTTGCTACCCCTCTGCCTGGAACTCTCTTCCCATAACAATCCCCAAATCTCGCTCCCTCACTTCTTTCAGATTGTTGTGCAAATGTCAGCTTCTTGGTAAACCTTGACCTGAAAATCCTATTGAAAATTGCCACCAACACTCTTTGTTCTCTTTCCTAACTGTGGTGGGTTTGCATTACCAATTTAGCTTATATTATTATTATTATTATTATTTAGCCAGACCGGTTTCCCAGAGTGCCTTCCCTACAGAGTTGTCAGGCTGCATGAGATGTGGAAGGCGGCGGTGAAGGAATGGCCATACTGGTTTTGCACGTAGAGGACGGCTACAGTGTGCAGAGCACTGGTGCAGCCAACTGTGGTGTCGCTTACCTGTGGGCTCACCTGGCTGGCACCAGGCTGTGGCTGGCCCCACAACTCTTACAGCTCTCTCTCGCTGGAGCCTCCTTTAGTGTCTCAGACTCCTGGGTCAAGGGTGTGTGTAGCTCCCTGATGAAGGGTGCTGGCTTCTCGCATAGGACTTTGCCACATCACTGAAGACAGAGGCTTGGAGGCAAAGAGAGATAGTTGATCATTCTAGTCCATCCTCTGGGTTTCATCTTCTTCCCTTACTTCACATCCGCCTTTCCTTGCTGGCTACCCGCCCTGCTGACTTCAGGCACCAGCGCCAGGCACAGAAGCAACAGTACATATAGACCCATTTCCACAAGTGCATGCAGTCAAAAACTAAATGCATGTGTGCACGTGTGTGTGTGTATTTTTTTTAATGTTTACTTATTTTTGAGAAACAGAGACACAGAGTTGAGTGGGGGAGGGACAGAGAGAGAGAGAAAGACACAGAATCTGAAGAGGCTCCAGGCTCCGAGCTGTCAGCACAGAGCCCGATGCGGGTTTTGAACTCACAAGCCGTGAGATCATGACCTGAGCCGAAGTCAGACCCTCAACCGACTGAGCCACCCAGGCACCCCTGCCCACTGTGACCATTTTAAGCTACTGATGTGATATCGGTAAATGGGGACTGGGGAAGAGATGCTAGCAATTAGCTCTCTTGGGCCAGTCCTAAGCAGCTCCTGTCCACCACTTGCTACTCTGCGCCTCGTCTAACAGACCCATTGACATTTTTTCCGTTGCTCTCATCACCTTCTACCGTGCTACATATTTTAGCGATCTGTCTCCCAGCTTGGAATGTAAACCCTATCAAGGTAGGGGTTTTTGCTTGTTTTTGTTCACTGCTGTATCTCTGGCTCTCAGAACGGGCGTCGCACTCACTAGCTGTTCCATATGTATTTACTGGAGGGGGTGAGGAAATGAACGAAGGAATGCAGCGTGGGAGGGAGGAATGGGGCACTTAGGAAAGTTATAAGGGATTTTCTCCGAGAAGCTCCCCTACCCCCAGTATCTCCTTGCTCTGGAGGTTAGATTCCCAAAGCTCTGCTCTTTGGCCATCTTCTGTTGCAGTCACGCGATATAATCAGTATGTTTTCAGCCAGCCAGACCTTCTGGCAGAAGGTTTCTTCGAAGACACGGCTGTTGTTCAAAATCTGTGCCTCTGGTGCTCAGGCTAGTACTTAGCACTTGTAGGTGCACAGCATGCATTTGATGAAAAATTAAATTACAAGGAGATTTAAGACATTTTAGACATCCCAGCAATTTACCTCAGGCTTTCCTCAGAGGTATTCTCTCTTAGCATTTTCCGTGGAATCTTAACAGAAATTGGACTCTTACAATGCTAGTTTTGTCCTTCAGTTCTCTAACATGTAGGCCTGTTTGGGGGATCGGAAATAAATATTAAGTGGTACTGTATAATGAGACGAGTCACATTTGGGATTAACAGAAAGTTGATTTGCAGCCCAATTTTTAGTCCAGAAATACCACTGTCAGGATAACCGATAACTGGACCAGGCTACTTTGTTTATTGATTTTCCTAGAAGGTGTTGTTTTATAGGATCTCGACTTTTGAAACTTTGACTTCCTATCCATCATTCATTAAATTCTGCCCCGCTGGCTTCAGAAAAAATGTCATCTGGCCAGAGAGTTGTCCTTTGGCCACCTCATGTGAATAGTGCCCCTCAGTCACTCTAGCCCTCCTTCCCTTCGGTTATACCGTTCTTGAGGGCATGTACCACTTCCTGACAGGGATTTCCGTGGTGACGTATCTGACGGTTGTCTCGTCTCCCATGAGTACATAAGTGCCGTGAGGGCAGGACCTGATCTGTTTCGTTCATTGCTTTATCCCCGGTGCTGCCAATAACACTGGTGTAAAATAGGGGCGGGAAACCTGTGGACTGGATGGTTAGGAGCTTTCTGGAGCAGTAGGTGGATCTGAAACTGATAAAGAGAACAGGAGAGCTGATACTAGGACTGCGTGGTAGCCTCCTTTTCTTTTTTTCTAAGTTTATTCATTTATTTTTGACAGAGAGAGAGAGCGCGCACACGCAGGAGAGGGGCAGAGAAAGAGAGAGAAAGACACAGACTCCAAAGTGGGCTCCAGGCTCCGAGCTGTCTACACAGAGCCCAATGTGAGGCTCGAACCTAGGAACCCCGAGATCATAACCTAAGCCGAGTCTGACGCCCAACAGACTGAGCCACCCAGGTGCCCCCTTCTCTTTTCCTACATAGATGGACAGATGGCTCTCCCATGGCTCCCCTAACCCTTCCCTTCTGACTCTTTCCAGGTCTGCCCCCTTCCCACCATTACTCAAGCCTTGCTGCTAATGTGCTTGAGTCTCTCTTTGCTTAACAACCTTTGTTAGAACCTGCTGCTCCTTTAAGTCACTCCCTACCTTTCTCCTTTTTCTCACCATCCAAATTCTCTAACATGTGGAATGTCCTGATAACTTCCATCTTTTTTCCATGTATTCCTCCTTTAAACTTTTGCAATGTGTCTCCCATTCCCAAATATTTCTGGAATCTTCTCCTTGTGCAACTATATCCAAAATGGTTTTTCTTAACCTTTTGAATCTATCCTCTAAATAGCAGAGTAAACGATCTGAAATGAAAACTTCATCATCACAATTTCCCACTTGAAACCTTCCCAGGCTTTCCATCCGTTTGAAGATCAAGTTCAAGCCTGTTTTTCATGCCACACCACCCCTGTCCCCCCACCCCCCAGCTCTGATGTGGTTGGTTCCTACCACTCTCCTCTGCTCAGCTCACCATTACTCTGTTGGGCATTAAGCTTTCCATCTGGACCCACTGTTTTATCCTTGCTTGAACTGTAATTCCTTTGCTCTGGCTGCCTTCTGTCTAAAATATCAGAGCTCCCTCCCCATCCCCAACTAGCTAATTGCAAATGATGTTTTTTAGAAGAACATTTATTTATTTAGTTTTAAGAGAGAGAGAGAGAGAGAGAGAGAGAGAGAGGGAAAGAGAGAGAGAGAGAGAGAGAGAGAATTAGTGGGCAGGGACAGAGAGAGAGGGAGGAGAGAATCCCAAGCAGGCTCCATACTGTCAATGCAGAGCCCAATGTCAGGCTCAATTTCATGAATTGTGAGATCATGACCTGAGCCAAAATCAAAAGTCAAAGGCTTAACCGACTGAGCCACCCAGGTGCCACAACTGATGCTTCAATAATTTAAAAACATGTTTTTTTAGTCAGTAGAGCATGTGACTCTTGATCTCAGGGTTGTGGGTTTGGGCTTTACATTGGATGTAGAGATTACTTAAACACAAAACCTCTAAAAAAAATAAAGATATAATTTTTTTTGAGCAACTATGGATCAAGTTGTCTTAATATCATCTATTGAATCATCTGTCCACTGATTTTAAATGTCGCATCTAGCATATTCTTAAACTTGCGTATGGTTTGGGGATTTATATTGTTTTATTAATATGTTCCTATTTTTATTATTGTAAATTTCAAATGACTTTTCATGTCTAACATCATCAGGTGAAAGCAAGCTTCTCTACTTTCTTCCCGCATAGCCTCTGACACCCATCCCCTCAATTCATTTTCAAAATTTTCTTGACTGTTTTCAGATACTCATTTTCCCAGGTGAGCTCCAGAATCATTTTTCAATTTTTCCCTCTTCAAAAAATGGGATTTAGATTGAAATTGTACTATAATTATAAGCCATTCTAGAAAGTATTGTTTTGTTATTAGTGTAAAGTCAGGAAGAGGAAAGCAGAGGGGCCAACAATTGTTCGCTATAATTCTCATAGTCCCCACCCAACATTAATTTGTTCTATACTTTATTTTTTGATATGGTGCGATTGTTTTTTTAATGTTTATTTATTTATTTATTTAGAGAGAGAGAGCATGTGCAGACAAGCTGGAGAAAGGAAGGGAGGGAGAGAGAGAGAGAGAGAGAGAGAGAATCCCAGTTTCTGAGCTCTCAGCATAGAGCCCAATGCGGGGCTCAATCTCAGGAACTGAACCATGAAATCATGACCTGAGCCAAAATCAAGAGTCCCAGGCACCCCTGCAATTGTTGAGAAATGGTTTCTTGTCAAGCAAAATGATCTAAGATTCAGGAATTGGCTAAAGAGATTATGGGGTTATCTTCTAACAGAGCTCTGGGGACTGTCAAGAGAACACTCTCTGATTTTGTAGGGGTGCATACCTTTGATTGTCTCCTATTGACGAAGGCAAAATGGAAGTGGTAGAAAATGGTGGTCATGCAAATGGCTCTTGGCAATAGAAGTACAAACGCTCTTGTCCAGTAGAGATACAATTGGCTTCTGCCCTTTAGAAGGATAACTTCAATATTATACATCATTTTCCTATATAATATCCATCAGTTTTGCAAATATTATTAGCATACTTATTTCAGCATTTCTGATTGTCTCTATAAATGACTGTTCTTCAAATTCTTCCTAAAAGTGGTTCTTGCATCTTACTGGTTCTTTAGTACTTAACTGAATACAATCTCAGACATGTGTGCATTTATATTTACATAAGAGTCATAATTTTACTTTTTTGAAAATTACACTTAAGCAGTATTTTGCCTTAACAGACTATGTGGGAAATGTAATTAAAGCAGAATTCTTTTGCCTATAATCTTTGGAGGAATTAATCTATATATGTCATATATGATTATAAAGCAATTCAATGATACAGAAGCCAGCAATCTTGAATATCTTAAACCCAGGCAAGATCATAATGTCCAACCCTTACCTTAAATTAAAAATAATACTAATGGTAAAGACAACTTTTCAGACAAAACAGCAGATATCACAGATATCACAACTTTTCAGACATGAGCAGATATCACAGATAGAAAGGAAGAAGGATTTAGGAGGCTCATTCAAAGATTTACTCTCAGTAGGCGTATCTTATAGAAAAAGAACGTTTAAAAAATATTTTATTATTTATTTATTTATTTTGAGAGAGAAAGAGCATGAGCAGGGAAGGGGCAGAGAGAGAGGGAGACAGAGGATCTGAAGCAGGTTCTGTGCTGACAACAGAGAGCCAGACACGGGGCTTGAACTCATGAACCGTGAGATCATGACCTGAGCTGAAGTTGAAAGCTTAACCGACTGAGCCACCCAGGTGCCCCTAGGAAAAAAGAACACTTTATAATTACTGTAAGATCAAATACATCAAGAAAAAAGAAGTTTGGTATTGGGGTGCCTGGGTGGCTCAGTCAGCTAAGCATCCGACTTTGGCTTAGGTCATGAGCTCACAGTTCATGGGTTTGAGCCCCGTGTCAGGCTCTGTGCTAACAGCTCAGAACCTGGAGCCTGCTTTGGATTCTGTGTCTCCCTCTCTCTCTGACCCACCCCAGTCACACACACACACACACACACACACACACTCTCTCTCTCTCTCTCTCACTCTCTTTGTCTTTCAAAAATAAACATTAAAAAAAAACAACAACACAACATTGGTATAAGGCACCTGATATTCCATCGGGTGGGTAGAGAACTAGATTCTGGGGACAAATCTTAGTCCCACTAACCTTCATCAGCAGATGGCCTGTGCACTTTATCAGCAATGCTAACTTCACCCCAGGAAAAAGTTCTTCCCAAGTTCAGGTTTGGGACCTTTTTTTTTTGTTTGTTTACACTATTCTTACAGTTAAGCATAAGAAAGTACACCAAAGTTCTGAGTTTACTTGATTTCTCTAATGCTTTCAAATAAATACAGCAAATGTTCTGTATTTGTCAATTGTTTTTCTTCTTTTTTTTTGGCTTCAAGTAAATACTTAGTCCAGCTGACTCTAAGGTCCACAATTAAACAAAAAAGGCCCTTTTCTTGCTCCCATGTTTTGGTTCCTTTCTTCAGAGCTAACTCTTATGGGCGGCTTCTTGTGTATCTCTTACATATGGGCAGGGCACAGACAAGCAGACCTGTCTGAGATCTCTAGTATCTTTCTCCTTTTGAGCTCTGGAGATGGCCCCTTCAACCGTACCACCAACCACAGGTGAATGCTCAATGACATCGAGATGGAAGAAGGACAGCTAGGACAATTTCTCCTCCACGTAACTTGTCACTACTCAGGGTGACAAAGGTGGGCTTGTCCAGTGATTTTTCAGGAAACCAGACAGAGCATTTCTGATGAAAAGAGGAAAAGCCAAGAGACATGACCTGGGAGAATTCCGACTGGTGGAGGGCCAGGCCTGCCTGTTAGAGGGTCAGAGAGCTGGGCAGAGGAGAACCCAGCTAGCCTCCTAGTGCTATTTGCAAAACCCCAAAGGAGTGAGGCCCTGCGTTTGATTCCAGGCATCTCCACCAAAACAAAAAAGGCTGGAATTCTTTGATCTTTCTGAGAAGCTGAAGTGCCCAGGGCCAGGAAGTGAGGTGGACTTTGAGGGGTAAGGAAGAGTGGGGAAGATTGGGAAGCCTTGGGAGGGTGTATGGGGCAAGGGATGGAGACGGTAGGAGTCTTCCAAGGGCCCAAACTCTGAGGCTGTGCTCCTTTTGAGGGTCCAAGAGGACAGGTTTACAATTTCAGGCCAGTGCGGTTTTGAGACCTTTGAAGGCCTGGGTCCATTTGATTCTTTGGAGCACCCCCTCACCCCCCTGACATTTCTTTCGTACTTTTTCTTTAATGTTTATTTATTTTTCAGAAAGAGGGAGGAGAGAGGGAGAGAGAGAGAGGGAAAGCACAAGTGGGAGAGGGGCAGAGTGAGAGGGAGACAGAGAATCTGAAGCAGGGTCTATGCTGTCAGAGCAAAGCCCCATGGGGGTCTCAGACTCACAAACCATGAGGTCATGACCTGAGCCAGAGTCAGTTGCTCAACCGACTAAGCTACCCAAGCACCCCTCAAACATAATAAAATGTACTAAATGTACTGACATTACACATTCCATTAGTCTAGTTCCCCCCCGCCCACAAAATATTACGTGTATTTATATAATTCTACTTTTGAAAATATTTGGCTGTAACTTTAATTTTTTATTGTTTTTCTTCATAATCATGTTTATTTGAGATTTCTTGCAAAGTGAGAAAATCTGATCTGTAAATTTTTCAAATGCAAAAATATTTGTGAATATTAAATGTAATGACAGATGCATTTGACATATGAAATTTGGTACATTTAATTAGACATTTATTAATTGCACATCTGTAGCTTTATTTTTAGTTTACAGCAAAAAATTTTCCCCCTAGCTCTGTCTTAAGTGTTTTTGTAGACAGCATTGTTCAAGCTCATTGGCCCTAGGCCCCGTTTCTATGGTGCCTAATGGATAAAACAGCTTGCTTACAGTCCTTGGGCTTGATGGTTTGAGCTGCTTCCTGGAAATGTCAGGAAAAAACTGCCTATCCCTTCATGAGAATTCAGTGTGATGTCCATCCAGGGAAGATGAGGCACGATGGAAAGAAGCAGCTCTCTCACCGTAACATTGTTTTTCATTCTTATTAGGTTTTAAGTTCTAATTCCAATGTAAGTAACATACAGTGTTATATTCATTTCAGATATACAATATAGTGATTCAAAATTCCATACATCACCCAGTGCTCATCACAAATGCACTCCTTAGTCTCCATCAGCTATTTTACCCATCCCCCACCACCTCCCCTCGGGCGACCATCAGTGTTTACAGTTAACAGTCAGTTTCTTGGTTTGTCTCTCTTTTTTCTCCTTTGTTCATTTGTTTTGTTTCTCAACTTCCAGATATGAGTGAAATCGTATGGTATTTGTCTTTCTCTAACTGATTATTTAGCTTAGCATTATACTTTCTAGATCCATCCATGCTGTTGTCACCCTAACATTTTTGGGCCATGGACACCTTTTGTTAGTCTGGTGAAGCTCCTGAGAAGCTCCCTTCTCAGGATAATGTTTTATTTATTTATTTATTTGTGCTTATTTATTTATTTTGAGAAAGAGAGAGAGAGCAAGCATGATCAGGGGAGAGGGAGAGAGAGAAATAGAGAGAGAATCCCAAGCGGGCTCTGCAGTGGATGGAGCCTGACTCAAGGCTCAATCTCATGAACCGTGAGATCATGACCTGAGCCGAAATCAAGAATCAAATGCTCAACCGACTGAGCTACCCACGTGGCCCCAGAATAATGTTTTAAATGCATAAAATAAAATACGTAAGATTACCAAAAAACCTACAATTATATTTCAATCTAGTTACCAAAAAGAATGTTTGTGATACAGTAAGACAAGTGTTTGTTAATGTAGTAAATGACTAGACCTAGCTATGAGCTCCATGACTGCCATAATTCAAAGCAGCAATGAGCATACACAACATTTTGAGATATTAGCACTTACTGTGATCTGATATGAAAATATTTGTTATTTTTATTGGTGACAGTCACAAGTATTGATACCTATTAAGGTTTGTGCTTATTTTGCAGTGGAAGGAAATCCTACATTTTAATTAAAAGTCAATGAAATTGAGATGTAATTATTTTACATAATTATTTTCTCCATCAAATTCACAGAACTCCTACTCCTGAATTCTATTGATAAATGTGGATCTCAAGTTAAGATCAATGGTGGCTGAGAGATGTTCCACCATCATGAATTATTATATGGGAGGATTACAGACACCAAATGACTCTTGACCTTACCAGATTCTGGGGCTGAGTCTCTGCTTCTCTTAGCTCCCAGAACCACTGTCCCCAACTCTCCTGTTTTAGTATTAGTCAGACCTTTGGATATTTGAGATGTTTGAAGTGATTTCTAATCTCTAGTTCAAGGCTAGAGGTAGGACTCTGAACTCTATTCTTTGAGCAAATGATTCCCCAGACAGCTCTCCTTAGGTATCCCACCTTAGAAGTTTTTAATTTCCTAAAATTTATTTCACCTTTAGCTCTAAAGTTCACATTTCATACCAAACCACCACCACCAACCTACCTTCCCATCCATCCATCCATCCTTCCATCTAAACATTCAATCATACATTTAATAATGATACCATGCTGTAAAGATATGAATGTGTAACTTATCTCCCTTGCTCATAACCTCATACCAGGAAATATCTACATTAGTGCAAAGGATCATCTATGATAGATCCATTCTCTAGGATTATCAAAGCAAATCAAGTCACATCACTATGCAGGACTAGTTTTTAGGGTCAATTTGTGAAATAGGCAGGTTACTCTTGGCTTTTGGTCCTCAGTCCTGAAATGTCTAATGGTTGGCAGTAAAATCCCCCAACATATGTATAAGCTGACACTCATTTCCATGACTGCTCATTACCTCTCTTTCTCCTCTCTCTTCTCTTAGACGAAGATGGAACCGCAGCCTGTCCTTCCTGTCTGTTTTGTCAGAAAACGGCAATGACTTCATCTGCAGTGTCTGTGAGGTTTTGTTCTTTCATGTTCTAGGCTGAGGCATAACCCTACAGCACGCTCATCTGGAGAGCCAACTCCATGGAAACATTGACAAGTAGCTTCAATTATGACACTTGAATGATGACTTTTGAAGCCAATGTTGTTCTTTCCCTTTTATTCTTACCCTAATTGCAATGAATCACATGTCACCTACTCCATGCACACCTTGCTCTTCTGGCCATACAGAGCAAAGGCAACAGCTGGAGGGCCCAGAACCCACAGCAGCACCTGTCAAAGCATAAATCCCTGGTCACAGAGCGGCTGAGCATTATTTATCTATATCCAAAGATTCCATGATGGATGTGTGAGGAATCAGATGCTGCTGCTTCTCACCATTATGGCAGGGATCTGAAAATCCAGAGCTATGACTGTCTTCCCCACCCAAGGGCATAGTCTTTAGTTCAGAATGATGGGGTTCCCCACCTTCCTGTTAGCTTATCAGGTACCTTGGTGACCAGTAAACTTGCCAAAAGCCAGGCTGTCACCTTCTCCCCTGGACTGGCCCAAGAGTCCATCTTCCCTTTTCAGTTGGCTTCCTAAATCCATGTATAGACTACGAGCAAGTACTTCACTGTTGGACCTTGGTCCTTGGTACCTACCTTTCTTTGTAACAATGATCAGGTTGAGTCTTTACAGATGACTTTAATGCCGAGTTGATTTAAACACCCCTATAAACTTTTCAAGAGCAGGGATCATGCCACTTGTTTCTATATCTCCACATAGCACAGGGCCTGGTTGTGGCTTTCTATAAATATTTTGGAATAAATATGTTAATTAAAGTATACTTTGGTTTTCTCCAATAATTTCGCTTGTTCATGAACTCCCTTATGTACACATCTCTGGTCCATATTCTAGTGTTGTCTATATCCTAGGCACTAACTTTATATACATAATTTTTAATATGCTGAACATACTCTTTTTTTTCAGGAACAGATTTATTTTCTTAATTTAAATTTTAGTTAGTTAACATACGGTGCAATATTGGTTTCAGGAGTAAAATTCAGTGATTCATCACTTATATACAACACCTAGAGCTCATCACAAGTGCCCTCCTCAGTACCCATCACACTTCTAACCCATCTCCCACCCCCCTCCCTCTATCAACCCATAGTTCTCTATCATTAAGAGTTTTTTGTGGTTTGTTTCTCTCTCTTCTCTCCATCCCCCCTGAACCCACTTCCCACATGTGTATCTGTTTTGTTTCTTAAAGTCCATATATGAATGAAATTATATGGTGTTTGTCTTTCTCCGATTGACTTATTTTGCTTAGCATAATACATTTTAGCTCCAACCACATCATGGCAAATGGCCAGATTTCATTCTTTTTGATGGCTGAGTAATATTCCATTGTGTGTATATGTGTGTGTGTGTATACAGACCCAGAGAGTTTAACTTTCTCATGCTCAGGTAGCTATTAAATTGATGAACTTCTATTTTTTTTTAAGTTTATGTTTTTAGTGATCTCTAAACCCAACGTGGGGCTCAAACTCATTACCCCAAGATCAAGAGTCGCATGCTCTTGTCACTGAGCCAGACAGCTGCCCTTAAATTGATGAACCTCTTATTAAGGGCCCAAACCCTTGTCTTTCTGAGTCTTGTTCTACCTTCCTGTCATTATAAAGCAATAGTTCTCCAAGTGTGGTCCACAGACTCCTGAAATGTCCCAGAGACCCTTGTAGGGACCCACAAGCCAAAACTATCTTCATAATAATACTGACATTTTGGCCTTTTTTAAAAACTTAAGTGTATTTATTTTTGAGAGAGAGAGAGCCAGAGAATGCATGCTCACAAGCGGGGGAGGGGCAGAGAGAAAGGAGACAGAGAATCCAAAGCAGGCTCCTTGTTGCCAGCACAGAGCCCGATATGGGGCTCAAACTCATGAACTGTGAGATTATGACCAGTACTGAAACCAAAGTTGGATTCTCAACCCACTGAGCTACCCAGGCCCCCGGGTTGTTGTTGTTGTTGTTTATTGTTGTTGTTGTCTTTTTAATGTGTTGACAATTGCACCTTGATGCAAAAGCAGTGGCAGTAGTAGCCATTGTATTTTTTTTTGTCTTTTAAGCAGGCTCCATGCCGAGCACAGAGTGCAACAGAAGGCTTGAATTCAACACCCTGAGATCAAGACCTGAGCTGAGACCAAGAGTCAGATGCTTAACTGACTGAACCACCCAGGCGTCCCTAGTAGCTGTTGAATTCTTCAGCACCATGCCCTTGCAGTAAAAACAACCACAGTCTCACTTGAAAATGTCCTGATGAAGCTATAAAAATTAATTTTATTAAATCTAGGCCCTTGAGTGCACATCTTTTTAATATTCTGTGTCATAAAATGGGAAGTACACACAGAGCACTTGCGCTGCATGCCAAAATATGATCTTTGTTTTGGGCAAAGCATTTGTGTGATTGCTTGAGACGTGAGCTGCTCCAGCTGCTTTTTTCATAGAACACCGCATTTGCTTATAGAACAAGCAGTAGGCAGACTGTGATTATTAGGTATTTCGCAGAAATGTTCTTGAAAACGAATGGAGTGGGCTTAACCTATCCAGGAAACCAACTGACGGTATTTCTTACCAATGCTAAAACTTGAGCTTTCAAGAGAAAGAATTTTTGGAACACCTGTGTCCAGAAATTCGTCCCTGCAAATTTAATGGTTTCCGAAATCTTTATCAGCTTTTCGGATGAGATTGGTGGTGTCGACCAAGAGATTTATCTGATAAGGGATACGAAATGTGTCAACATTGGGAAGATCCAGATTTTCTGAAGGACAAGTGGTGTTACAAACCATGCATAGGGAGGGCCGCCTGGGTGGCTCAGTCGTTGAGCGGCCGACGTTGGCTCAAGTCATGATCTCATGGTCTGTGAGTTCGAACCCCGGGTCGGGCTATGTGCTGGCAGCTCGGAGCCTGGAGCCTGCTTCGGATTCTGTGACTCCCTCTCTCTGTCCCTCCCCCGCTCATGCTCTGTCTCTCTCAAAAATAATAAACATGTAAAAAAATTAAAAAAAACCAAATTATGCATAGGGAAAGCATCCATTTGAAATGCAAGATTAGACCAATGGATTTTAATATAACAAAGTATGAAAAGTTCATCGTTGTGATTGAAGAAACTGTGGCATGTGAAATTTGGGTGTAGTATTTAAGAAGAACAGCCACAATCATCTAAAAAGGCTGTTAAAATACTCCTCCTCTTTTCTTTTTTCTTTCTTTTTTTTCTTGTTTTGGTAGCCATGAGAGGATTTGTTTCTTTTAACGTTTATTTTGAGAGAGAGACACAGAGTGCAAGCGGGGGAGGGACAGAGAGAGAGGGAGACACAGAATCCGAAGCAGGCTCCAGGCTCAGAGCTGTCAGCACAGAGCCCCACGTGGGGCTCAAACTCACGGACTGTGAGATCATGACCTGAGCCGAAGTCAGACACTCAACCTACTGGGCCACCAGGCGCCCCTGCTCCTCTTTTCAACTACATTTCTGTCTGAGGCTGAATTATCTTCATATGCTTGAATTGTGACAACGTATCACGGCAGATCTGAGAATTCAACTGTCTTCTAGTAAGCCAGACATTAAGAGATTTGCCAAGATGTAAAGCAGTGCCACTCTTCCCATTATTTTTTGAATATGTGCTCACTTTTCATTAAAATATATATTTTAAAGTTTATTTTTGACAGAGAGAGAGCATGCGCGAGCGAGTGGGAGAGGGGCAGAAAGAGAGGGAGAGAGAGAGAATCCCAAGCAGGTTCCACCCTGTCAGCACAGAGCCTGATCTCACGAACTGTGAGATCATGACCTGAGCTGAAATCAAGAGTTGGATGCTCAACCAACAGAGCCACCCAGGCGCCCTTAAAATATATTATTTATATTAACATATAATAGGTTTAAAATTTATTTAAAATTACTTTTTTTTTTTTTTTTAACGTTTATTTATTTTTGGGACAGAGAGAGACAGAGCATGAACGGGGGAGGGGCAGAGAGAGAGGGAGACACAGAATCGGAAACAGGCTCCAGGCTCTGAGCCATCAGCCCAGAGCCCGACGCGGGGCTCGAACTCCCGGACCGCGAGATCGTGACCTGGCTGAAGTCGGACGCTTAACCGACTGCGCCACCCAGGCGCCCCTAAAATTACTTTTAATCAATTAATAATATTTCAAAAATTTTTCAGTGTGAATTTCTAAGAAGGTCAATATTGATAGATAAAATAATAAAATTTCTTTGTGAGTTCTCAGTCACTTTTCACAATGAAAAGGGGTTTCAAGGGGTGCCTGGGTGGCGCAGTCGGTTAAGCGTCCGACTTCAGCCAGGTCACGATCTCACGGTCCGTGAGTTCGAGCCCCGCGTCAGGCTCTGGGCTGATGGCTCAGAGCCTGGAGCCTGTTTCCGATTCTGTGTCTCCCTCTCTCTCTGCCCCTCCCCCATTTATGCTCTGTCTCTCTCTGTCCCAAAAATAAATAAACGTTGAAAAAAAAAATTTAAAAAAAAAAAAGAAAAGGGGTTTCAAGGCAAAAAATTTGAGGACTGCTGTGGAGTAAGGCACATGTGACAGGAGGGGACAAGAGGCAAACACTTCCAGCAGAATGCCCGAGACGTTTCCCATTCATGGGAGACTGTGGTGAGATCAATCGTACATTCCATCTTTCCTTTCTCAGTCATTTTTGTGGTTAAAGCAGCCTAGGCTGAATGCTACTGCGGGTTAAAAGCTGGAGCCCAAAAAAAGAAGGAAGAAAGAAGACTATCTTTCTCTCAAGTTTTTTTTTTTGCTTCTGTCCAGCAAATCTGCTCCCACCTGCAGCAAATGCTTAACGTCCATTAAATTTTTTTTAATGTTTATTTAATTTTGAGAGACAGAGACACAGAGAGAGAGACAGAGCATGAGCAGGGGAGGGGCAAAGAGAGAGGGAGACACAGAATCTGAAGCAGGCTCCAGGCTCTGAGCTGTGAGCGTGGAACCGAACTGTGAGATCATGACCTGAGCCGAAGTCAGACGCTCAACCAACTGAACCACCCAGGCACCCCAATGGACACCCATTTTAGGCCTGTTCTGGCTTGGGGTGAATTTTTAATGGCACCACGCTTGCTGAGCTACAGTAGGGTTGCCAAACTTTTCGGGCCACCTGGTGATCCTCTTGTGATGGTGGGAGGAAGCTGCTATCTCATCATCCTGCTGCAATTCTCCCCCCCACTGTTTCTTTGTGGGCTAGCTCCCAGCATCAAAAAGCTCCCTGTGTAAAGCCAGTCCAGAGGGGTGCCTGGCTGGCTCAGTCAGTAGAGCATGTAACTCTTGATCTCAGTGCTATGAGTTCAAGCGCCATGTTGGGTATAACAGTTACTTACAAAACAAAACAAAGCAAAACAAAACAGTCCAGGAATTTGACGTAGGATCATACGGTGTAAGAATAGAATTGTTCCTCACCGCCTCAGCCAACTGGCTTTGAAATCTGAAGAGCAACTCTCGGTCCCTCAGTATTTTCCTAGAGTTACAGATGTGACCATGTTGTCATCGATGTTCACCATGGAACACGATAGATAGCATCTTTGTCTTCAGCCAGGGGTGTGGCTGGCAGTCCAGCCAATTGTGTTGAGTTGGCCGTAATAGCCACCTTTAGTGTAACCAATAGCTAGCCCATAAACAGGAGACTGTGAAGAGTCTGGCAAATAAAAGAAGAGAACAAAAAAGAGAACTGATGGTTCACTTTATGTGACAACTTGGCTAGTCCATGGAATCCAGATATCTGGTCAAATACTAGTCTAAACGTCACTGTGAAGACACTTTCCAGATGATACTAACATTTAAATCAGTAGACTTTGAGCAAAGCCAATTTCCTTTCTTTGTGTGGGTGGGCCTCATCTAATCAGTTGAAGGCCTTAAGAGACAAAAGACCAAGATTGCCAGAAGAAGAGAGAATTCTGCTAGCAGACTGCTTTTGGACTCAAGCTGCAACATTGCTTTTTCTCTGGGTCTCCAGTCTACCAGCCCACCCTGCAGACTTTGGATTTGCCAGCTTCCACAGTTATGTGAGCCAATTCCTTAAGTAAATTTCTCTATCTATATACAGATCCTGTTGGTTCTGCTTCTCTGGAGAACCTTGACTAATACAGTAATATAGCACAATTTTGAAAAATTGAGTAAGAGATGGGAGTTTGGGGAGGGGCTTAGAAGAATGTGATTTATTGTGCTCAATCGCAGGGGGTGCAGATGTCTTATGAGCTCTTTTGCCCTTTAATTGGCTGGGGCCATAATGAATTTGTATTCTCCTTGCTGCCCGGGGACTTCTTTAGTCACCACACCTCCATTTTCTTCCTTTTTTCCTAGTTCCATTTAATTTAATTTAAATTCAATTACATGCACCTCCTTAATAAGTTTATAGAAGTGTTCATAAGATTTCATAAAGAGCCACCATTGGGGAACACATGACATAACTTACAAAAACTTTTTGTTGTTGTTTTTGGAAGAAGAACTGGGTGAAGGAAGTGGGCGTTCTAAGAGGAAAGATACGGATCTTGTGTTGCAACCTCTGTACTATTTCCTATTAGAAAGCTTTTCATTCTTGAGATCTGCCATCCTTAGGTCTAGAATATTCTCGTATTCCATGGGGGGTTTTGAGAATCACATTCCTGAGAGAAATGCGCTTTCCTGATAGTTCCAGGAGCTCTCAGAACAATCCATATGGCTGGAATCTTGAGCACGGTTCGCGATAGTCCCCGGGAGAAATGAAGACCAGAGGAGGACCAGCAGCCAGAGGCAGACACACTCTCCAGGAGACAAGTGAGCGGGGCTGGAGCTAGGTTAGACCAGCCAAGGGTAGCCTCTGCATTAGAGCCTCAGTGACCATCCCAGGAAGAATGAAATGTAAAATCTATCCATTAATTGCAGTCAAAACACATTTCTCGAGTTGGATTTCAGCCACGCCCCCATGACTGTCCATGAGATTCCTAGAGGGGCTGTCCCTGTGCTGTGTTAGGTAGGGTTCACAACAGACTACAACTGTCCTCGGAACTGTTGCTTCCTACCTCCCTGATTGCAACTTCCTAACTTGGAATGTGAGCCGTCTGCCCTAATGCATGGCTTGCAGTCAGGGGTCTCAGTTGCTCACAAAAGCAGATATGCATAATAAATACTTTTATTTTTCAGTAACTGTAATTATTGTTTTGAGTCCCCATCCACATAAATGGGAGAAATTTAACTGCTGCCGATTAAGGATTCCCATCTTTTACTCTGAGGCTCATGCCTAAGCTTGACAGCCCAAGGGCCCATCTCATCCCGGTGGCATCCCCCCTCAGGCATGCTCTGAAACATCTGTTTCTCGTCTGGTCGTTGGTTGTCCTTCTATGCAGCCCTTTATGGAGACACTCGGATTCCTATCCACATGGCCCCGCAGGTGTGGGGCTTTCCCTGATACTTGTGTGCCACTCTGGTCTCTTAAGAGTTATTCTCCTTCCTTCCAAGACATGCTTTCTTTTGCAGAGTGTTTTTGTCTCCTTGTAGCTCTAACCAGGAAACAGGCCCATTTTATTGGGGATCCCAGAAACCATCCGCAGGATCCCTGGGAACAAGTGAGGAGTTGGGTTTGTAACTTTCCCTTTGAACACTTACCCTCCTCTCAGAGGTTGGGAATGACTGGCTCAAACTCACAAAGAGCATCCTCGCAAGTCCTTTGTCTCTACCATGCATCTTTTGACATCCTTCCTATGAGCGCAGAGAGGGGCAAGGACCAATCCTGAGTGGGGAGGGAATTGCTGAGGGAAAAAGACGTGTTGCAAAAATATTATATCGCATCACGGTTGAGAGTGGAATCATGGGAACACAGAGAGTAGGTTGTCTCTAAAGAAAAGTTAGCCCAAGAAAACAAGGAAAAAGGGAAAGAACTGAGAGATGGATTGGAACACTAGTTTATCAGAAAACCGGTGACCATTCCTAGCTTTGGACCCTCCCCCTTAGGTTTGCTTGATGGGAATTTTCACGAGTGAGGTATGTTGCTATTTTGCTACTTTATGTATAATGATCAAAATATGCCAGATTTCTAACACATAAATGGATTTTGAAACTCAGTAAATTTTCTAATACATGAATGAATGATAAAAAAAAAGCCATGGACATAACTGGATATATGAAAGCAGCACAGGGTTAGATGAGCAGAAGGAGCTTCACAAACGTTACTATTTGAAAGATTAAAAGGTAATTTCAGGAATTCACAAAAGGAAAACATAAAAATAAATTAAAAAATAAATAAAAATTAATGTGATATTTTCTTTTGCTCAAGTGGTCGTCAATAATTCTGAGGACAAATATGTATAAATTAGAGAACTTATTTCATTAACAGGTCTCAGCCAGGCGCTTAACTACTGAATGTTGACTCAGGGGGAAAAAAAAAAAGCCAACAAACAAGGCTGCAGAGCTGTGTTCAGGATACTGGACTTTAACTCTCTGACTGCAGATAATACTACTACAGCGAGCTGACCTGCAAGATGGATCTTTGAGATCAAAGGCTACAAATTATGATGTTTGCCTTTTAAGAAGTAAATGCTACTCTGCCTTTCTTAGTTTGCACATTTCAACTGGAAGCCACAACATGGATTCATGGTATCTGCCTTGGTTTCTGTTCTTTGCCATTCTCTTCCTGGTTCCTGGCTTGGTAAGGAAACTATGTTTGGAAAACAATGAGAAAAATTGGGGGCCTATTGCCTGTGTGTTCATGTTTTTGCTTTTTAGGAATTTCAAGATGTGAATGAAATGAGCGGGGCGAGCTGGGGCAGGCAGGGTCACGGGGTGAGAAGCAGCCCCGTCAGAGACAGAGTCAGGGACATGGACATAAAGTTATATATTTCTTTCAGTTTCATTTTTGTGTAACAAGTTTTCTCCTGATAAGGTGGAAAATGTGCAATTTGAAGAGCATTCCATTTTTTACTGCCGAGTGAAATGCATATTACTGTTGCGGTGCCGTAAGACACGAATGGTGGATGTCACAGGCAAAGCCAGAGCTTACGGTTTTGTAGCATGGGGTTTCTCGTCTGCCTCTTTGTCAGGTTAGACCAATCTTTCTACAGTGACAGGTAGTTTGTACCGTAGACCAACCCAAACTTTTAAACCTAGGGGGTTAAAAACCAAAATGCCTAGGGGGAATTTTAGTTGTGATTTTAAAATAAGCTATTATATTGAGCTGATATTCTATGAACAGGACCTACAACATTGAGAACAAGAGATGCCATTTAAGACACATTATAACTGTAGTTATGAACAAATACTTGATAATTAAAAATTTTTTTTTAATGTTTATTTATTTTTAAGAGAGAGAGCACGAGCAGGGGAGGGGCAGAGGGAGAGGGAAACACAGAATCTGAAGCAGAGCTGTTAGCACAGAGCCCGATGCAGGGCTCGAACTCACAAACCATGAGATCATGACCTGAGCTGAAGTCAGACCCTTAACTGACTGAGCCACCCAGGCACCTCTTGATGACTTTTATCATTAGGCACATTAGCATTCCTCTCTGAGTGTGCCTACGTGTGGCTAATGTGTGAGACAAACAGGCACTTCTTCATATCAAGAAGAGTAACTATCCAACCAGTTCATTCCTACTGCTTGCCAAACAGTCCATATGATTCTGGTATTTAGATATGTAAGCTGTATTAACCTATTTTACAGATAGTCTGAGTTTCTGAAAGGTGAACTGACTTGCTGTGAATTGGTGGAACCAGGCATAAAACCCAGACCTGCTGCCTGCCAGTCCCATGAGCTTTCTCACTAGACTCTAGACTTCCCTAAGAAATTTCTCAGGTTTAAGGGGTGCCTGGGTGGCTCAGTCGGTTAAGCATCTGACTTCAGCTCAGGTCATGATCTTACAGTTCGTGGGTTCGAGCCTTGTGTCAGCCTCTGTGCTGACAGCTCAAAGCCTGGAGCCTGCTTCAGATTCTGTGTCTCCCTCTTTCTCTCTGCTCCTCCCCTGCTTGTGCTCTCTTTCTCTCTCAAAAATCAATAAACATTTAAAAAAATTAAAAAAAAGAAATTTCTCAGGTTTACTTCATTTTTTCCATTGGGCATATAGTCTAGGTTTTTCATTTGGTCACTTGTAGAGAACCTATTTTCAGAAGTGTTTTTTTTTTTTTTAATGTTTATTTTTGAGAGAGAGAGAGAGAGAGAGAGACAGAGCAAGAGCGGGGGAGGGACAGAGAGAGAAGGAGACACAGAATCCGAAGCAGGCTCCAGGCTCTGAGCTGTCAGCCCAGAGCCCAATGCGGGGCTCGAACCCACAAACTGTGAGATCATGACCTGAGCCAAAATCAGACGCTTAACCGACTGAGCCACCCAGGCGCTCCTTAGTGTGTGTATGTTTTTTTTAACGTTTATTATATTTTTGAGAGAGAGAGTGCACACACCTGAGCAGGGAAGGGACAGAGTGACAGAGAGAGTCCCAAGCAGGCTCCACGCTGTCAGTGCAGTGCCTCATGTGGAGCTTGAACTCACAAACCATAAGATCATGACCTGAGCTGAAATCAAGAGTTAGACACTTAACTGACTAAGCCATCCAGACGCCCCTTAAAGTTTTTTTTTAATTGCAAAGTATACCCATTGATTTTTTTTTTTAACATTTCTCAAGCAGCGTCTTGAGAAAAACGTGAAAGTAAACCATGATTGATGAGGTCTTCAATAAAATTTCTTTATAAGGGGTTGTTATAAATTACAATAATATTTCAACAATGGGGATAAATTATTAGGTTTTTCAAACATTGCTCCATGAATCCTTCAGAGAATCATGTTTAAAGTGAACATTTATCTGAGGGCTGGAGTCTTACATGCTGCCTTCTTTTCAATCTGTGAAGTTAGTTCCTTGTTTCTTTCACCTTCAAATCCATACAACAGCCAATTTTATTTTTTACATGAGATAAGAAGACCCTTTCATCCAAAAATTACTTTAGACTCCAAATTAGCTGTCTTAGATATAAGCCAGAAATTATTAATATATTAATATTAAAGAACTCCCCTCCCTCTACAAATTACTAGATATAAATTGGAACCAAGAAGATCTTTTATGTCATGGGTGTCATAATAATGCCTTTTTTTTTTTTTTTATGTGTTTGTTTCTCAGCCAACTCCAGAAAACTTTGGTGAGTCTATTTTGAGTTTTGTTCTAAGTTATAGTAAAAGAAAGTCGTGTGGATGATAGAACAACAGGACAGAATAACTTAGGACACATTTAATGCTAGGCACAATGCATAATTACGTATGCATAATTGTATAATTGCATTGAACTTTAGTCAAACACTGGCTTCTTTTGATTTATTGAGAACTGTTTTATTGTTCCTGTTCCAGGGTTCCACATACCCAGCAGAAAAACAGATGGTGATATAGGAAAATCCAAACACAATGACTCACATGAGACATCCCATAAATGCTTGCTATTACTACTTTTGCTATTTTGCATCAAATCAGGTGGACCCGATGTCCATCCTATTCTGTCGTACCCTTAGAGATTTGGCCCTATTATTTACTCCTTTGCAACTTACAAGAGTAATTCAAATTTAAATTAGGACTTTTGCTTGAGAGTTCCAAGATATGTTACTAGCAAAGGGATATATACATATGGGTAGATTGGGCTGGTTTGACCAGATTTAAACATTTGATTATCATTTAATCTAGTCATCTAGTCTAGTCTTTCAAATTCAGTTTAATATTATACAGAGTGACCAATTTCTTATTCCTGAAGTCATTTGACATTCAAGGGACATGGATAGGACAAAAGCATATATGCAAAAGCCCCATAGCCCCAAGCCTGGCTCATGGGAGGTTCTCAATCAGTCAACCAGTCAATCAATCAATCAATCAATCAATGTATGTTGAATCAGAACCTAGTAGTCACTTACCTGATACAAAGAACTTTCCTTACTTTTAATTTGGTAATTGATAAAGATTGTCGTCTTTCAAAACATAATGCTCAATGTGTTTTTCTCTTTCCTTTAGTTAAAGATGTAGATGGTGGAATTGATCAAGATATATTTGATATCAATGAAGGTTTGTAGATTTTCTTTTTTACATATTTTAGTAAATAGAGGGTTTGAATCCAATTTGCTAACATGAATTTTTATCTTCCCTCTTAGATTTGGGGCTGGATCTATTTGAGGGAGACATCAGACTTGATGGGGTGAGTTGAAACAAAGCAAGGAAGAATCTTCTATTAACTACTGCAAATTAAAGTACAGAGTATATGAGGATGATTGGACAACATGGGCTTTGTTAAGCCCAACTGTCTCTAGAGATACAGTATCATAGAGACAGATGTATTCAATAAATACATTATACCCTGAGGGACTTGCATAATAATGCCTTCATTATCCATTACTCAGATTTCTGTGTGGTTAAAGCCATCGTCACTCACTATGTATGCCTTGATCTTATTGGTCTGATGAATTTTCATTATTGGGACAATATGATGCTTTCATTTTTATTTTCATTTAAGTTTATGTATTTATTTTGAGAGAGAGCACAAGGGAACAGAGGAGGGGCAGAGGGAGAGGAAGAGAGAGAATCCCAAGCAGGTTCCACACTGTCAGCACAGAGCCCCGCACAGGGCTCGAACTCATGAACTGTGAAATCATGACTTGAGCCAAAACCAAGAGGCAGGTGCTTAACCAACTGAGCCACCCAGGTGCCCTGATGTTTTCATTTTTAAATAAAACCTCCCTGATTTAATCTAGTTGAGGCCAAATTAAACTGAATTTTTAAACATATCAATGAATCAGAATTTTTACTGTAAAAGATAGATTTTGTGACTTCTATCCTGACAGCTAAAGATAGTGTTGCCAAGTAAAGATCTTGCCAAATCTATGCATGGAGAGTATATGGCACATGGATGAGCATAGATTACTTACAGGTAGTTCTGCTGGGAACTTCAACTCAAGAAGCAGAGCTGCGGAGTCTCAGGTTTAGTCTTGGGCTTGTTCTTCTATCTGTACTCTTTCCCTCTGGATCTCACCTTGTCCAAGGGCTGTAAACGTCATGTCTATGCTGATGATTCCGAAGGTGTGACTCTTATCCATTCCTTCTCCTGCACTCCAGACTTGTCTATCCAGGTGCCAACTGGTCAGTTCCATTTCCGCATTTATGAGGTGTCTCACATGTAAGGCGTTCTCAACTGGACACTGGGAAGGGGCAAAGAGGGAGAGAGAGAGAGAGAGAGAGGATCCCAAGCAGGCTTCGCACTGTCAATGCAGAGCACAATGTGGGGTTTGATCTCACGAACCATGAGATCATGACCTGAGCCGAAACCGAGAGTCAGATGCTTAACCGACTGAGCCACCCAGGAGCCCCACAAAGTGGTCTTTTAAACCAGTAATGATATCATTTCACTTCCAGGCTTGAAACTCTTCAACAGCTTCCTACTGCATGTAGAACAATAGCCAAACTTACCCACAGCCTTCAAGACCTTGCATAATTTAACTCCTGCCCACTGTCCTCCCATCTCCTCTCCTTCTCTCTTACTGCGTCTCTTTTCTCTCTTAACTCTTTAGGCTACTGGCCTCAAAACAGACTCAGAACATACCGAGTGTATTTGCCCCTCAGAACTAGCAGCCTTCCTCCATTACCTTTAAATTTATCCTGCTTAAACCTACTTATTTTCTTACATTTTAAATTTCATTTATTTCTAGATTAACTATTCATTGTTCCCTAGGTTTTTGCCTGATTCATTTAATTAACCCTTCACATTTATTTTTGACAGGCACAAGATAGAAATTCCATCATCGGAGAAAAATACAGATGGCCTCATACCATCCCATATGTTCTAGAAGATAGCTTGGGTTAGTATGTACCTTGGAGAATCCATAACTGATGTATATTCCTGACAGAATATAATCACAGTATTTTCATGAGTAGGCTCTTATGGGCTTTCAGGATTTATTTGTTGCTTTATGTGGCTATGGACAAATATTTACTTATAAAAATAAGCAAAATGAACAATGAAAAGAACCACAGTGATTTTGTTTGAAATATTTGCTGAATTTTGACCAAGAAAGGGATTAACGCAACCAACATTTATGGAGAGCCTACTTTGTGTTGGCTGCTGGGGACACAAAGATCAGGAAGGTAGTCTTTATCTGAAAGCAGTGGTTTCTTCTATGGTCAGGTTTTACGTATGAGTTGAAAACAAAAACAACCAGTGTCCAACTTCAGCTCAGGTCACGATCTTGTAGTTTGTAGGTTACAGCCTCGCATCGGGCTTGCTGCTGTCGGTGCAGAGCCCGCTTCGGATCCTCTGCCCCTTCGCCCACAACACTCCCTCGCTGGCTCTCTCTCAAAAGTGAACAAACATCACACTAAAAAAAACCCCAAAATAAGCAAGCATAAAACAACCAAACAAAACTTTAGGGACTGGCATTGGTTTGCCAAAATTTTATTTTGCCAAGCGAGGAACTTACCCAACAATAAGAACCCACTATCTTTATCATCATCTTTTCATAACATAAATAATATTTTAACACTAAAAAGTCAGAAGAATCCAATCCAAAACAAAAGGCAGTATAGAAGAAATTTAATTGCAAAGGAAAACTCTAAATGTGGTCCTCATTTTATTTATAGTTTCAGTTGCCAGAATCATTTTAGCAACTGTTGTTTGGGAAACTCTTCTTTTCTTTTCTTTTTTTTAAGTTTATTTATTTATTTGGGGAGGGAAGGAGAGAGAGAGAAAGAGAGAGAGAGGGAGAGCGAGCGCACAAGCAGGAAGGAGCAGAGAGAGAGAATCCCAAGCAGGCTCTGAGCTGTCGGCTCAGAGCCCAACGTGGGGCTCAGTCTTACAACCGTGAGATCATGACCTAAGCCAAATCAAGAGTCAGATGCTTAGCCAAATAAGCCACTGAGGTGCCCCTGGAAAGTTTTCTTAAAGTTCATACATTTCAGTGGAGATTCAGATCGGCCAAAAGTTAATTACAATAGAACGGGATACATATTTTGCTTAATGACATGTTGAAAAGCTGTGGGAGCGCATTGCAGGGGCATGTGACTCAGCCTAGATGTAAAGGCATCAGGGGGCAGGTGACACTACGTAGCAGGGCTACCAGGACATTTATGCAAGTTGTACATGGTACCTAGGTGCCTGGGAAGGGGGAAGTGGGACTGAAATCAGGTTTGCATTTCGTTCATCAAGAGGCATTTGTTTCTTTGCATGAAGTGCTATTTACTACCTGCCACGTCAAGACTTGCAGCATCTGCCCAGACGAAGTGCTCCTTTGTAATAATCCGCAGAAAGGCGTCATGCGGGCCAGCACGGCTTCTGATAGCAAGGGAAGGGTGCTCCAGGCAGATGGACCACTATGCGCAAGGGCATGGGAAAAGGGTAAACCCTTAACTGGAATTTTGGTTGGAAATGGGGAGTTCGTGAGGTTGAACAGGTAGGCAGAATCTAGTTTGGAAAGACTTGAGTGTTTCCCACATTAAAGAACTTGGTGTGCATACTGATGGTGACATGGAACCTCCAGAAGTTTTAATGTGGGTGTGAGATTGTGATCAAGCTAGTTGCCGTAGAGAAGATGTATCATTAGTGGGGGGAAAAAAGAAGGAAAAGAGATCAAATAAGGAATCTATAGAAGAAATTCAGGGAAGGATTGAGAGTTTCTGAACCAAGTCTCTCTCAGCGAGGATAGACAAGAACGGACAATTCTAAGACAGCCTTAGGAGGCAATTGTTAGATTTAATGATTGACTGCAAGAAAAGGGATTGAGGTAAAGAGATGCTGGTGCCCAGGATTCAGTCTTAGGCAACTGAGTGCATGGTAGTGCCTGTAACAAGAACAGGGAATATGTCTGAAAGAGGGTGGGATACAGAAGTGTGGTGGAAATTGGCATGCAGAGTTCGAAATGTATCAGGCCCACTGTGATGGAGAGATCATATGAAGTGTTGGTGTACAGCTTAATCATTCAGGATAGAGAGAGATTTGGGTGTTCTTAGGCTGTGGGAGGTGGTTGAAGCCACTGGTGTGATGAGCCCCTTGCACTGGTGTGATGAGCCCTGCATATAACACGTACTCCTTAGATAGATGGAGCGTATTGAGTGGCCCAAGAAGATTGTATTGAGTGAGAAGATGGCCAATATTGGAATTCAGCTTGGGAGAACAACTTTCTGGAATTGATATAGACGGAGGATCTGTTAGAAGTGACTGAGAAGGGAGGACTGGCCAGAAATATAGATGAAAAACTAAGAGGAGGCAGAAAAAGCCAAGGCCAGAGGTGGGATTAGAAACTATAATGTGGACGGGAAAGATAGTCACTGACTTTAGGAATGGGGGGGAAATCTGAATGCCTTTAAATATTTATAATATTTTTTGGTCTTAATATTTTGATTAAAAATATAAAAATTCTTTTATTTTCAAATTATTTATAAAAATTAGAAAAATTGTTCTCCTAAGGTGTTCTATGAAATACCAGTGAGCTTTAAATTTCATTGTATCTCTTGGCTACTTTTGCCCTGAATTTTAACCAAAGCTATTGTAACTTTATGAGCTTTATGTACCTGTTTTTACACATTATAAAACAACATAGTGAATGCCTTGAGGCCCAGAGCTATTTTTCATCTTGCGATTCTGAGGATTAGCATAGTCTCTGACATTTTATAGGCAGTTAATAAATATTTTTAAAACTAAATTGATAAACTGGGGTGACTAGCTAGCTCAGTTGGTAGAACGTGTGACTCTCTTTTTTTTTTAATGTTTGTTTATTTTTGAGAGAGACAGAGTGTGAGTGGGAGAAGGGCAGAGAGAGAGGGAGGAAGACACAGAATCTGAAACAGGCTTCAGGCTCTGAGCTGTCAGCACAGAGCCTGATGCAGGGCTCAAACTCGGGAATGGTGAGATCATGATCTAGGCTGAAGTCAGTCGCTTAACCAACTGAGCCACCCAGCTTCCTTGAGCATGTGACTCTTGATCTGAAGGATGTGAGTTTGAGCCCCATGGTGGGCATAGAGTTTACTAAAAAAATATATATATATATATATATATATATATATATAAATTGATAAACATATACGAATCAAACATGTCAGGTAAAAAATTCAGTCCACATCTTACCATCCAAACTGTGTACATTTTTATATGGGTATAACTATAGTGTTTTAAAATTTTTTTAGAGGCACTGGGTGACTCAGTTAAGCGTCTGACTTCAGCTCAGGCCACGGTCTCATGGTTTGTGGGTCTGAGCCCTGTATCAGGCTCCGCACTGACTATGCAGAATGGGATTCTCTCTCTCTCTCCCTCTCTTTCTGCCCCTCCAACTTCTCTCTCAAAATAAATAAACTTAAAAAATCGTTAAGTTGTTTTGCTTCATTTTTTATTCTATTTATTTATTTATTTATTTAAGAGTAAACTCTATGCCCAACTTGGGGAGTGAACTCATGACCCAGAGATCAAGTCACATGCTCCACCGACTGAACCAGCCAGGAGCCCCCGTTTTAAATTTTTTAATCTGCTTTTTTCAACTGATA
Organism: Prionailurus viverrinus; assembly: GCF_022837055.1. Taxonomy (NCBI): domain Eukaryota; kingdom Metazoa; phylum Chordata; class Mammalia; order Carnivora; family Felidae; genus Prionailurus; species Prionailurus viverrinus. Next base: position 55,095,697 of record NC_062572.1, read on the forward strand.
TTACAGCATTATTTTGTGCTAGTTTTATAATATGATTAAACCGCAAATTTTTAGGTTATGTTTCTAATTCCATGATTTTGATTCTTTCTCATTTGGAAAATACTTTACCCCTGTTTAATATTGTAGCATTGAACTTACTCTCTATGCTTAAAGTGAGAAGAGGATTTCCTCATATTTCTGAAATTTATACCACCTTGAAATGACTCTGACTGAGGAAATCACTAAGCAAAGCCACCCTTACAGGTAGCAAAAGTAAATACCTATGAAGGGTTAGTAAATACCTATGAAGGGTTTACTGGAAGTGACTTCGGGCTCTCCAGAAATCGCTCGTAACCAACATATTCAATTCTGCTTTAGTCTTTTTGCTTGCATTCCGGGTGTTACCTGGCTGTTAGATGCAGCTTTTCTGGAAGGGGTGACTCTTGAGGCAGCCATGGATAGCTTCCTGTGAATAAGTGATCATTCCTTGCCTGGGTGTCAGACTTGGCGTGTGTGGGGCAGGTAGAGAGCAGACAGGGTAAAAGAAGGGGGGACGGAAATGAAAATCAAGGTGCTAGAAACCTGAAAGGGCTAAAGAGAAAAATAATCCTGAGCAGCTGCTTGCTTAATTCCTAGGCTTATCTAGGACCTGCTTTAGCCTTCAGAGCCTGGGGATTTAAATAACATGATCCCGGGGGGGGGGGGGGGGGGGGGGGCTCCTGCATCTATGAGTCAAAGATAATTAGCCTTTGGTAATGAAGGCATACAGTAAACGAAGAGCTTATCTTGGTAGAGGGCTATATCCCTTTCACAAAACTTTCACATATGTTTCCTTATTTGACTCTCAATTAAATGAAGGGTAAAAACTATCCTCGTGGGGCGCCTGGGGGGCTCAGTCGGTTAAGCATCCGACTTCGGCTCAGGTCATGATCTCACGGTCTGTGAGTTCGAGCCCCACGTTGGTCTCTGTGCTGACAGCTCGGAGCCTGGAGCCTGCTTCGGATTCTGTGTCTGCCTCTCTCTGCCCCTTCCCGACTCTGCTGGGTCACTCTCTGTCTCTCAAAGATAAAAAAATAAATAAATAAATAAAAAAAAGCTATCCTCGTTAAACTTTGATAAAAGTCCTAGACCTGCATGCTCCTTTTACAGTCTGTCCTTAAAACAGGCTTGTGGTGGTGGGTATCATCATGTCTTATTGTAAGGAAGTGTTAGATTTGAGATAAGAATGCAAACATGATATTTATAGTACAGAAAATCCAGAAACACTTTAAATATCTGACAATAGGAAGTTACTTGTATATGTTACAGCCATATAAGGTAGCCATTAAAATGATAAAAAGAACACTTGATAAAGCTTTTAATGATATACTATTTAGTGAAACACATAGTTTATAAAATAGGTAGACTGATTTGTATTTTCTAAAAAATATGTGTATATTGTGAGTATATAACATACAAGCAAGAAGCTTGATGAGAGTGGCTGATTATTTCTGAAGTGATAAGATTTTATAATTTCCTTCTTTTTGTTTACCTGCATTTTCTAACTTACTTGCAATGAACATGTTTTATTTGTGTGGTATTATAAAAGGTGGAATTCTGGGTGCCTCATATAAATTCATATGGAATTTAGGGCCCCCTATGTGAGTCCTGTTCTTGATCCTCACCGAAACAGAGGACCTTCCTACTAATTGTTTTCAAAAGTGTAATGGTCATGTAAGAAGGGAGGAAGGAAACGAACATTCAATAAATGCTCATTTTACTTGGAACTGCCCCTCTGCTTTCTCCTATCCTCACACTATCTCCTGAAAAGTTGATTTTATTTTATTAAAAAAATTTTTTTAATGTTTATTTTATTTTATTTTTTATTTTTGAGACAGAGAGAGAGAGAGCGCCTGAACAGGGGAGGGTCAGAGAAAGAGGGAGACACAGAATCCGAAGCAGGCTCCAGGCTCTGAGCTGTCAGCACAGAGCCCGACGCGGGGCTGGAACTCACGAACCGCAAGGTCATGACCTGATACGAAGTCAGACGCTTAACCGACACCCCTTATTTTATTTTATTTTTAAGTTTATTTATTTATTTTGAGAGAGACAGAGACAGCGTGAGTCGGGGAGGGGCAGAGAGAGAGAGAGAGAAAATCCCAAGCAGGCTCCACACTGCCAGCTGCCATCACAGAGCCCAATGTGGGGCTTGAATTCACTAACCTCAAGATCATGACCTGAGCTGAAACCAACAGTCCAACACCTAACTGGCTGAGTCTGATGCTTAACTTTGCGCCTGCAAAGTTGATTTTATTCCCCCACTTAGCTGATAATTTTAGAAAACTCTGAAGGTGAATTGAATTGGCAAAGGTTACGCATCAAAAATGATGAGGATGGGAAAGAACTTAGGCGTCTCTGGCTCAGAGTCCAAGTGCTTTCTTTCCACTTGGCCACACTGTCTCTCACTTCCCAGGAACCACCATCCTTCCTGGGAACCCCTTCCTCCGGGGTTGCCCTCCAAGCTTCTTTTCCTGAATGTCTTTGTTGCTTTCATTCCTCTGCCTTTTTTGAAACAATGGTTAACTTTAATTTGGGTCCTGAACTCGAGAATCTTATGAACAGTTTCCCCAGGAAATGCACTTTGCAGATATAGGTATAGACAACTACAGATGAGATATAAATACATAGGTGATATATAGATGATATAGATACAGAATAGATACAGATGATAGAAGTACAGATATGGATGCTGCACCTACCATTCCGGAATATTCCTGGACTCCCATCTCAAGGTCCTCAAATTACAAGCTCTGCTGTGAGGCTTTAAATACATACTGTAGCTTCTCAGATGAAGCATGTGACAGTGATGGTTCACTCTGGCTGCCTGTGATCCAAGGTGTTTGTGCTCTGAGGTAAAGGTATGGTTTTTGTTGTTGTTGTTCAGTAACGCACCTCTAGTGGTTCCAAAGAAACAAATATGGGGCAAAATCAAGGATCTGAAGAAGAACCAAATACTTGCATATGATACATACTTAATTGGGACTGAATACTAAATTTGGTAAAAATGAAACACTAAACATTCAGGAAGGGACTAGCTCATGATAAACAATGTAATGCATAGCCCATTTCCATGGTGAATCGTTCAACGGTGATAATGTTAATAAGTGTATTTTTTGTTGGTTTTCTTCCTTCAGAAATGAATGCTAAGGGAGTTATCCTTAACGCATTTGAACGCTATCGCCTAAAAACATGCATTGACTTCAAGCCTTGGACTGGAGAAGCTAACTATATATCAGTGTTCAAGGGCAGTGGGTAAGGTGGAAAGTTTGTCTTCTAAGGGTTCAAATGCCAACCATTGCAAGTATGGCCTGTCACAACAATTGCCCTAGTCCCTGACCTTGAGGGTGGGTGGGGGGCTTCCTTAGCTGTTTGCTGGAGCGTAAAAGACAAACTACATCTAGTTTCTCTAGCCATAAAAATAATATTTTCACACATGCAACCAGACTACCCACATTAAAACAAGGAGGGTGGGATTGCATGCCATCCAGCCCATAACTTAAGGAACTTCAACCATTCGTAGTTTACATAGTTTTTATTTTCCTCTTTCAGTAAAACACGTGTACACACGTGTATTTCAATTTATTTTCTTTTTCTTTCTCTTTCTCTTTTTTTAAAGTCTTTCTTTGGATATTTTTTATTTGATTGTGTAATTCAAAACATGTAGCACTAAATTGTGCCAGGCATTATTTTAAGAGTTTTATAAGTATTAACTAATTTAGTCTTCAGAGCTAACCTGCAACATAGGTTCTGGTTTTCTCTCCCATTTTACAGATGAAGAAATGGACTCAGCCAGAGGAATGGCTAAGTCCTGAGCCCATGCTCTTTTTTTTTTTTAATATAATTTATTGTCAAGTTAGCTAACATGCGTTGTATATAGTGTGCTCTTGGTTTTGGGGGTAGATTTCCCGTATTTCAATTTATTTTAACCTAACTACACTTACTGCTTGAGTTACACTGAGTATTATTTGCCTGGGGCTTGGCAATTCCATGTGGTTGCTACACCTATAAAACTTTATGAGTGGTCATCAACATACCAAGGACCATGTGAAAAACTTGGACATTGCTAGAAAAAATCAGGACTCGGTTGATCGGGAGATGCCTTGCTCCTGTGTAATATTTGGTGGCAGGACCACTTCTCCAAAAATCATGTGATCTGTGAGGTTATGAGAGGGAGGCAGTGTCTTGATAAAAGAGTGAAGGATGTAGGTGGGTTAAAGGAGAGGACCGGGCACTGGGGATTGTGCCCCGAGGCCTCAGCCTGCATGGTGAGAACACCCTCTCCCTCTGTCCCGTGAACTCTCCTGTAAGCTGCTGGTCTTCAGTGGGCAACATGCATGTTGGGAAGCAAGAACTCTCCATCGGGGAGAACTGTGACCGAATAGCGACAGTTCAACACGAGTTCCTCCACGCCCTGGGGTTCTGGCATGAGCAGTCTCGTTCCGATCGGGATGACTACGTCATGATAATGTGGGACAGGATTCTGTCAGGTACATTTCTTTTGTTTTCTTACATTTTGGGCCACAAACTGAATTTCTAAGCATGTGCTATCTCCTGCCAACCGTTAATAATGGGAAAACTGAAGTGATGCTTTACTTCACGTGCATGAGTTCACGTGCCTGAAGGTTGTTGGGGCACTGATACCACAGACCCCTGGTGCATTGGAGCTGGACGGGATCTAAGAAACTGGTGTTTCCCAAAACACATTTTTAGGGAGTGCTGTCCCACAAAATGCTCCCAGATGTGTGCGGAAAGAGATCCACAGTCCAATTAGTTTGGGAAATCCTAGGTTAAAATAAATTAAACTTGAGTTACTGATACCGCTTTACTGTTCAGAGTCTCCGTTAGAGTAACACATATTGTAAATCTCCAAATATGAAGCATTTCCCGAACTGACTTGATCATCGACTTTTTTTTTTTTTTTTTGAGTATTTGTGTTTATTGTTCTATGGAGCCAATACTGGGAAACACTGCAGCAATTGATGAGCCGGAAGTTTTTGGGACTTTCTATTCCAAGTCAGAAATGTCTTAATAACATTGTACAACTGAAGCTCATGTTTTCCACAAGGACGCTTAGTGTCCCCATCTGTCCTGCCTGCAGAGGGTACGGTGGAGGGAGTGGTATTGCTGTCCTATGAGACATTGTGGGGGCTTCTCGGTACTGAGACCCCTGAACATCACAGCTCAGTGATATTGCTGTCTGGTGATCTCAACTGGGGTAAGGCACAGCAGCGGACTACAAGATTTCTGGAGCAAGACAAGTGCTTAGCTTCAATCCATCATCTCACTCTTTAAGATTCCCTGGGTCTTACTTTGACAGAAACTTCTGTCCAGATTTGATAACACATCTATAAGCTTTGGAGATCAGTTCCACCTCACTGTTTCCCCTAAATCATCCCATTTCAAGTTGCAACCAGACGCTCATCAGTGTGATGCTAAACAACCAGGTATCTTCTCTGAATGTATTCGTTTTAAAAACTTGCACACGTGTTCCAGTAACCGTGAAATCCCTGAGTACGTCAGTTCTTTCTAAGGACTCTTGCCTGTATTATCATTCCGAGGTCCCTTCCCACCACACTTCCCAACGTCCTCTTACCTCCACCTCCATCTGCTTTGGATGCCCCCACCCTCCCACGAGCACCTGCCAATGACCTTGACTGTGTCAATAACACCTTTTAGAATCTACCTTTCTAATAGAAGCTCTTAGAGCCTTACACTAAATGCTAATGTCCAATCTTGGGCAGTGATGGAAGCCTAGAGTAAGATAAGCTAAATTTTGTGAACATCGAGTAATTAAAGATCTTTTTAAATTTAACATTTAGGCAGAGAGCACAATTTTAACACCTACGATGACCAAGAATCAGACTCCTTGAATGTTCCCTATGATTACACGTCAGTAATGCACTACAGTAAGACGGCTTTCCAAAATGGAACAGAACCAACAATTGTAACACGAATCTCAGACTTCATGGATGTGATCGGCCAGCGAATGGATTTCAGCGACTATGATCTCTTAAAGTTGAATCGACTGTATAATTGCTGTATGTGGCAGGTTCTTTGAAATGTTTTCTGTGTCTCTCTACCATGGAGGGGAAAATGACGTGCCGTGCCATTTTGTCGAGCATTGCTGGCTTTTCTGCAATTATGGTTAGATAATTGATAATTATAGTTTTTATAGTTGAAGTTTGATATTAAAAAAAATAACAAACGTATAAACACCCAAATCCCAATCCATACCTGGGAAGCAATATTTTTCTTCTTAGAAGTTCTGGCCTTTAGCTCTACAAACAAATTGGGTCCTATAGTAACATGCACCATGTCGATTTTTAAAGAAGGAGCCATCATATCAATGGGATTTTATAATCTGGGTTGCTGTTTAATAATCTGGGTAACGAGAAGAGTGTAGACTCACGTTCCAGAATCAGCGAGGTGTTCCCTTTAACGCCATCCTGGCATTCCCAGTACTTCCATGACAGTTTTTATTACCTGGATTATCACATTGTAGGAGTGTCGATAACTGTGTGTGTGTGTGTGGTTTGTTTGTTTGTTTGTTTTTGCTTTTGTAGCCTCTTCCTTGAGCTTTCTGGACTCGTGCAACTTTGAACTGGAAAACGTGTGCGGTATGATTCAAAGTTCAGGTGATAGTGCTGACTGGCAACGGACTTCCCAGGTCCCCAGGGGCCCAGAGAGCGATCACTCCAACATGGGCCAGTGCAAAGGTAACAGGAGTGAGATACTTCTAGATTTTACACTTGGTGGCTCCAGTCTTTTCCTTGGCCATGAAAGACTGGGATTTTGTCTCTAATTTCTATCTGAACTATTAATGATAACCCATTCAGTTGCTACTAAGGAAACAGTTCTGTGCCTTGTAAGGACATGGTTCATTTCTTGGCTTTTACTCTCTGACTTGTCTTTCTGTGAGTCAGAATTGGGCTCTGTGAAGCCTCTCTACCTATACATGCCCACAGCAGGAGGGGACAGTATCTCCCGGAAAGACTCTTATCTACAGGGCAGTGGGGTGGTTTTCTCAAAGCTTGCCAGATACAAGCTTGCAGTCAATGGCACAATGTTGTGAATTAATCACTTTCAGAATTCCAGCTGGTTGTGATTACATGCTCCTGTTACAAGAATCCTTAAAATGAAGAGTCAAAGTACAATTGATTTAATTTTTTTCAGATGAGTATCCTTTTCCACAATAATTTTATTTTAAATTAAATAGTCATTTATTTGGCTACAAGTACTCAATTTTTATTTATTTGCTCACTTCTGGCAATAAAGATGTAAAACTAGACTTCAAAACTTAGGGTCATTGCATGAGAGCTCAGCCAGTCTAGGCAGTGGTTGAGGTCCCTAACAGCAAAAAGTGTTTTTCTTTTTCTTTTTCTTTCGTGGAGGATGGTGGGGTGGGGTGGGGGGGATGGCGGAGAAGACAGATGTTAAGGGTACAAACTTGAAATAAGTAATAATAAGCCCTGGAAATCTAATGCACAGTGTAGTGACTATAGACAGGAATATTATATGCTAATCATCAAACTTATTAACAACTAGAACTTAATTATTCTTACAACAAAAAAGGGATAATAATTATGTAACATGTTAGGGGTTGTTAATTATTGCTACAGTAGGAGTCATATTATATATAATATATAAATGTGTCAAATTAACATCTTGTACACCTTAAATTTGCACCATGCTATATGTCAAGTATATATCAATAAAAATACAATTTTCTTTTAAAATGCAGATTATGGGGCACTTGGGTGGCTCAGTAGGTTAAGTGTCTGACTCTTGATTTCAGCTCAGGTTGTGATCTCACCATTTGTGGGATCAAGCCCTGCATTGGGCTCTACTCTGACAGCATGAGCCTGCTTGGGATTCTCTCTCCCTCTCTCTCTGCCCCTCCCACACTCATGCTCACACTCTTTTTGTCTCTCTCTCAAAATAAATAAACACTAAAAATAAAATAAAATGCAGGGGCACCTGGGTGGTTCAGTTGGTTAAGCATCTGACTTCAGCTTGGGTCATGATCTCACAGTTTGTGGGTTCGAGCCTCACATCAGGCTCTGTGCTGACCGCTTGCTCAGAGCCTGGAGCCTGCTTCAGATACTGTGTCTCCTTCTCGCTCTCTGCCCCTCGCCCCCTTGAACTCTGTCTCTCTCTGTCTCTCAAAAAATAAATAAAAATGTTAAAAAATAAAATAAAATAAAATAAAATAAAATGCAGATTTGGATAGTGGGTAGTGGTCCTCCATAGGCCAGAGGAAGGAGAAAAGAAAGGAGAGAGGGAGAAGGAGAGAGAGAGAGAGAAAGAGAGAGAGAGAGAAAGAGAGAAAGAGACTAGACAAAGTAGGTGACGCTTTTTTCTGATTTTGAAAGCTATAGTATGGAAAAAAGGTGGCCTAATGTCTCTTTTAGAAACTGCCTGCTCCTGGAGCTGCATTTAAATGCCCAATATAGTGTTTTACACACAGCGGGTACTGAGGGGAACTACTGTGCCCACAAGACGTGCATTCCTATATCTAGTATCTGTTTTCTCTCAATTCTGCTTTTGTTTTCATAACAGGTTCTGGTTTCTTCATGCATTTCAACAGTAGCTCTGTAAGTGTGGGGGCCACAGCAGTACTGGAAAGTAGAACATTCTACCCTAAAAGAGGATTTCAGTGCTTGCAGTTTTATTTATATAACAGTGGAAGTGCAAACGACCAACTGAACATCTACATCAGGGAGTATTCTGCAGACAACGTGAATGGTACTCTAACGCTTGTGGAAGAAATAAAAGGTACAATATTGACTTTCTTATTGTCTGAGTCCAGATAAGGCCATCTTAATTCTTTTTAAAAAAAATTTTTTTTAACGTTTATTTATTTTTGAGACAGAGAGAGACAGAGCATGAACGGGGGAGGGTCAGAGAGAGGGAGACACAGAATCCGAAACAGGCTCCAGGCTCTGAGCTGTCAGCACAGAGCCCGACGCGGGGCTCGAACTCACGAACCACGAGATCATGACCTGAGCGAAGCTGGACGCTTAACCGACTGCGCCACCCAGGCGCCCCTGGCCATCTTAATTCTTTAAGTCTCTAGTACTGAGGAGGTCCGTTCGTGGCTAGTAATACAAATATAATGAAAACTAGGCAAAATGGGAAGAATTACTGAATGTAAAGGAATTGTGGGATGGACGAGGAAGGAACTGGCCTCAGGCAGGACTGGACCTGTCCCTGAACATGGTTGGAGACCTCTCATGTTATGTCAGATGGGCCCGGTCCACAAAACTGGTGCTTTGGGTATTTTACTTCCCAGCTTACAGTTAATCAAATGTGCCATTAGCCTGGAAAAGGGACACTTCCTCTAATTTCTAGCTTGAAAAAAAAAAAAAACAACCCAGTGAAGAATTCTAATTGTTATTCTTTGGGTTAAGTGCAACTTCTAGAGTAATTCCTGAGCGAAGAGAAAGCAACACTCATTCCAATCATGTGGCAGAGAGATGGGTCATGTTGACCAACTTTAAAAGCAGATGGTTAAGAAATTTCAGGAAGGGAGGGGCCGTGGGCTGCCAACTCTATCACTGTCTCTCCACATATTGACCACTTGGTTTGAATGAATTGAGTAAAACCTATTATAAAATCGATCTACATTATGCTATGTGCCATACCATTTTCCTCCCATTTAACAATGGGAAACAGTCTGCAACACAGATGATACTTTCTTTTGTGAACACCTACAATAGGGTCTTAATATCATTTTATATAAACATATACATATATGTGTATATCACATGCTGTACATATATAACATAATTATATATACTGTACAATTCCATATATAACTCACATATATATATACACATTATATATAGTATATATTTAATCCTTTCCATTAACAATCTGTGGGTGGGTGTTATCACTAACAATCAATAGCACAAAGGGTACTTAAGAAACTTGCTTATGAGAAAGAATTTAACAGAATTTAAATGAACAGTACTGATAGTAATGAAGTGGAATCTCTCGTGGAAGATTTTTGTTCAATCCAGAGTCTATCCACGGACAATAGCATTTTCTGTAATTTGGATATTTTTGTCTTATTTTCACATAATTGTGCTTCACGTTAAGTGCCAGTACGTTTAAGTTTGAAGTCATCGTGTGAACTACCAGTTCGACATGAATTCCTGAGCTGTTTTCTCTACTTGGGAGCTTCTGAAATTTTTTAAATGTATCGCTCCTTATTTGGGCATGTGATGTAAGAAAATAAGACAAGATAACATAGCCTGTGCTGCTAGCTAAGGGTAGGGGATGATAGAGAAGGGGGAAGTATGCACCGGGGAGAAGGCTGATGCTATCAAATACTAGATAAATATTTATAATGTTGAGTCACTGGTAAATGATCTAAGGACTCAATTGTGGGTGTGGGCTTTCTAAGGTTGGGTGGATTTCTGTGTAATACTGCCAAAACACTGGCTGAAAGTTGGGCATGTGAAGGAAGTATTTCAAACTATAAATACGTTAAATAAGGCTTTGGTTCAGTATCCCAGGAATCCTGGGCACAGTGTAGATATCAGTTTTAACTAACATATAATGGGAGACAACTCCTATTTAGGGCATGGAATACTCATAAGTTAGATGTTGGTGTTTGCTTACCCTTCGCTGGACACAGGTGACTACCTGAGAAACAAGCAGATAAACATCCAGATATTCCAGGGAGCAGTTTGACCCCACAGAAATGCCTTGAAGTGAATGGGCTTGGGCTGGAGAAGTGAGAAAAACATACTGCAGACCTGTAGGAACCAATAGCTCTAGGATGATAATCTGTCCTGCGAAGGTTAAAACTCTAATATTGATTTGCACATGATTCGTAGTCCTTTGTCTTCTTTGAAATAATAATGTCTCTTTTGCAGATATACCCATTGGAAGCTGGCAACTTTACCATGTGACATTGAAAGTGACCAACAAATTTAGAGTGGTGTTTGGAGGGGTCAGAGGCACTGGTGCATCATTGGGTGGCCTGTCTCTTGATGACATCAATCTTTCAGAAACACAGTGCCCTCATCATATCTGGCATATAAAGAATTTCACACAGATTATTGGCAGCTCGAATGAAACTATATATAGCCCCCCATTTTATTCTTCTAAAGGTTATGCCTTCCAGATTCAGTTGAATCTGAATCATTCGACTAACGCAGGAATATATTTCCACTTGATCTCTGGAGCCAATGATGATCAATTACAATGGCCATGTCCTTGGCAACAAGCCACGATGACACTCTTGGATCAAAATCCTGACATTCGACAGCGTATGTCCAACCAGCGGAGTATAACTACAGACCCATTTATGACCACCGGTTCGTGACTTATTTCCTTTACTGCTAATACACGGTCATTTGTCTAGGAGGGATGGACAATTTGGGAATGAGAGACTGCACAGTCAGGTACTTAGGGATTTCTGAGCCCCAGATTTTAGGAACACAAGACATTGAAGGGAAGGGCTTCAGCAGGTGTGGACAGAGTACCCCAGGCAGGCCACTGTGAAGAATGTCAAGAGGTACTGTCTCTGAAAAATAGAGAAGACACTGACTATTCCTGGCAATTGATCATACCTGAATTCCAGTTGTCCAAGGAGTGTTGGTTTTGCAGTCTGGCATGCCTCGGTTAAAATCCAAGGTTTGCTTCTCATTAGCTATGTGATGTTGATTAAATAGTCTTTTGGAGCCTCAGTTTCCTCAGCAGTAAAACTGGGGCAGTAATAGTAACCACCCCTCGCCACTGGGACTATCAGACAAAATTCAGCTCTTGTAGAAGGGGATGGTTTCTGATGAGAGGAAAGATGTTGAGCTCCTGGAGTGTTGGGAAGGCTGTGAGAATGGATCATAATTTCTTACTAAAGAATTCTGGAGAGCTCGCCAATGGTGACATCATTCCCCATCTTTTCAGTCTCAAAAAGGAACAGCTCCCAGAAGGCAATGATCACATTTCTAATTTTAATAATCCTTTGCCTTCTGGGAGCCTAATAAAAAATGAAATTATGGCAAGGTGACTATTATTGCCAAATCTGAATTCTATATATGAAAAAAAAATGGACCTATGTGACTTAGGAAAAAGAAAAACCATTAATTTGTTAGGAAAAAAAATATTCACAAAGAGGATTGTAGGAACTTGATGCTCAGATTTCTTCACTTTTTTTTTTCCCAAAGCATTTTTGCCTGAATGACATTGAAAATGGCTCAAAGTTGGGTGGGTCATCACCTTTCCCCAGAAGCAGTGCTTCTCACTGTCTTCTAGAAAGACTTTGCTGTTAGGTGAATAATTCAGTTAATGAGATGAATTGTTCTATGTTAATATTCAAAACTCTCTCGGGACACCTGGCTGGCTCAGTCGGTAGAGCATGTGACTCTTAATCTCGTGGTCATGAGTTTGAACCCCACATTGTAAAGATTACTTAAAAAATACAATAAAAAAAACCTCTCTCAGAAACGTATTGATTCAACTTAGTTAACAGGACCACCTATGACTCGAGGCCACTGAGAAATGATTTTAATGGGGAGGGAGTTTCTATACTGGTCAGGAAGTATAGGTGTGATACCGCATCTAGGAAACTTTTGGTATCTCTCCACTCAGATTCCAGAATGTGCTCCTCCTTACTAGGCAATCTCATTTTCTTTAGGACAGTATAAATGAACAAGCTTCAGTGACTTGCCAGAGAATACATCCACAGGTCAATAGCATCATTTAATTATTTTGAGCTCTATCCTAATTGCGTTTCACATTGCCCGTTCTTTCCTACCACAAAAAGCTATGATGATGCTAAACACAATCCATTAATATAAATTGCTTTTTCAGATAATGGAAACTATTTTTGGGACAGGCCATCCAAAGTGGGATTAGTGGCTTTTTTCCCTAATGGAACGGAGTTTAGAAGAAGTATGGGCTTTGGAACCGCTGCCTTCATAACCTACAAGAGGCTGAAAAGCAGAGATTTTATAAAAGGAGATGATGTTTATATCCTACTGACCGTGGAAGGTATGTCAGCAAAAATAGTTTTATACAAGCTATTTTTGTTGTTGTTGTCGTGGCCATTATTGACTGCGTTCTTCTGGGTTCCATTTTTAGGTATAGGAGTAAATGGGCATGAGTGGGAGTTTTTCTTTCTGGCATAAATTATTAACAATAGGAAAGTAATTTAAATAAAAACAGTGACCATTCCAGGATAAAGAATTTAATTACCACTACATGGAGCAATGGAAAATTAGGACAGAAATTTTCTCTAGAAACAAGTTAAAGTATAGCTACTATACCCTAAATTATACTCTAAGATTCCAGAAATAGAAATATCACACAAGCACATGAAATGAAACTGGAAATGAACTGTCTCTATTGTGTCTTTCAAATATATATTCATACATATATACATATATATGAGCACACAAATGTATATTTTATGTATCATATATAAGCATACACATATATATTTTGTCAGTAATAGCATTAATCTATTGTCTTTTAAATTTCTTACCCACGGCAGCTAGTAAATACATTTTTCAGGAATACTGGTGGTTTCCGTGTTTCATGTAGCACAATTTTAAGTCATTTACTATTAAAGACCCTCTTACAGCTCTGTAAATCAGAATCATGTTTGTGATGAAAGGTAGTGCAATTAAAATCCATGAAATCTTTTTTTAGTTTATTTAAGAGAGAGAGCACGTGAACATAAGCAGGGAGAGGGGCACAGAGAGAGGGAAAGAGAGAATTCCAAGCTGGCTCCACACTCAGCATGGAGCCCAATGCAGGGCTTTATCTCACCACTGTGAGATTCATGAGCTGAGCTGGTACCAAGAGTTGGATAGTAGAGGCACCTGGGTGGTTCTGTCAGTTGAGCGTCTGACTCTTGATTTTGGCTCAGGTCACGATCTCACAGTTGTGAGAATGTGGAGACTCTTGGTTTTCTCTCTCTCTCCCTTTCTCTGCCCCACCCCTGCCCACATGAGTACTCTCTAAATAAATAAATAAATAAATAAACAAACAAACATTAAAAAAAAAAAAAGAAGAGTTGGATGCTTAACTGACTGAGCCACTCAGCTGCCCCAAAACCCATGAAATTTTTATGTCAGTGTCAATTAAAGTAAATCAAGATGATACTTCTTGGAAAAAATTATTCAAGAATAACTTTCCTGCAGGGTGTCTAGCTGGCTCAGTTGGTAGAGCATACAACGCTCGATCTTGGAGTTGTAAGTTCAAGCCCCATGTCGGATATAGAGGTTACTTAAAAATAAAATCTTTTAGGGGCACCTCTGGGTGGCTGAGTTGGTTGAGCTTCCAGCTTTGGCTCAGGTCATGATCTCACGGTTTGTGAGTTCGAGCCCTGTATCAGGCTTACTGCTGTGGGCACAGAGCCCACTTCAGATCCTCTGTCCTCCTCTCTTTCTGTCCCTCTGCCACTTACACTCTCTCAAAAATAAATTAACATTAAGAAAATAAAATCTTTGGGGTGCCTGGGTGGCTCAGTCGGTTGGGCATCCGACTTCAGGTCAGGTCATGATCTCATGGTTCATGAGTTCGAGCCCCACGTCAGGCTCTGTGCTAACAGCTCGGAGCCTGGAACCTGCTTTGGATTCTGTGTCTCCCTCTGCCCCTCCCCCACTAGCACTCTGTCTCTCAAAAAAATGAATAAATGTTAAAAAATAAATAAATAAAGTCATTAAAAATTAAAAAAAAAGAATAACTTTGTTGAAGGACAAACAACTGCTACTTTTATGTAGCAGAGAAAAAGTCACATATTCATCACCTCGGTTCAACACTGTTTGGATGAGAAGCAAAAGAAAACACTACAAGCATCAGAGCCCTGGTTGTTAGGGGGGCCTGGTAGCTTGTGTCAGATATCCACCAACTTGCTCTCCCTGAGCAAGAATCCTGTGACCTTGGGCAAGCCCATCAGTCACCTTGCATTTCTGTGCTTTATCTTCATGTCTGTCCCTTGAGGGTGGATTATAAGGGCTTAGACCCTTTCTAGCTCAAGCAAGCCCAAGCTCAGGTAAGCATGTGGTTCAGTTGATGACCCCAAAGGCTGGTCCAGTTCCCGTCTGTATCTAGATTTCTACCTATTAATTATTTTACTGGCCGGGAAACCTAAGCATCTATTTTGAAACTTAAGGATCAAATGCTTGTTAAAGTCAAACTGATGTCCGTCCATGCTCTCCCTCTGCCCTCCTTAGACATATCCCACCTTAATTCTACACAAATTCCACCAATCCCAACCTCTAACATCAATGACCTCTGCACAAACTTCAAATGTGAGAACGACGGCATCTGCGTTGTCCGAAATGGCAAGGCCGAGTGCAGGTAAGGGGTAACTTGGACAAGATCTCCCCATTCTCCTGTTAGAAATGTTATCATTTACACAATATAGGATTAGATACTGATATTTTCTGTGAGTGAAATCAGTTGATTCTCATCTCAAAGCCATTCATGGGATATTTATTTTTTGGTTTCCATTTGGGACTTTGGATAGCCACAAGAAGAATAAAATTATTTATGAAGAAATAGTACATTGTATTGTAATTGCCTGAAAAAGTCCTCATGTGTTATAGACCTTATTAAGTCCTCACAACAGTCTTGTGTGGTAAAGTGTGACTGTCACTATTTTTTAGATGGAGATTGTTCTGAGAAGTTCTGGGATGAGTTTGGCCAAGAAGTACGGGGGGGAGGTTAAGGGACTGAAACACAGAACCAAATTTTCTCCGTTACCTACACCACCTTCCTTTCCTACCTCAGAGCCACTATTTTGAGTACCAGATGAGCAGTGATTCCATGTCTTTACCACTGGCCTTGCCTGGCCCTCTGGAGCTAGTCTATCCATTCCCCTCCAGTTGAGTTCCATATGCCAATGACCCAAATGTTGAGCCGCACCCTTAATGGCGAAGATTTTGAGACTGAAATATCAACTCATAACTCTGGGTCACGTTCCGACGTGCAGGTGTCTGTCAGGGGAAGACTGGTGGTTCCTGGGCGAAAGGTGTGAGAGGAGAGGCTCCACCCAGGATACCATTGTCATCGCTGCATCTTCTACCGTTGCTGTGTTTGCCCTGATGCTGATAGTCACCCTCGTCAGTGTCTATTGTACCAGGAAGAGATATCATAGGAGGACAACTTCAAATACAACAGACATGACTCTGGAAAATGTAAGTTGAGCCTGGTATTTGGTTATTCAAAACCTACTGATGAAATCATATGCAGAAGAATTAGGACTTTCTTACATACTTTAAAAAAAAATCTCTTTATTCCCTATGTTGGATAACAGCTTTGAAACTATACATTCCTATTACCTTCGCTGTAAGTCAATGGTTCTTGGAGTCCATGAAGGCTTTGGGGGAGGAGTTTATACCCTCCTGGACTTGTATCTAAAATTGTGTCTGGTTGTACATTTTTTCTGGGATGAGGGTCTGTGACCCTTCTGAGAGGCAAAACTGATTTTGCCATAAGTTCCAACCTTCCTGTTAGAGGTGACAGGTGATAAGTGTTTTTGTTCTAAAGGTATTTCAGGGGTTTTTGAGCTCAGGTTTGTTGGAAGGGAGTGCTGGCATGTTTGATGCTTTTCCATTAAAAAAACGTTCCAATTCATTCTGGCTTCATGTGCAGTAACTAACCTTGAGGCCAGATGTTTTTAAAATTTTTTTTTAATGTTTATTCATTTTTGAGATAGAGCATGAGCAGGTGAGTGGAAGAGACAGAAAGGGAGACACAGAATCTGAAGCAGGCTCCAGGCTCTGAGCTGTCAGCACAGAGCCCAATGTGGGGCTTGAACCCATGAACTATGAGATCATGACCTGAGCTGAAGTCAGATGCTTAACCGACAGAGCCATCGAAGTGCGTCCAGATTTTCAAGTAGAGGGTTTAAAGTCTTGCCTCAGAAGGTCTCTAAAATGTCAATAGCCTCTTGAAGGTCTCAGATTGGATTCCCCGGGAGATAGTGCTCCCGGCAACACAGAGTAAAGGAGTAACAGAGTGAGAGAAGCGGGACAGGGCAGAGGGTGAGATTGCACTGTGGTGACCTTGCACTTGAGGCTTCGGCCCTGCTACGAGGGGCTCTGGAGCTGGGATAGTGTCCTGAATTTAGGCAAGGGGGCCAGGCTGTTGTACTCTCCCTCATCAACAACCATTGGATGGGGGTTGCCCCATAACCAGAAAAATGGTTATTGAAGACATACTGTTTTAAGACTATGACTTTTTGAAGTGGAAAAACTGGTATTGAGACACTAAATTTGCAAAGTTAGGTAAAAGATGGACAATGATAAGGAACGGAAAGCATACAGTTTTATTCTATACATGGCTGTCACATTTCCTCAACGTCAGGAAGTGTTTAAAGCTAATAGTAAAGCAATGGCTCGATTATTTCACAAGCTTATTAGAAAAGTACTTAAAATGTATACAGGTGTTTTGCTGTGTTTTCTTTTCAGACATGTATTTCCAGCTTACTTTATGACTCAAAATAGAAGGGACAGATTGGCCAATGACCTAGTAGGCCAACCTGGTGGAAGCTGCACCTGCAGGCATGGTACACTGGGCCAGTAGGGATGCACTTGAAAATTAGAGTCGTGGTTAGAAAAGAGAGGACACAGTAGCTGGTGGATGGGACCACCATGTTATTCTTTTGGAAACTGGAAAATATAAGTGCTGTTATAAGGGCGGATTTATGAAGCAAAAATTGGAAGGAGTTAAAGAAAATGATAAAGAGAAGAGAAAGAAAGAAGGAAGTTAAATCAAGAAAGGGGAAAATTATCAGAGTAATTGGGTCATGGTAGGGCCATTAAGTAAACACACACACACACACACACACACACACACACACACACCCCTGACCACCGTATTCCCAAGAGCAAGAAATCAACTTATATTTTCCTCAGTCTAGGCATTTCTACAGTGAATTCACTGATAACAAAACCTCCAGATCTAGTTTAGGTCTCCAGACAGAATGCCCTTCTTTCTGAGGCTGCAATGTGTGCTCCTTTTAATGTTTTAGTATCTGAATTATATGAACAGGCCAGGCCAGTGCGTCTGCCTGGAGACTAGGCTGGGGCAGTCCACCAGCTGGGCGGATGCCAGGAGCCAGTTGATGGCACTTCATTTAAAAATTAGACTTGTGATTCATTTAAATGGCAGTCTTTAAATTTAAAAATTAAATCATCAATTGCTCTTTCCCTTTTTAGCAGCATGCATTTTGAAGATTAACTCAACAATATGGCCAACAAATGCAATTATAAAAGATTCTTCATCATGGATTTCACCTAGAATATATTACAACTGCCTTGTTCTTCTGTAAATGGATCTTCTCTGTAAATAGCTGGACATACTATAAATCACTATTTTGTTAAAAGTCTAACTGGTGACATGTTTGTGTTTTTGTTTTTCAAAGAGGGGAATTAACTCAGGCTCCTCTGGAAGTATAATAACATCCACAAAAAGGAGGACAACAAACAGAGATAGCTTTCCAAATTCCTGATCATTCCCGGGGGGAGGGGGGGCAAGTGTAGTGGCCTCATGAGTGATTGCCTAGGAACCCACTGGAAACACCCGATGGGAATGATCTTCCATGTGCAACCTCAACATTTCTGTGTCGTCCTGTCCCAGGATAGGGAGGGGTGGTAGGGCAGCTCCCTTTCCCTATTGCCAAAGCTCGCCACTCTCTTGTTTTCTTACGTTGGCCCTTCAGTATGTGAGCTGGGTTTAGAATCTGTTTGAACATGCAACTGTGATCAACAAGAAAACTTTTGACTCCTAGAACAGTGGGTTCTCCAAGTTCTGGATCTCAAGAGTTTCTATATTCTTCTTCTCCTTTTTAGAAAAAATTTTTTTAATGTTTTATTATTTATTTTTGAGAGAGAGAGGGACAGAGTGTGAGTGGAGATGGGGCAGAGAGAGAAGGAGACATAGAATCCAAAGCAGGCTCCAAGCTCTGAGTTGTCAGCACAAAGCCTGACTAGGGGTTCAAATTCACAAACCATGAGATCATGACCTGAGCCTAAATCAGGAGTTGGATGATTAACTGACTGAGCCACCCAGGAGCCCTCTTCTGCTTTTTGATGTTTATTTATTTATTTTGATGGGGAGGGAAGGGCAGAGAGAGGGAGAGAGATAATCCAAGCAGGCTCTGTGCTGTCAGTGAAGAGCCCGAAGTGGGGCTCGAACTCATGAACCTCGAGATCATGACCTGAGCTGAAATCAAGAGTTGGATGCTTAACTGACTGAGCCATCCAGGCGTCCCAGGAGCCTTTACATTCTTAAAAGTTATTGAGAGCCCCAAAGAGCTTCTGTTTGTGAGCATCACATTCATTAGTACTTCCTCTATTAGAAATCCAAGTCAGAAAAACTTAAAACTAGGTATTTGTTAATCATTAAGAAATAATAAGCTTAATGTTTACATGTTAGCATATAATATTTTTATGAAAAATAACTCTATTTTTCAAAACAAGAAAATGTAGCAAAAGAAGGGATAGTGTTTTATACTTTTTTGCAAATCTCTAATGTCTGGATTAATAGAAAACAGCTAAATTTTCACATTATGTGTCTGCATTCAGTCTATTGTGATATATTATTTTCACTGAAGGATATAAAGCAAGTCTAACCTCACACAGATATGTAGTTGAAAAGGGAGGTATATTTAAATATCTTTTCAGGTAATTGTGCATATTCTTTGTGAGTACTTTATTAAAACTTGACAAATGGTAATTTCCTAAAGGTTAGTTGTAACTGGCACCTGAAATGGCATGAATGAACTTTTGTACTCGGTTCAGTATCATCCACCAGTCTGTCGTGTATATTAAATGGATCGTTCATCTATGCATGACTTTGTACTACTGTGTATTGATCATTTAGAAAATACCTTAGTGGTTCACTAAGTTATGCAGCACATACAACCTTTGGCACATTTCATTATATGATATCAAAACATAATGTTAGTTAATATCACTACTGATCGTATTAAAAAAGTCTTTAATCCTCGGGAAGCTGACACTCGTGGTGGCAAAAGCAAATTTCCCAAGATTCAGATTGTTGCTCGAAAGCTTAAATCTTATCACTGACAATAAATACTGTCTTCCTTGTAGTGACAGGCTCACTTCAGTCAATTGTTTTAATTCAAATTTTACTTTGAAATAATTGTAGATTCACATGCCGTTGTTAAAAAAAAAAAAAAAAAAAAAGCAATAGGGAGAGATCCCTGTACCCATCTCGCAGTTTCCCTCAATGGGAACATCTTGCAATACTTACCAGGATATTGACATTGATACAGTCAAAATACAGAACATCTTCATTGCCACAGGAATCCCTCAAGTTGCCTTCAAATAGCCACTCCATCTCCTGATTGTCCCTACCTGCTACTTAACCCCTGGTAACCATTGGTCTGTTCTCTGTTTCTGCAATTTTGTCATTTAAAAAAATGTTATACTAACAGAACCATACAGTATAGAACCTTTGGGCGTTGCTTTTTTTTTTTTTTTTTTTAAACTCAGCATAATTCTCTGTACCTTCATCTAGGTTGTATGTTCAAGAGTTTGTTCCTTTTTATCACCAAGTAGTGTTCACCATGTGGACTCAGCACAATGTAACCATTTACTTGTTGAAGGACTTCTGGGTTGTTGCCAGCTTGGGGCTATTACAAATAAAGCTGCTATAAACATTCATGCACAGGGTTGTTGTTTTCTTATTAATGCCTATTTGTTTATTTTGAGGGGGTGTGTGGGAATAAGCTTAGGAATTCCTGAGCCTGTGCTGATGGGTTAACAAGGCGTAAAGAATTACAAAGCCATAGGAGGCTCACATCCAAGTTTGGATAAACAAGATGAGGTAAACAGGTATAGAGACAGCAGGGCAAAGGCCCCAATACAAAGGTATATGGGGTAAACAAGATAAGGTATTCAGGACGGAAACGCCCCCTAATGTAACATTTATTCACATTTTGAGAGACAGAGCGTGAGCTGGGGAGGAGCAGGGAGAGAGGAAGACACAGAATCCGAAGCAAGCTCCATGCTCCAAACTGACAGCACGGAGCCCGATGCGGGGCTCCATGCGGGGCTCAAATTCAGAAACCATGAGATCATGACCTGATCCGAAGATCGTGACCTGATGCTTAACCGACTGAGCCAGGCCCCAGAAATGGCCCCCAATTTAGTACTATACCAGGAAGCTGCTTTCACGGGGAAGGAGGGACCAAATTAGGTAAGCAGGTAAACAGCGCTATAGACTGCTGTGGGTAGAAGTTGCCCAGAGCGGAGCTAATTAGCAGAAGAAAGTTGCCTTGTTGACCCTGAGGTGGCAAGCCTTATCTGTCCTATCCCCTAGGCTAGCTAAGATAAACAGACACAGCGCCTCAGGTCTGCTGTTAACCGTCTGCCTGGCGCCAGGATTTTGTTTTATATTGACCTAAACCCCTAACACTGTATATCTTCAAAACCCCCTTTCCCTCACGCCCATGAGTTAATGTTCACAGATTTATTGTCTCTTTGTGCACGTCCATCACCATGTTTGTAAGCCTTCTGATCCTAATAAACACGTAACAAGGATCCTTACTCGGGGCTCTTGTCTTCTCCCAGACATTAGCCATCTCTTGCATTTAATCCCGTGTCTTGCTTTCTTGCTAGACGAGAAAGAACTCTAGACCCAGAGTCTATGACGGTGGGGTGCAGAGAGAGAGGGAGAGAGAATCCCAAGCAGGCTCTGCACTGTTAGCACAGAGCCCCACGTGGGGCTCAATGTCACAAACCGTAAGATCGTGACTTGAGCTGAAATGAAGAGTTGGACGCTTGGGGTGCCTGGGTGGCTCAGTTGGGATCTCATGGTTCGTGAGTTCGAGCCCCTCATCGGGCTCGCTGCTGTCAGTGCAGAGGCTGCTTCAGATCCTCTGTCTCCCTCTCTGCCCCTCCCCAGCTTGTGCTCTCTCTCTCTCTCTGAAAATAAATAAACATTAAAAAACAAAAAAAGAGTCAGACACTTAACCGACTGAGCCACCCAGGTGCCCTGTACGGGTTTTATGTAGACATAAGTCTTCATTTCTCTGGGATACATGCCCAGGATAGCAATTGCTGGGTCATATGGTAGCTGCATGTTTAGTTTTTTAAGACACGGCCAGACTGATTTGCAGAGCGGCTGTGCCATTTTCCATTCCCAAAAGCAGCATGTGAGGAATCCAGTTTCTCTGCATCTTCATGAGTTTTTGGTGTTGTCACTATCCTTTTTTTTTTTTTTTTTTACATAGCCTATTCTTTGAAAGTACTTCTAGATTCACAGCAAAACTGAGCAGAGAGTACAGAGTTCCCATATACCTCTTTCCCCCCATGCCCACAGCGTCTTCCACAATCAACATCACTACGGTGGTAAGTTTATTGCGATCAGTGAACCTACATTGACCGAAGTATGGACCAAAGTCCATACTTTACATTAGGGTTCACTGTTGGTGGTATATATTCCGTGAGTTTGGACAAATGTATAGATGACATGTATCCATTCTCCTGCAGGGTAGTTTCACCACCTGAAAAATCCCTCTGTGCTCTACCTATTTATTCATCCCTCCCTCCACTTAACCCCTGGCAACCATTAATCTTTCTACTGTCTCCATAGCTTTGCCTTTTCCAGAATGTCATGTAGTTGAAACCATAAAGCATGTAGCCTTTTCAGAGTGATTTCTTTCACTTGTCACTATTTTTTATTTTAGCCACTCTGATAAGTGTGCAGTGGTCTCTCACTGTGGTTTTAATTTGCAGTTTCCTAATGACTAATGACATTGAACATTTATCCATCTATCCGTTTATCTATAGTGTTTTTGAGTGTACCTCTTTGTACAGCTTTTATAATCGTTGCTCTAGGTATTACAATTTTTGTACATAATAATTTACATGAAAGTATATAAAATATGCTTATATTTATATATTAAATGTAGCATATAATTTGTTCTATGTAATATATACTTATTTATATATTAACGTGTATATTTAGAGATAGCTATATAGAAATATATATAAATTCTATTATATATTATTATATTTAAATTATGTATAAGTATATGTTATATATAAAATTTAAATTTTTTAAATTTCCATTTATATATATGAAAAAGATGTATACTCACTGGGTAAGATTTCATACAGTTAGTAACGTTTACTGCTTCATTAAGCACATTCTTAAGTAAAAATGGCTTTAAAATCATTTATTTATTTGCTGTGAGTGTGCAACTATAAAAATGGCAAGGACACTTGGGTACCCCTGCCTTGATTTGTGCTAAGACACCAGCAGTTTTACCTATGATTACTTTTTGCACCTATTTTTTTATTGTGGTAAAATATTTTAAACTATAAAATTCATGGGGCATCTGGCTGGCTCACCTGGTAGAATATGTGACTGTTGATCTCAAGGCTGTCAGTTCCAGCCCCAGGTTGGGGTAGAGTTTACTTTTTTTTTTTTTTTTAATTTTTTTTAATGTTTATTTATTTTGGAGACAGAGACAGAGCATGAATGGGGGAGGGTCAGAGAGAGAGGGAGACACAGAATCCGAAGCAGGCTCCGGGCTCTGAGCTGTCAGCACAGAGCCCGACGCAGGGCTTGAACTCACGAACCGCGAGATCATGACCTGAGCCGAAGTCGGATGCTCAACCGACTGAGCCACCCAGGCACCGCTAGAGTTTACTTTAAAAATAAGTAAATTAATTAATTAATTTTTTAAAAAAACCATAAAAATCACCATTTAGCCATTTTAAAATAGCGGTCAGTACTTTCACAATGTTATACAATCACCACCACTCTTTAGTTACAGAATATTCTCACTACCGCCAAAGAAAATCCTATATTCATTAAGCAGTTATTCTCCTTCCTCTTTCCACCCCAGCCCCTGACAACCACTAATCTGCTTTCTGTCTTTGTGGATTTGCCTAGTCTGGACATTTTATGTAAATGGAATCAGATACTATGTGACTTTTGTGTGTGGCTTCTTTCACTTAACACAAGATTTTCAAGGTTCATCCATATTATTTAGCATGTATCAATATATCATTCATTTTTTAAAAAAATGCTTATTTATTTATCTTTGAGGAGAGAGAAAGAGAGAGAGAGAGAACACAAGCTGGGCAGGGGCAGAGAGAGAGGGAGACACAGAATCCGAAGCAGGCTCCAGGCTCTGAGCTGTCAGTGCAGAGCCCGATGTGGGACTTGAACTCACAAACTGTGAGATTATGACATGAGCTGAAATCAGACGCTTAACTGACTGAGACACCCAGGCGCCCCATCCTTTTTATGGCCGAATAATCTTCTATTGCATGAATATACCACAATTTTATACATTCATCAGTTGACGGACGTTTGGGTTGTTGACACCTTTCAGCTACTGTGAATAATGCTGCCATGAACATTTTGTACAAGTTTTTGTTCGAACATCTATTGTCATCTCTTTTGGGAATATATGTAAGAGTAGCACTGGTGAGTCACTTGGCAATTCTGTGTTTAACTTTTTGAGGAACTTTCATACTGTTTTCCATGTCAGCTACACCACTTTCACATTCCCATCAGCAATGTATGAGGGGTCCAATTTCTTCACATCCTCACCAGACTTGTGATTTTCCATTTTGTTGTTTAAAAAAAAAACCATAAGAGACTCTTCAATACAGACAACAAACTGAGGGTTGATGGGGAGGGCGGGTAGAGGAGAGGGGAAAATGGGTGATGGGCATTGAGGAGGGCGCTTGTTGGGATGAGCACTGAGTGTTGTATGTAAGTGAGGAATCATGGGAATCTACCTCCCAAAACCAAGAGCACACTGTATACGCTATTTGTTAGCTAACTTGACAATAGATTATACTAGATAAATAAATACATCCAGATGTACATACACACATACATACATACATACATACATAAAAGTAATGTCTATACATAACATGGGGCCCAAACTCACGACCATGAGATCAAAAGTTGCATGCTCTACTGACTAAGCCAGCCAAGTGCCCTATTTTTCATTTTTAAAAATTTAAAAATTACACCTCGTGGGTATAAGGTAGAATCTCATCATAGACTCACAAATACTTTTGCACCAGCAGTTCAAGTGTCAACACAGAAGAGGCAAATAACATTTTAGTATTAATATAACAATATGTTTTATCTCCATGACCCCATGAAAAGATTTGGGAGGCTGTTAGGCATCTATGGGCCACCCTTTGAAAACAGCTGCACTAGTGAAATGCAGGTAGTGCTTTTGGACTTTTCTGTACACAGTTACACAGTTAGTGATGTTTTAGATGATTTTTCTTGTCTGCTTGCCTTTCACAAAGGCTGAAGGTAGGATAGTGACCTGAGTTTGAGTCCCGGCTCTGTAAATACTAGTTGTGTAATTTTAGGAAAGTTTCCTAATATTTCTGAGCCTCAATTTCCTCAGCCATCAAATGGGGACAATCACTACATATGGGGATTTTTATGTTTTTTAATAAAATAATAAGAGTAAGTTGTCTGGTGCATAGCGGGCATGCAACAAATGGTAGCTATGAAAAGTAGGTAGTGTTAAAAGTGTGATAAAGGGGCGCCTGGGTGGCTCAGTCGGTTAAGCAGCCGACTTCGGCTCAGGTCATGATCTTGAGGTCCGTGAGTTCAAGCCCCGTGTCGGGCTCTGGGCTGACAGCTCAGAGCCTGGAGCCTGTTTCAGATTCTGTGTCTCCCTCTCTCTGACCCTCCTCCATTCATGCTCTGTCTCTCTCTGTCTCAAAAATAAATAAATGTTAAAAAAAAAATTAAAAAAAAAGTGTGATAAAATTTATTATCTAAACGGGACAATTTTGAAGGTGAAGAGAGCTGTCACAAATGACTATGGACAGCAGACTTTCCCTGTCTCAGACAAACTTGGAATAAAAAGAGGTACTGATGAGGTTTTGGAGTGGGGGTGGGGGGAGGGAGGGTCTGGAGCCGACGGCCAAGAAAGAATTCTTGAGATGTCTCTGGTGCAAAAAGATGATTTTATTAAGGCATGGGACGGGACCCATGGTCAGAAAGAGCTGCGCTAGGGTTGTGAGGAGTCACTGATTATAAACTATGGAGTTGGGGGAGGTCAAGGCAAAAGGGAGTTTTCCTGAAGGACTTTCATATGCTAAAGAGGACTCATAAGATACTGGAGGTCTAGCTATTGTGAAGCTAAGGTGGTTTTTCTCTCCAGTAAGGCATTAACATTAAGACAGTAGGGAATTTCTAGAGAAATGTTCTACTCTATCTGTCTGTTTGTCAGTGGGCTGCAAGCCCTAAGTGAATTTTAATTTTATCTACATTTTCTTCTTGCCTTTGTTCCCCACATACTATGGAGGGGAGGGTGATGTTAGGGATCCAGGAAACGGAGTATATAGGTTTCTGGAGGTTAGGCTACTGATAAGGTTGCCTTTTTCTTGTAAATCATTCAGACAGTTGCAAACTGATGGAGACTCTTGTCCTGCACGACTGATCTCTATCAGTTAACCATTTGTTTTCCCCTTTCCTTTGTTCTTGGGTAGCCAGGAGTGCCTGAGGAATGTCACACACATCCCACCTGGCGGGGAGGGAGCTTGTGATTTGTCCTCAGCTTGCCTTTGGCTCCCTCATCTGTAGGAAGTCACTTTGGCAACAGAAGAGACAGGGTTGCCCACGTGCCATTGGTTAAGGATGATAATGGATGCCCACGTGCCATTGGTTAAGGGTGATAATGGATTTGGGGATTTGTTAAAAGTAGTGTTTTGTTAGGGTCTAGTTAGCAAAAGTAGTTACGTTAAGTGCTTTTCCTCACAGTACATGTTCGTGGCAGTTTACAATAAAAATCCTTGTTAAGAAAATTCATCTTTAAAGGTTGATCTCCTTGTTGTGGTTTTCTGTGCAGGACCTTGACCATTTGTGTAGCCAGCCTTACTGGTCTCCCACAGCATGGCTCTTGGCTGATTAATGCTACCAAGTTACGGGCAAGCTGTTACTGCTCCATAATCAGGAATTCCCAAATTGAGATGGAGATAATTTTTGAGAATTTTATAGTTTTTCATTCTAGAATAGAAGCATCCCTTCCAATTTCTTATATGTAAATGTAATCATACTACTCATATGTAGTGCATGAATATATCATACGGAATAGGGAGTAAACAGGTGTACTTTGGTAAAATGCCATTCACTAACATCATACGGACCCAGGGCAGGCTGCCCCAAAATGTGCCACTTTGGCATAAAGATTATTTTGAGTTGAAAGTAATAAAAAGCCAACAGATGGAGGAAAAGCTCTCTGCTTCCCCCATAACTGCCTAAATTTATATTGGAAAGAAGAACTGCATCAGGAAGAGAAGTATTAACACAGGCTACTCTTTGCTTGGAACTCATCTGCAGAATAGAACAAACTTGTTTTTCCAAAGTGTCCTCTTACCTCAGGCCCCTACCTTTTTCCTTAGCTCACACAAGCTTCCTGTTGCCTCATCGTCTTTGGAATTTCATGCATATCTGGACTCCCCATACATACACCTTTTAAATGTGATTTTCTCCTGTTAATCTTTCTCGTGTCAATTTGATTAAGTCAAGCTAGAAGGACCATAATGATGGGGAGAGCAAAGGAAAAAAGAAAAATTAAACTTCCTTACGACTTACAGCCCACTGAAAAGTACTTGAGACAGGCAGCGTGACTTTCCTCAAGGAGCTTAGCTGCCTCGATGTTAATACTCCGCTAGAGGCAAGAGACAACTTTAGCCTAACATTAGCCCGACCTCCAGGATCCTGTAAGTCGACTTTAACCTATGAAAATCCCTTTGGAAACTTCCTTTGTCTCTGTCCCCTCAAGATACATGTTAACAATCATCCTCCAAACATCCACCTCTGATATACATTTAAGGGTCTCATGATTAAGGTTTTACAGACAGTAGTAAATGACCTTATCCTAACAGCAGCTAGCCCCTCAAGGTCCTGGAAACCTTGCTTCCAAATTCCTTAGAGACTTACCCTATCCCTAAACCCCTCCCAACTTGAAAGTGTAGTGGCCAGTCACACACAGAGAGTCGGGACTTTTCTTTCCAGGAAGCAACATTACTTGTGCCTGCACGGGCTCAGCGGGCTAAGACCCCAAAAGCTTGAGCCCCGAGCGCATCAAGGGGTTGCCTTTTATACCATTTTTGCTCCTTTGTCTCCCATATATGGTAACATACAGTCTGAATGGCCAGTCTGTTACAGAATTGTGAGGAAGGTAGCTCATGTGCACATAGCCAGGTTGCCTTCCCTTGTCTTGAGGTTTTCACCCCATTCCTTAGGGAGGGGCTCTACCACAAAAGTATATAATCAGATACTCTCACAACCCCAGTGCGGCTCTTTCTGCCCATGGGTCCTGTCCCCGTGCTTTAATAACATCACCCTTTTTGCACCGGAGACATCTCAAGAATTCTTCCTTGACCGTTTGCTCCCAAACCCCAACAATCCACGCCAATATGGCAGAAGAAGGTTTTTTTCCCCAACAATATTGTGTAGCCATACTGGGTCCAAATTTTACTTACATACATAAATTAGAAATAAGCCTACCCACCTTGTCCCTCAGGGACAAGGAGACTCGGAGCACCATGAAGCGAGGCTTTAATCGACCTTCCAAGAGGTGGTGTCTGAGGGACAGGCACACTCGGGGCAGTTAGAGCAGGCAGTTTATCTCCTAGTGAGCAAGTCCCTCCCCTGGTTCCTCATTGGCTGAGTGCTACAGAGGTTATAGCCTTACCCTGACGTCACCTATGCCCATGTAAGGCAGAAAGTAGTCAGACTGGAACAAATATACATTCCCTGAAGTGATGATGCAGAGACTTTCAGTCCCTCCTCCCTTTGCTCTTTGGTGCATGCTCATTTCAAAGCCCATGAAAATAAGCCCATGAAAAGGAGAGGGGAAGAAAAACCAAGAAGTGAAGTGTCTAAGGGTTTGACACTCCACTGGGGGGCGGATGTGGGGTTCGTAGATATTTCCAGTAGGTTGTAAACCTATTGTTAACTAGACAGCACAGCTTTTATTTGTTATTTCTGAAAATGAATCATCTGCTTTACTTCTCACGCACACACACATATATATAGGTAATTTATATATATATATATATATATATATATATATATATCATATATTACATATAGTCAATCGTTGGTTACTTAAATGCTCATTGCAGACCAACCCAGGAGGCAGAAACAGCCTCATGAAGATGGATAGCACATAACTTTTGGGACCTTGGAGATCAGCAGGATCAGAGGAACTAAACTTCCTCTTGGTCAGAGGAAGGAAACTAACATTTTGTGGGGAGCCTTACTCAAAGCTCTGCGTAAGCTGTTTCATATATTTAATTCTCAAAAGAGTCCTTTGTGATAGGTGATATTGCTGAGGGACCATAAAGCAAGCAGAGTGCAAAACACAAGCTGGCACAATCCCCCGTCCCCAATGTAGGATATGTGATATTCCTCAAGCACTCCTGGCTGCCCAAAAACAAAGGAAAGAAAATAAAAATGGTCAGCTGATAGAGATCACAGTCATACTGGACATGAGTCTCCATCAGTTTACAAATGTTTTAGTAAATTACAAGAAAAAGGCAATCTTATCAATAGCCTAATCTCCAGAAACCTATGGACTCAGTTTCCTAGAGCCCCTAATATCACCTTCCCCTCCATAGTGATGTGGGGAACAAAGGCAAGCAGGAAACGGCAGGTAAAATTAAATGTCTTTATAACCTGCAGCCCATTGACAAATACTTGAGGCAAATACAGAGTATAACATTTCTCCAGGAACTCCCAACTGCATAATGTTAATGCCTTACTAGAGGGAAAACAACCTTAACTTGACAATTGCCAGGCCTCTGATATCTTACCAGTCCTCTTTAGCATATCAAAGTCCTTCTGGAGGCCTCCCTTTTGCCTTTACCTCCCCCAGTTCCATAGTATAACCAGTCACTCCGCACAACCCCAGTGCAGCTCTTTCTGCCCATAGGTCCTGTCCCTGTGGACACTCCTATCTCCAGGTAGATGGTGTCAGAATTGAGTTGACTTGCAGGACACCCAGCTGGTATCAGATAATTGCTTAGTGGTGTGGGGACACCCTCCTCACTCCCTACATAGCAGAATTGGGAGCAGAATCATTGGTTTGGGAATGTGAGGTAAAATCTGACTTGAAATTTGACTGCGACTACAAAGGAGTGCCTCAGACTGAGCAGTTTGCTTTACCAAGGAATGTATTTGACCCGCCAATCCAAGGACTAGGCCTTGGACCTATGGCCTTTTCTCATCTCTGCTTCTAACTACTCTTGACCTTCCTAAGACTTAAGGCCTGGGTTCCAGGTTCTGAAATTCAGTAAGCCCTTTTGTCCCAGAGTTGATGGCCGTCGCAGTTTCTGAAAGAATGTCTTAAGATCTTCGCCCTGCTCCATATCCAGTCACACCCATGTACACAGAACGAAGAGGTCTCCCAGAGGCTTAGGAGAGGCATACACGGGCAGGAGCAGGAGAAAGAGGGGAGGGTACAGTATTTCCTTTCTAATTTTTTTTTAATAAATGTTTTATTTATTTTGGAGAGAGAGAGAGACAGAGTACAAGTGGCAGAGGGGCAGTGAGAGAGAGGGAGACACAGAATCTGAAGCAGGCTCCAGGCTCTGAGCTGTCAGCACAAAGTCCAATGCGGGGCCCGAACTCACGAACCGTGAGATCATGACCTGAGCCAGGGTCAGACACTCAACCGACTGAGCCACCCAGGTGCCCCTCTAATTTTTTTTTTTTTAAGTAAGCTTTACACCCTATGTGGGGCTTGAGCTCATGACCCTGAGCTTTACCGACTGAGCCAGCCAGGTGCCCCTCCTTTTTAATTTTTTAAGTGACTAGATTCTTCACATGTGTTCCAGTAACTACATTATGACATCCATCTAAACTGTAAGGAGAAATTTTAAAAAGGAATCTTGGGTACCTTTCATAAAACGACCTCAAGTGTAAATAGTTTAGCGTTGAGTTAGCAATCTGGGTTTTTAACATTTTCCTTTTCTAAATATTTTCAACATTACATGATCTTTTGGGGTTTAATTGCATTCTTACTCTAACAATCATGATAGAGAGATTTAATTTTTTGTCATTGTCTTCTGATAACTGCATAGCAAATAAAGCAAAAATCACCCCCGAGTCCTCAAGAACTTACCTATTCTGCATAAATACCTTTAGATCAAAGATTTCCCCTCTGTGGGAAGAAACCTTAATGCCATAAACCTTAATGACATGAACCTTAATGACAGTGACTTGGTACACCCTGAAGCAGATAGGATTATGAAACATTTCTTTTTAGATGGAGCCTAGGAAAGTTATCTCAGGTAACGAACACGAACGCTGGGATTGTCAGGATGGCACTGATAAGGCGGGCTGTACTGTCAGCAATCGACACCGAACACTTCTTATCTGTCAGCCGTAGCCATAGACACACCCTAGTCACAAGGAAGTTCTTGGCTTCCGTAGTTTGGCAGTGTTTCCTGAATTAATTTTCAGCCTCCTCTGAAAACTCCCAAGCCTATTTTAGGGTACTATAAAAAATGAAGTTAATATCAGAAAAGGGCTGACTACATTTCTCTCCTTGCAAGCTCTGACAGTCCCAAGAAACTTCCATATTTTCTATTCTTAATCTTGTCTCCGAGCTGTGTCTTCTTTTGGCTGCTGCTGCCGCCTCTCTGTTTTTCTCTCGGTATAGCTTCGTGGACCATTTATAATGACAATAGGAGAAGGAACAGGTAAAGGAAAAGCTAAAGAATGATGGCTCTGAGTGACAGAATGGGAGTATTTTCTGGAGATAATGCCATGAGATCTCACTGACTCATAAGCCATGTGATATGCCAACCTACAGGAGCTTACAAAAAGGACTCTCCATTAAAGAGAACTCAGTTAAACAGGCCACTTTCTCCAGATGTCACTACTGGGCTTTGATCTCCCAGCTAGTAAAATGCTCCAGCTGAGATTTGATCATCATGTTCTGACCCAAGAGTCCATCCATTTAACCACCGTGACTTGCAGAGTCTGTGAGAAGTGAGAAAGAAATTGCAGTTGTCTTTAAAGACAATACGATCACTGCTGATTAGTCACGAACATTCCAGTGGCATTCCAGGGATGTGAGAAAGAGAAACTCCAGAAACAGTGAAGTTGAAACTCGACCTTTGGCTGTAGAATTCAGGACTCCTTGGGTTATGTATGAAGAAGTTTCAAGTTTGCCTCACCAGATGGGGACTTGATTGGCTTGAAATTCTGACCTTGGGGAGGCTGGGGCTCAAGCTGGCCCCAGGAACGACAGGAATCAGAAACATGTAAGCCACCAGGGCTTCCTCTACTCCTGGGCTCTCCCCATCTCTGTCTCTGTCTCTCTCTCTCTGTTGGCTTTATTCCACCAAACCAGCCTCCCCTCTGTAGCAGGAGATGTAGCACCCAGTGGTGCCAGCCTCAGGTGCTAACAACTCGGCCACACACAGGGCGTGGTGCTTTCTGCCTCTGGCCGCATTCTGAAGCATTCCTGGGAAGATTCGTTCCCTTCCCTGGTTTAGGGTAGGTGTCAGTTTCTTGTAGCCGTGGGTAAAGTGTTGCGATCGGTTCATTTTGGCTCAAGTGCACACTCCTGTGGCCAAGGAGGGGGTGGAAACATAGCTGCTGGGAAATCACCTTGTGTTGGATGCCCACTTTTTTTATTATTAATTTTTAAAATGTTTATTTCTGAGAGAGAAAGAGAATGAGAGAGAGAGACAGAGTGCGAGTGGGTAGGGTCATAGAGAGAGAGGGAGACACAGAATCCGAAGCAGGTTCCAGGCTCTGAGCTGTCAGCACAGAGCCTGACGGGGGGCTTGAACTCGTGAAAACCGTGAGATCATGACCTGAGCCGAAGTCAGATGCCTAACCGACTGAGCCACCCAGGCACCCCCTGGATGACCACTTTTTCATGTCATTTCATTTATTTCATTTCATTATTATTTTTTACTTTGTGTGAGAGAGAGAGCAGGGGAGGGAGGCAGAGGGAGAGTGAGAGAGAATCTTAAGTAGGCTCTGTGTTCAGTGCAGAGCAAGACACCAGGTTGGATTCCATGGCCTGAGTGTCCTACTCAATTTCTGCTTGGGTCGTGATCTCACAGTTAGTGAGTTTGAGCCATGCGTTGGGCTCTGTGCTGGCAGTGGGGAGCCTGGTTGGAATTCTTTCTCTCCTCTTTCTCTGCCCCTCCCCTGCTCACACACACGCACTCTCTCTCTCTCTCTCTCTCTCAAAATAAACAAATAAACAATAAACATTAAAAAAAAAAAAGAAAGGAAGGAGGATTTTTTTTTAAAAGGAAGGAGAATTTTTTTAAAAAAAGAAGGGAAAAACCAGAAACCTAGGGGCACTTGGCTGGCTCAGAAAAGTGTGTGTCTCTTGATCTTGGGGTCATGAATTTGAGCCCCCACATTGGGTGCAGAGATTATTTAAGAAAATAAACTTTAAAAAAACCCATAAAATATGCCTTAAAAAAAAAAGAGGGATGCCTGGCAGGCTCAGTCAGTAGAGCATACATCTCTTGATCTCAGGGTTGTGAGTTCGAGCCACACATTGGTTATAGACATTAAAAAATCTTAAAAAAAACAACAACAACCCTGTTAAAAATTATTAGAGGTAATAAGTCCTTAAAATTATATATATAAAAGAAGTATACAAGATTATTTGTACATTTGAATGCCATAATGCTACATGGGTTCTGTACCCAATTTCGATTCGTGTCTGTGTGTGTCTGTATAGAGAGGGGGGATTTCCCCCACAAACAAACAATTTTCAAAACAAGAGCTATGTCCTAGAATTCAACTCAGTTTCCACACTATCTACCCAGAGACAGCATCAGATTCCACAGGTCAAGGGCTCAGTCCTATAACACCACTCCTCACTCCTCACTTCAGATGCCAGTGGAAAGCCCAGGTTGATTCTTGTGCTTCCCATGAGGGACTATAGATTGGATGTTCCCATACCCCCAGTCGTGCTTTGGGTTTGGTTAACTTGCTAGAGTGTTCACAGAACTCAAAGAAATATTTTACTTATGAGGTTCCTGGTTTATTATAAAAAAAAACATAACTCAGGAACTGCCAGATGGAAGAAATGCCAAGGTCAAGGTATGTGGGAAGGGGTGTGGAGCTTCCATGCCCTGTCTGGCCACACCACTCCCTCTATGCCAGGTTCACCAACCCAGAAGATCTCCATACTGTGTCATTTTGGGTTTGAATGGAGGTTCCATTATGTAGGCACAGTTGATTAAATCACTGGCCAATGATGATCGAACTCAAATTCCAGCCCCTCTCCCTTCGCCAGAAGTGAGGGGAGGGGTGGGACTGAAGGTTCCAACCCACTAATTGCAAGGTTGGCTTCCCTGGCAACAAGCCCCACCCTTACGTGTTTCCAAAACCCAGTTGTGCTGGAAAGGGGCTTCTTATAAATAGAACAAAACACCCATTTCACTGTGATGACTTTAAAGCAATTTCAAGAACTGAGGACAAGAGATCAAATATTATGACAAAAAACACTCCTGTTGCTCTTATCAGCTCAAGAAATTCCAAGGGTTTTGGGTGCTCCGAGTCATGAACCATGGACAAGGACCAAATATAATGAGAAATATATTTTGGTCATTTAGATGATTTCTTATGAATCATAATATCACTGATTTCTTTTTTTCTTGCTTGTGCAAATATTGAATTATTGAGGATTAACTCAGGACACACAACATTTAAGAAAATCATAAAATTGTGGGGTGTCTGGGTGGCTCAGTCAGTTGAGCGTCTGACTTCAGCTCAGGTCATGATCTCACGCTTTGTGAGTTCGAGTCCCACATTGGGATCACTGCTGTCAGCGTGGAACCCGCTTTGGATCCTCTATCCCTCTCTCTCTGCAACTCCTCTGCTCACACACTCACTCTCTCTCTCAAAAATAAATAAATATTTTTTAAAAAAAGAGAAAATGATAAAATTGTAACATGAAAAATAAAAGAGGACAAGAGTAAACAGACAGATATATAATATTCCCAGTTGAGAATTTTTTTTAAGTTTATTTATTTATTTTGAAGGGTGGAGGGGGCAGAGACAGAAGGAGAGAGAGAAAATTCCAAGCAGGCTTCTCATTGTCAGTGTGGAACTCACAAACTGTGAGATCATGACCTGAGCAGAAATCAAGAGTAGGACACTTAACTGACTGAGCCACCCAGGTGCCCCATCCCAGATGAGAATGTTAAATTACAGAAGACAATAATTCCTAACTGGATGTAATACATAGGTTTATGCATTATTGATGCATTATCAATGGAAGTTGTAACGCAATAGAAAACAGAACTTGACAATTTGATAGTCACCTGGAGGACCAAAGAACTCAAAATGAATTTATAAATATGTACATATTTACATAAAACTGTTCTGTCATATTTGAAACATTTTAGAAAGTAATAAAAACCAAAACATTATAGTACTAGGTTAACAGAAGATAAATTGCCCAGGGGATTCTATTCCACTGTTCATATATTATAAAATTAATGTCTGATGAAACAGAAGCAATATGACAACTGGAGGAAGAGGCTATGGGGGTGGGGGGAGGGGCCAGTGGTTGGTAATTCTGCTCTCAGCTCGCCTCTCTGCCTCCCTGTCTTCAGGCCTGAGCTTCTGCCATTCACTTGGCTAAGTGCTCTTATGGCCTGCCAGGTGTCTTTCTTCTCTACCCGCAAATCATTGTGTTGCCCTGTCTGGTATCCGGCCAGAAAGTGGTATTATCTTGTGGGGTGCCGGCTGTAGTTGGGAGATCCATATTGCACGTTCTTGCCCAGCTTCATCACATAGAGACATTGGGAGTATTAGACACCTACTCGGTTCTATCAAAGCAGGACTTTCTTTCTTTAAAAGAAATTTTTTTAACATTTATTTTTGAGAAACAGTGTGAGTGG
This sequence comes from Prionailurus viverrinus, assembly GCF_022837055.1. Taxonomy (NCBI): domain Eukaryota; kingdom Metazoa; phylum Chordata; class Mammalia; order Carnivora; family Felidae; genus Prionailurus; species Prionailurus viverrinus. The sequence continues at coordinate 55,131,609 of NC_062572.1, forward strand.
GGGAGGGGCAAAGAGAGGCAGGTGGAGAATCCAAAGAGGGCTCCGCACCGTCAGTGCAAAGCCTGATGTGGGGCTCGAACTCTCGAGCTGAGATCATGACCTGAGCCGAAGTCAGACGCTCAACTGACGGAGCCATCCAGGCGCCCTCCAAAGCAGGACTTTCTCACCTGCAGTTTCTTGTAGCAGGTTCCAAGTTCCTGAGTTCTTGTTCCAAGTTCCTTGGGAGCCTGAGGTAGAAAGGAAGGCTTGGATGGGTATGGCTGATAGAAGTGGATTGAGAATTCCTGATTCTCTAATACTATAGTCGGAGAATATAGTACAGTACATTCTGTAGATATAGTCTATATATCTATATTATCTATTGCCAAATAATTACTAAATAAAAATTATTGTGGTAACTGGATATCAGGATATGGAAAAATTAATGTAGATTTATACTTATTCTATATGCTGCAAAGAATTTGAAACTTCACAGGCCCGAATATTAAAAAATACATGAAAAACTGGAAGAAAACAGAATAGCATATGAAATGTGTGCGATGCCTTAGCCTGGGCAGTAAAAATGAAGTCTCATTAAGAGTAACCTCAGCATAACAAAGGCCATACACGACAAGCCCACAGCTAACACCGTACTCAGTGGTGAAAGATTGAAAGGTTTTCCTGTGAGATCAGGGATAAGACAAGGATGCCTACTCTCGCCACTCCTAGTCAACATAGTACTGGAGTCCTAGCCTGAGCAATCATGCAGGCTAGAAAAAACTAAAAGGCATTCACATAAGAGAGGAAGAAGTAAAATTGTCTCTGTTTGCAGATGGTGTGGTCCTATTTACAGAAAATCCTAAAGACTCCACCCAAAAAACCTGTTAGAACTAATAAATGAATTTGGTAGAGTTGCAGGATACAGAATTAGCATACATTTCTCAACAGAAATCAGTTGAGGTTCTATATACTAACAATGAAATATCTGAAACAATGAAGAAAAAAAATAAAGAAAACAATTTCATTTGTAATAGCATCAAAACAATAAAGGGCGTGGGAATAAATTTTAACCAAAGAAGTAAAAGATTTGTACACTGAAAACAATAAGACTTTGACCCCCCAAAAAAAGTCCTTTTTTTGACAAAAACAATTTGAAGAAGGCACAGATAAATGGAAAGATAGTTAGCATTCACAGATCAGAAGAACTAAAATTGTTAAGATGTACATACCTTCCAAAGCCATCCATAGATCCAATGTAATCCCTGTCAAAATTCCGGTTGCATACTTTACAGACATTGAAAAACAATCCTAAAACTCATATAGAATCACAAAAGACTAAAAGTAGCCAGAGCAATCATGAGAAAGAAGAACAAAGCTGGAAGCATCACACTTCCTGTTCCGAATTACACGATAAGGCTAGAGTAATCAAAACAGTATGGTGCTATCATCGAAACACAAACATAGACTGGGGCGCCTGGGTGGCACAGTCGGCTAAGCATCCAAATCTCGATTTCGGCTCAGGTCATGATCTCACAGTTTCTTGCGTTCAAGTCCTGAGTCGGGCTTTGTGCTGACAGCTGGGAGCCTGCTTGGGATTCTCTCTCCCTCTCTGTCTCTCTCTCTGCCACTACCCCATTCACACTCTCTCTTAAAATAAATAATAAATAAATAAATAAATAAATCAACAAATAAATAAATCAACTTAAAAGCAAACCAACAGCAGATACATAGACAAATGGGATAGAGAGCCCAGAGATACATCCTGGCATATATAGTCAGCTAATATTTGACATGGTAGTCAAGAATACTCAATGGGGATGGAAGAGTCTCGTCAATAGATGGTACTGGGCAAACTGGATAATCACATGTGAAAAGATGAAATTAACCCCCTTACACCACTCACAAATATTAACTCTAAGTGGATTAAAGACTTAAATGTAAAACCAGAAACTGTAAAACTCCTAGTAGAAAACATAGGGAAAAGTGTTCTTGACATTAGTTGCAACAGGTTTTTGGATATGACATCAAAAACACAAAACACACACACACACACACACACACACACAAAAAAAAAAAAACAGACAAAAATGAACGAGTAGGATCATATCAAACTAAAAAGCTTCTGTACAGTAAATGAAACAATCAATGGAATGAAAAGGCAACCTATGAAATAGGAGAAAATATTTGCAAACTATCTATCTGATAAGGGGTTAATATCCAAAATATATAAGGAACTCATACAACCCAATAGCAAAAAAAAAAAAAAAAAAAACTAGATTAAAAAATGGGCGGGGGACCCAAAGAGACACTTCTCTAAAGAAGACACACAAATGGCTAACAGGTACACAAAAAGATGTCCAGCATCACTAATCATCAGGGAACTGCAAATCAAAAGCATAATGAGATATCACCTCAGACCTGTTGCAGTGGTTGTTATTAAAAAGAAAAGCAATAACAAGCGTTGGCAAAGATGTGGAGACAAAGAAACCCTCGTGCACTGTTGGTAGGAATGTAAATCGGTGCAGCCACCATAGAAAACAGTATGGAGGTTCCTCAAAAAACAAAAACATAGAACTACCATGTGATCTAACAATCCTATTTCTGGATATATATCTAAAAGAGATGAAATCAGGATCTCAAAAATACATCTGTACTCCCATGCTTATTGCAACATTGCTTACAATAGTTAACATATGGAAATGACCAAAATATGGAAATGAATGGATAAAGAAGATACGATATAGATGTACAATGGATTATTCAGTAATGAGAAAGAAAGAAATCCTGCCATGTGCAACATCATGGATGGATCTTGAGGATATAGTGCTAAGGGAAAAGCAAACACCATATGATTTCACTTATGTATGGAATTTAAAAATTGCAAACTCAGGGCGTCTGGCTGGCTCTTAGAGAGCACGTGACTCTTGATCTCAGGGTTGTGAGTTCGAGCTCCATGTTGGGTGTAGAGATTATTTAAAATAAAATCTTTAAAATAAAATAGTAGGACTGAACTCATAGAAACAGGGAGTAGAATTGTCGCTACCAGGGACCGGGAAGTGGGGGGAAAAGGGGGGATGCCAGTCAAAGGATACAAACCTCTAGTTATAAGAAGAATAAGTCCTGGGAATACAATGTACAGCATAGTGACTATAGTCAACAATATTTTATTATAATACCTTAAGGTTGCTAAGAGAGTAGATCTTAAGTGTTCTCATATACACACAAAAATCTTAACAATGTGAAGGTGTTAACCACCTTTCTTGGGGTAAACATTTTGCAATATATACATGCATCAAATCATCATGCTGTATACCTTAACCTTACACAATGTGATCTGTCCGTTTTATCTCAACAAAACTGGAAAAGAAGCAAAAGGATAAAAGCAATAAATTTTATTTTTCAGTCTTTTGTCCCCATCTGCGTATGTGAGACCTCCTGGCACTTCTAAGTCCTCTACAATAATTTTGAGAATTTCCAGGGGTTTTCTCACAAGAACTCAATTACATATGGCACCCATCATTCAGCCATACCTGCTCCGGCTCCTACCACTGTTCCTTCTGCTGTTATGCATATGTTGATATCCTACCTTCCAGTACCCCAGAATATGACCTTATTTGAAAACAGTGTTTGTAGATGTAATTAGTTACATCTAGTTAGGGTGAAGTCATACTGGAGCAGGATGGGCTCCCTAATCCAATATGACTGGTGTCCTTATAAAAAGGGAAAATTTAGGGATGCCTAGGTGACTCAGTTGGTTAAGCATCTGACTTCTGATCTTGGCTTAGGTCATTCATGATCTCATGGTTTACGAGACTGAGCCCTAAGTCAGGCTCTGTGCTGGTATCGTGGATCCTGCTTGGGATTCTCTCTCTCCCTCTCTCCTCCTCTCCCTCTTTCCCCCTTTCCCTTTCCTGCTCATGTGCTCTCTCAGAAAAATAAATAAACTCTAAAAAATATATTTAAAAAGAGGAAATTTGGACACAGAAATGCACACAGGGAGAATATCACATAAAGATCAAGGCACAGATGGGAGTGATGGTTCTACACACCAAGCACCAAAGATTGCAGCAAACCACCTAGGGAGGGAGAGGCACAGAACATACTCTCTCTCATAACCCTGTGAAGGAAACAGCCCTGCCTGCACTGTGCTCCTGGAATTCTAGCCCCCGGACCTGCGAGACGATATATTTCTGTTATTTAAGCCACCCCGTTTGAGGTGCCCTATTACATCAGTCCTAGGAAACTAATACACTTGACAAGTCCTTTCTGGAATGTAAATGCTGCTAAGGCAGACACCAAATGTGCCTTGTCATTGTGTTACCAGGGTCTGTGCACAGTCACTCTTTATTGAGTGAAAGCCTAAGTCCCTGCTAGTGCTGCTGTGGTGCCCACAGACTCTGGTGGGGCGGGGCAGCTGTGTCACGGTGGCCAAGCTATGACGCTGTGCGGGGTCAGGAAATGGCTGTTGTGAGGCTGTCCTTTATTGGAGGCTTGCTGCTGCTGCTGATTGCTAGAGCTTCCCAGGGTTCTCTGAAACCATGCCAGATGGCGTGGCAGTGTTACCAGTCTTGTGTAGGGATCTTATATAAGGATCATCGTTTTGTTTTTTCCTTTGCATTTGTGTTTTTCCTAAGGTTTTGATACGAATCCATCAGAGCATCCTGGGTGGGGGGGGGGGGGAATATTGGACTCACTCATCATGTGCAGAACTCAAGATACTGCTTTGCCCCTAAGAAACCTGGTACTGTTTCTTTTTTAACCAGTCACAGAGTCTGATTGCTGAGCCCTCAGGGTTCAGCAGGTGCCTTGGTGGCCATCGGTGACAGCCTCTTGATTGGCCCATCCCACCTGCCCTCCCCACTTGCTCTATTATATCTGATTTACCAGTGAGGACTGTCTCAGTGAAGCTGTGGTCCCAACTCATATTTCAGCTCCCAAACGTGTCCTTGCGGGATGGTACTACAGTGTCTTATGTCTATGAGTTCACCAAGAACCTCTTTTCAATGTCTACTACTGAATGCAACTAACCACACAATCCAATTCATCCATCCATCCATTCGTTCAATAAATACTTTCAAACTGAAAAGTTTTGGTTCTTAAAATGGGGAGCTTCATCACCTAGAAGCTAGCAGCGAATGTATGTATAGTAAGTACTTTGGGACCTCAGCATACCAGAGATAGGCTATGTTAATTGATTGACTAATTTCATTGGCTTGTATTTGAATTTAGAGTCTTTTTTTATTTTGTTTTTTTATGTTTTATTTATTTGTTCTTGAGAGAGAGAGAAAGAGAGAGAGAGGGAGGGAGAGCACGAGGGAAGGGCAGAGAGAGAGAGGGAGAAAGAGAGAACCTCAAGCAGGTTCTGCACTGTCAGCACAGAGCCTGACGCCGGGCTCGAACTCACAAGCCTCGAGGCCATGGCCTGAGCCGAAATCAAGAGTCAGATGCTCAACTCACTGAGCCACCCAGGGGCCTCTGAATTTAGTCTTACAAAATGCCTATGTAACTCAACATGTGAAGTGACATAATGCTTATTGGGATTTATGGAAACCATCCAGTATTCTTACCCATGGAATTCTTATCTGTATCATTTTACCAGCAGCCCCTATCTGTCTTTTTTGACAGCAAACTGAGAGGGACTTAGAAATGAGAAAGAAAAGGCGTACATCTATAGAAATATGGGTTATTGGTATCTTTTGAAAAAACTCATGCTAAAAATTCTATTTTTCTCCTTCTGTTCAAATCCAATTGTCCATCTGCTCTGCGTTCCTTGCTTCCCTATGGCTCACTTTGCACCTTTTCCAGGGTTTATTCACACTTGTCATTCAGTCATCTGTCCCTTCAAATCAGCAACAGCCACGGTCTTATTTAACAGCGAGATGACAGGCTGTTCCTCTGGCTTTCATGTAGGCTAATTTGCACGATCTGCAGTCCTCTATTTTATTTTCATTTTCAGCCTTCTGCGGATGTTATCTCCTAGCACAGCAGAGGACGTTTTTGTTTTCAAGCTCAGAGCAACAGATGCTCTGTTGATTTTCCCATAGAGAAGGCAACCAGCAAAACTAGAAGCATGGCGGCTTTGGGGGGCTGGGTGAGCCCGCCGGTAGAGCATGCTTCTGTGACAGCAGGGAAGCTCTCTCTGACCTCTTTTCGATTTTGAGTGCTGAAAACGCAAGTGCAGAGAGGCACAATCTTTTAAAACACGGGATGTTTGCATAAAAATGTTTTGGAACGCATGGTAGGATGCTGGATTTAAGGATTCTTGTGGTTCCTAGTCAGCTTTACATACATTCCTAGCCTCTCCGTCATCTCCCCTCTTCCCATCCCATTCCAAGTGCTTAGAACTACTCAGTAAATATTTGTGGAACTGAGTTGAATAGATTAGCACAATTGAATAGATTAGCAAGGTAAAAAGATAACAACACATTTCAAAGAATTATTTTTTAGAAAGAAGCTTTAAAGTACAGACAATATTTCATTTGGATCATTGCTAGCCTAAATAATATTTAGGGTACTTTTTCCACTTGCCTATCGAATAGAACTGTGCCATTTTCCCTCTTCTCAGAATGGCAGTCCTTCTGTTTGGCCAAAAGATGTTAGGGAATAAGCAAAACACATCATCCCAAATTTTAGTTTTTCATGACATTTGAACTAGAAACCATAAACTTATAGCAAAAAGACAACACTGTCTATAATCCAGAATATATTTAATTTGCTTACATTATTTATATTATTTATTGTTTAACAATTATATTCTTAGAGTTTGATATTTGTGGCGATGTAGCTTGAGTGTCATGGCTGCTGTAGGCCTTGGTTCTGGCTATGACCCTTGTCAGAGGCACTGGGGCATGTTGAGATGTTGTTAGTGGGGGTGTGATGAGCATTCTGTAAAATTTATTTCCTTGTAGAATAATACTGGATATTGACTGAAGGCCAATATGGGTGAAGGAAAAGTGGGTGGAATATGAAGTTTCGAGAAAGCAAAAGGGGCCTGACCTCAGGGCTGATTTGAGAAAATTCTGTGATATCTATCTATATCTATATCTATATCTATATCTATCTATATCATCTATATCTATATCTATATCATCTGTATTGTCTATATCTACATCTATATTATAGATATAGGTAGTATCTATCTATCATCTATCTATATTTTAGAGAGAAGAGAGAGTACAAGCAGGAGAGGGAACAGAGAGAGAGAGAGAATCTGAAGCAGGCTCCATGCTCAGCCCATGGGATCATGACCTGAGTCGAAATCAAGAGCCAGACAGTCAACAGACTGAGCCACCCAGGCATCCCTATTCAAAAATATTTTTAAGCACACTTTTTCAAAAAAATGTTTATTTATTTATTTATTTTGAGAGAGAGAGAGAGAGCGAGAGAGAGCGTGCATGTGCATGAGCAGGGGAGGGACAGAGAGAGAGAGAGAGAGAGAGAGAGAGAGAGAATCCCAAGCAGGATCCATGCTGCCAGCACAGGGCCCCACCCAGGATTTGATCTCACGAACCGTGAGATCGTGACCTGAGCTAAAATCAAGAGTTGGATGCTCAACCAAGTGAGCCACCCAGGCGCCCCCCATTTTTTTTAAGCATACTATTCTAGGCACTGGGGATACAGCAAACAACAACACAAAGTCCTGGCTTTCTTTGAACTTACGGGCAATGCTTAAAACCACAAGAGAAACAGTAGGTTTTGACAAATGTTAGCAAAGTTTATGTAAAAGAGAGTGGCCGACCAGGTGGCTACTTTATTTAGGATGTCTAGTAAAGTCTCTTGAAGGTGACAATTAAGTGGAAATCTGAATATGTCACAAGACCAAATGTGGGAGATACTATGGAATACTTGGAAGCAGGTATTCTTTAGGAATATTTTCGAAAGAATCCTTGAAATGACCATTTGAGGGAAGGGTTGAAATCTGAAGTCCTGCTCTCAAAAACTTCACCACTGTTCTCACCTGTGTGATATGTTTCTCCTCTGAATCTCCCGCCTGGTACTTTCTGGGGGTGCCCTCTCAACGTTCGGCTTACACATCTGTCATAGAGCCTAGAGCGCTTTGATGCACTGATTTGCACACGTGTATCTTCTTGCTTTCCCTGTAAACCTGAGGATAAGCTTTGTGTCTTCCACTTTTTATCTGTGGCTGGCGATTCCTGGAATGGAGTAAGAAGTTAAGAATTGCATATGCAATGAATATATTTGTCTCATCTCCACAGCTTCCACAGAAAGGCAGACCTTGAGTCACATGAATTTTTGTACCCCCCTGAGTGCCCACCATCCAGAGGCCATGTTGTTAATGGTAGGTCAAGAGCTGCCAATGGTGGGTTCGTAGATGAAAGCACTCAAAGCCCTTGCTTAAACCCCACTTGACCTTTGTGTCTTTGCTCGAAGGGCAAAATGGAAAGATGGGCAACCACCGAGAGGGAGATTGAAACAATAGTCCACCTTTCAAGGGTGTTTGTTGGATTATTGACTAGATCAACATAGGGCTAGATAAAATGGGGAGGGGTAAGGTGAGAAGTGGGGAATTGGGGGAAGGCGATTGATGTATTGGACACAGGGTATTTGTTAAAAAGGTCAAATGATACTCTCAAGGATAAAAAATGTTTCTAGTAAAAGGCAATGCACATTTTTATACGAGAAAAAGATGACACTGTAATTGTGTTAGTTTGGCTTTTTGTTTTCTTGCTAATATTACATCACTGAGTCACACAAGCATGGTGAGGAGGGGACAATAAAAATAAGTTATCAATGCACTATTAACTCAGCGTGCTCTTACCTATTAATAAGACATTGATGTCTCCTCTTATGCGTGTCCCATCGAGAAGCACTTTCTCATTACCTCCAAGCAGCATACACAAAATGGCTTTTCTAATATACTCATGCCTGTGGATGCTTGGTGCTAAAGACTTGTTTAAATGGTCAAAGATATCCTATTTAAGAAACAGGAAACACTTACATTGCACATTATCAACATTAGAATAGGATCTCATTATCCATTAGCTGGTATTTGTGCGATTTATAACTCACTTTAGATTGAGTTTTGCAGAATTTCATGATCTTTGCCACATCATCAGCTGAAAACGTAGGTGCTATGTCTTTGCTCATCACTTTGATATTATTAGCCGGGATTATGGCCTTGTGTTTTCTAGGCTGCAGAGATCTTTTAAGAGACGCTGCTAATTAACTATTAAATAAACGCTTGGATGAAGTTATCTTCATAACAGATAAGCTACTTGGAAATTGCTTTCAATAAAATGGAATGAGTTAAATTTCTTTCTTTCTATTTTTGTTAACCTTTGCCTGTATTCTCCAAATCTCAGAATGCTATAGTGTGTATTTTTTCTTTTTAGATTTGTGCGCTCTTAAAACTTTTGCAAGGAGGAACTAGAAAAGAGATTTCTCTGAAATGGCCTTTTTGAAATCAAGATGCTTCCAATGGCTACTTACGTGCTCTCTGTTTTGAGACAAATCTGGCACAATGTACCTGCGTGTTCACATACGGGAAGAAAGAAACCTAATAGAGGCAAATGATTCAAACCATAAAAAGTAAATCACATTATTTACTTAATGAATAATTACATATTCATTAAGTTGCAGATTTTTATTTTAATGTTTTTTACCATTTTCAATGAGAAAAGATAAAGAAAAAGGAAAACGCTAGCGAAATTGGGTGCCCTGGGGCTCCTGGCTGGTTCAGTCAGTATAGCATGCAACTCTTGATCTTAGGGCCATGAGTTCGAGCCCCATGTGTACAGATTACTAAAAAAACAAAACAAAACGCTTAAAGCAATTGGGTGTCCTGTACTTTTTTAGAGCTATGACAGATCATTTCATTGGACTGAAAACTAAATGCACGTTTCAACTTTAAGAACAAAAGAGATTCCTTAAATAGTTAGGATAATACAAGTGTCTTAAGACATTTAATATTTTTGGGAAACATTGATCTTTCTTTAAAAAAAAATATGACAAAGGGTGCCTGGGTGGTTCAGTCGATGAAGCATCCAACACTTGATTTTGGCTTGAGTCGTGATCTCTCGGTTTGTGAGTTCGAGTCCCACATTGGGCTCTGTGCTGACCTGCATGGAGTCTGCTTGAGATTCTCCCTTTCTCTCTGCCCTCCTTGCCCCTGCCCCCCTTCCCCCCTCCCCTGCCCCCTCTCGCTCCTCCCCGTCCCCGCCCTGCTCCTGTTTTCTCTCTCTCAAAATAAATAAATAAACTTAAAAAAAAAAGACTTAAAGAATAATTTGTTTGCAAAAGGAGAGTTGAAATGGTTAATTTGTTTACATTCACTGCTCCAACAACATAAATAGTTATTGCATATGACCAGAGAGGGACAGGCTGGTGGGCTAGTCTTGGGGGACCAGGACTAAGATAAATAGGACATGGGAGCCCACAGTCCAGTGACAACATGAGAAGTTTAGACCCCAGTTCACTATCTGGAAGAGACTGGCCCTGATACGAGGGTGTGCATGCTGGTTCAAGCAATATTGAGGACAGGGCTGTGGGCAAGCATCGGGGGACAGACACCAGGAGAAAGAAACTGCTATGACAGTGGAGAAGAAAAGAGAAGAATTTGCTGAATTTAAGTCCACCAGCCAACTCATGCATTCACCCACCCACTCATCCATGAAATAACCAACACATATTATTGAACACCCACTACCAACAATTCGCTGTCGTGGTTGCTGGCAGGGAAGAGTAAAGACATATAAGACCCAGTTTCTGACTCAGAAGAAATCTAAATGCCATCCTCTTCCTTCCAGTGAAAAGGTCAATCCCTATTGGGTCATTATCTTGCTAATTTACATGACAAATAATGACAAAGAGTCTCCTTTCCTCTTTCTACTAAAATATAAGCTTGGTTGCTTTTTTTGTTTTTCCTTTGGGCTCAACTTTCTTCTTTCAAAGAAATGAAAGTCTGGCTCTTGCTTCCTAAAGGCAATTTTATTTCTTCAACACCATTCCCGAGACTCTGTTTAGGCTTCTCAAAGTCAAATAAAGTTAGATGTGAGTTAACCTATACAGAGAGGCAGACTGACTCATAAACCAACCTTTGCGGAAGATACCACTGGTTTTCCTCCTTATTACATTTCATCCATGGGGGTTGGGGTGATAGGGGTTGTTGGTATGAAGACATTTTAGGCTGGAAATGGAAGAACAGGGCAAAAATAAATTAAAAGCTCTGCAGATTTGCCAGGAGCTAAGGCTAAAGAAATCAGCTTCTTTATTATTTTTGTTTCCTGCTTAGCCTTGCAGGTAAGTCTGTTTATATCATCACATTATTTCAAAAGAAATTTCTTTTTTTTTTTTTCCACGACTTCACGACCCTGAGATCCAATGACACATGCTCTACAGACTGAGCCAGCCAAGCGCCCCACCAAGAGAAATTTCTAATGCAGAAGGTCTCCAATCCTAGTTCTGATTGAGTTTTGTTCCTGTTTTTAGGTATTTCCTTCAGTGTGAAGGACCAGTTAGATTGGTGGTTGCTTCTGATATGCATGTGTGTTGGTGGAGGGTGTCCTTTGGGGTCACATGGCTGGTTCCTACTCTGGTATAAAATTTAAGTTCTAGAACCTCAAACCAACTTGACAAAAGGGATTGATTGGCAGGAGAAAAATAGATCTTGGGCTTCACCAGAGTCTGCACTGGAGGCTTGGGTCTCTGGCTATCTAGAGAGTTTCTCTAATTTCTAGTTGGACCTTGTCAAGTTCTTTCACTCAGCAACCACTATTTTAGCCCATCAGCCAACTGGCCACCTCGTATAGTCTATGTACTGTGTTATATATTGAAATACATAAATCAATAAAACATGATTCCCTTCCCCAAGGCACTCAAAGAGGAATTAAAGGCACTTTAATTGTCTTACTGGGTTTTTTTTTTCTTCTGGGTTTATTTATTATTTATTATTTATTATTTATTTGTTTTTAAAGCAAGTTCTATGCCCAACGTGGGGCTTAAACTTATGACCTCGAGATCAAGAGTCACATGCCCTACTGACTCTGCCAGTCAGGCACCCCATTTGTCTTACTATTAAGAAGGCTTTGTTTGCTTTAGGGGCGCCTGGGTGGCTCAGTGGGTTGAGTGTCTGTCTGACTCTTGATTTCAGCTCGGGTTATGATCTTGCGGCTGTAAGCCTGAGCCCCACGTAGGGCTATTTCTCTCTCTCTCTCTCTCTCTCTCTGCCCCCATCCCCCAATCGTTTTCTCTCTCTCAAAATAAATAAACATTTAAAAAAAGAGTTTGCTTTAAATTTCTCTTCATATCCATTTATGATAACAGAATGAGTCTAATTTCTTTTTCACTGCATTTGATACAAACTTGACATAACCCCCTTGATAAAAGTCAGGGGAAGGTATGAACAGGAATGAGAGAACACTTCTAATGTTTTAGCATGATTTCATATATGCTTACGTATGTCAGTAAGAAGGGCAAACCTACTTAAACTCGCAGGCGACTGCTTCTTCTGAAATAGGAAAATGTTGAAAATACAAATCATATACATCTGATCTGTACCCTGTTTGCCTGAGTCACCTATATAATTTCCCAGGCTCAGGACAAAATGAAAATGTGAAACCCCTGTTCAGAAATTAATTTCAAGACAACAATCGGCAAAGCATTAGCCCGAGCGCAGGGCACTTGCAAGCTTGAGGCCCAGGAGTGTGCTCAGGAACCTAGGGTCAGACTGACTACCCTGTGGGGTAGAAATCCCGTTCTTCTTATTCCCTGCCAACCGCTTAATTCTTAGCGAACCACATGGCCAAGAGGAACTAAACTGGATGACCTCAAGGTACTGGCCCAGATCAGCATTTCCAAAGCCTGGTCTGGAGAATGTTGGAGAAACTTGGGGTTAAATAGAGTCAAACAAGTTTTTCTTGAAAATTTCTCAGAGCCTTTAATATGCTAATATGCATTAGGTATTTCCAGGAGATGAAGTATGATATGCAGCATTTCTCACAAAATTTTGATGGGCTTGACACAACAAATACAAGCAAGAATCAGGATGTGATCCTGGAGAGGTAAGGGTTGAACTTGTTCTAGAGCTGAGTTCTGTCCTCAGCTTCTGACTCGTTTATCAAAAATATCTCTAGCAGGATGGACTGCATTCCTCCAGCGGGCTCTGGGACAATGAGTATGTATTGCCCAAGTGCCTAGGCAGATGCTGCAGGCTGCTTATCCAAGGTCTAGTCTCTCCTCCCTTACTCAGAGAGCCCTGAGTAGTTCAGGGTTAGATATACTCGCCCATGTTAACCTTGCACTTAGGGTGGTTACGTGACCTGGTTTGAGCCGAGTAGAAATCTATGGAGTGGAGCTTCTGGGAAATACATTTCCTGATTAAAAGGACACAGAGTTGGGGGTACCTGTGTGGCTCAGTCGGTTAAGCTTCCAACTTCAGCTTGAGTCATGATATGGTAGTTTGTGAGTTCGAGCCCCATGTCCAGCTCTTCACTGTCAGCGCAGATCCTGTTTCGGATCCTCTGTTCCCCTGTCTTCTCTGCACCTCCCCTGCTTGCCTGAGCTGCTGTCTCTCTCAAAAACAAATAAACATTAAAAAAAGAGAGACAGAGACAGAGTCAGTTGGCCTGTGTCTATTTTTTTTAATGTTCATTTATTTTGAGGGAGGAGGGGCAGAGAAAGAGGGAGAGAGAAACCCAAGTAAACTCCATTCTCTGAGCACAGAGCCTAGTGTGGGGCTGCATCCCATGAACTGTGAGATCATCACCTGAGCCAAAATCAAGAGTTGGATGCTTAACCGAAGGAGCTACCTGCACCCGGGGTAAGTTACCCTTTTAGACTCAGTTTCTTCATCTATAAAAATGGGAAATACCTCTTCTTGCTTCTGTTTAAATTTAATGAGATGACTTCCTAAGTTCCAGTGAATGGAACACATTAAGTACTGAATCAAAGATTTGACTACTGTGCTAACTGTAAACCATCGACGTATAGACAGAAAATGTGTCTTGTTCACTAGAGCAACTCTAGCACTCAGGTCTGTACTGAAAACTTAATACATGCTCAAAAAACCCATACTAAATAAATGGATGGCCAGAAGAAAAATGTTATTCCTATCACCACCTTCTCATTTCTAAAAGGGTTTAGTTCTATTTTGAAACAGAATTAAGTCTTTGAACTAAGTGGTATCACATATATCAACTCATTCAGTTGCCATAACCACTCTAAGAGGTAGCTGTCTCTGTTCCCATTTTGTAGGTAAGAAAATCAGGCCAATATCACACTGATCATAAGGCGCAAATATCTGCTGCAAATTCACAACTGGCTGACCCCAAAGGTGTTCAATTATCGTCCCTAGAGAACCAAACCCTCCTTCAGGTTATAGGATGGGAGCAAGTGTAAGAATATAATCATGACGGTAGGGGTGGTATTTCCAAGCTTTTGCAGGGCATTTGGGTAGCTAAGCATGCAGTTATGAAGAGATCTGTCATTCATTATTGGGTCTATTTCCTTAGGGGTTTAGATTGTGAGTCTTTGAGAGAACATGCATCTGTAGCCTATGTGTGGGTGTGTGCGAATGTGTATACACCTGCTGGACACCTGGGATTATAAGGAACGCGTATCTGTAACTTAGGCTGAGGAAACAGCTTGTACTGTGAGCACACTTATAATGGTGCTGGGGAGAGAAGGGACGGAGGGAGGACAGGAAATGCCTATGAGCACATCTCAAGTGACACCTGTTTGCAGAAGCAACTATCCAACCAGAGGTGGTGCCCAGAGCTCCAGGAGGCGATGAATAGCAGGAGGTGACCCTGTGGTCTGGGCAGGGTAGGGTGTAGTAGCCAGGACCAGGTGAATAACTGGAGAATAACTGAGTGTTGGTCAACCTAGGAGCAAATGAGACACACTTTCCCCTAAACGCACTGGGAATGTCTCTTTAGGAGCATGCCAAAGAGTGGAGGGCTGGTCAATAAATATTTTGTTGATAGTAAAAGCAATTTCAAGCCTAACTTTAGCATTCATACATCCAGTTTGAAAAGGCAAATTTTCACTGCCTGGGAATGATGGTAGGCACTTCCCCCAAATTGCTTCACTTAACGAACCCATACAATGCCACACCAGGTGTCCTCCCTTCTTCCGTCTGCCTATGAGATCAATCCAGTCTCTCCAGTGTTGTTTGCCTAGTGGATCTCTTTGGCTGTAAGAATACATTTATGAAATCAGGTTAGAGAGTGTTTCAAAGCACCCTAACAAGGTAACTGGAGATAGAATGAGAACGCATACAAGGAATTCAGGGAAATGTGAAATTTGGGCTAAATCTGGGTAAAGATCTAAGAAGGTCCAGGGAAAGAGGTGTGAGAAGAAACCCAGGATGGGGGAAAATAGAGTAGATGGGGTCCTTTATTTCAGTGAAGAGTAAGTGGTCAGTGAGGAGAGGGGCTGGGCTAGGTCAAGAGATAAACAAATCTGATAGTGAGCTAATCCACAGCCTGGAACATGGCTTCTGGAATTGAACATGGCTTCTGGAATTGAGCAAATCCTCATCTCCAGCAACCACCGCCCACTTGCCCTTTGTAATCTTCCTACACCAAAATCAAGCCCTGACCAGGGTGATAGTCAGGAGACAAAAGCCAATGGATGGAAGATGAGTGCTCTAAAAATGGCCAATCCTGGCAACATGGTGAGGCAAAAAGTAGAAACAAACAACATGTCTCTCAGAGAGGCAAGGGTTAAATAATAGTGGTTTTTTTTTTTTTTTCATCGAGCATTAATTCCGGTGAGATATACCTAATAGTTAACTGAATAAGAAGAACATGTACTTCATTTTCCCATTCCATATTTCAAACTGTTCTTTTATAGTTAGTTATCTGTGAAAGATAAATGAGTTATCTCAACATTCCAAATAACAAACTATCAATGATTAACCAATTCATGGATCCCAGTAATTTACGTTACTAGAATAGTGGGATCTCTACACGTTGTCTTTTTCTTTCTGCCAGCACAAATAATTCCCATGTCTTCTTATCATCCAGGAGGATTAATATAGAGAAATCTCACTTCTTCAAAATGTACAGATAACTAGCATAGGACAGTGCTGAAGCCTCGGTGACAAGTCATGTGCTATTCTCATCCCAGGAAAACTAAGAAAGAAAATGAACAGTCTGAGGTCTGAGAAAGAGTATAATAGAAAATGGCCCGATTCACAACTAATCTCCATGGAGGAATAGGTGAGCTTTTAAAAAATTGTGATATAGGGGGCGCCTGGGTGGCTCAGTCGGTTGAGCGTCTGACTTTGGCTCAGGTCATGATCTCACGACCTGTGAGTTCAAGCCCCACATGGGGCTCTGTGTTGACAGCTTAGAGCCTGAATCCTGCTTCGGATTCTGTGTCCCTCTCTCACTCTGCCCCTTTCTCGCTCACGCTCTCTCTCTCAAGAATAAATAAAACATTTTTAAAAATTAAAAAAAAATTGTGATATAAGGGTGCCTGGGTGGCTCAGTTGGTTAAGTATCTGACTATGGCTCAGGTCGTGATCTTACAGCTCTTGAGTTCAAGACCCACACTGGGATCTCCGTTCTCAGTGCAGAGCCGATTCTGTGTCTCCCTCTTTCTCTGCCCTTCCCCCCCTTTACGTGCTCTCTCTCAAAAATTAATAAACATTAAAATAATGAAAAAAATGTGATATAACTTACATACTATAAAATTGGGTGGACAACTTAAGTTGCAAAGGGAGGCAGAAAAGGAAGAACCAGGAAGTGTGCAATGTAGAAACAGGAACTTCTACCCCGGAGATCTCTACACATACAAATAAATCATGATAGTGTTTGAGGGTCTTTAAAGTCCTGTCCAGGACTCAGATTTTGCGTGAGTTCATGAGTAATCCTGACTCAAGATCAGTACAGATCTTGTCAGATCACCTCTCCAGATTGCCTTTGCTTCAATGGGGAAATGATAATTTATATTGCTAGACATTTTCAACTTTAGAAGGGGCCAGATAATCCTATATGAAGAACTGGTACAATTCTATAGTCTTCACACAGATGAGACACCAAAAGAGAGAGCTTTTGTGTATAGGACAGCAGTAACACAAAAAGAAACATGAAACCAGGAGAGCTGACCATCTTACGATGTGAAGAACGGTGTTTCTGTGACCTGTGCTCCAATTCCCAGAACTATGCCATTTTCCCATGACCCTTAATCTCCAGTCACTGAAATGTGGTACAAACAGGTAAGTCTGGCTATATGAAAACTTTGGCAATCATCCTGTTTCAAGATGACAACTCAAACTCAAACTGAAATGATTTTAATTGTTTTACAATTTTTTTCATTTTTATTTTATTTTTTATTGAAGTATAGTTGACGTACAATGTTACATCAGTTTCAGGTGTACAGCCTACTGATTTGATAAGTTATGCTGTGCTCACAAAGGTAGCTACCACGTGACTGCAATGCTATAGACTGTATTTCCTATGCTGTTCTCATCCCTGTCACTTATTTGTTCCATAACTGGAAGCCTGTATCTCCCACTCTCCTTCACCCATTTTGCCCATCCTTCCACCTCCCTCCCCTCTGACAGCCCACAATTTGTTCTCTATTTGTGGGTCTCTTTCTACTTTTTCGTTGCTTGTTCATTTTGTTTTTCGAGATTCCACATATAAGTGAAATCCTATGGTACTTGTCTTTCTCTTTCTGACTTATTTCACTCAGCATATCCTAAAGGTCCATCCATGTTGTTGCAAATGGCAAGATCTCATTCCTTTTTATGCCTGAGTAATATTCCAGTGTGTGTGTGTGTGTGTGTGTGTGTGTGTGTACCATTTCTTTTTTTATCCATTCATCTCTCAATGGACACTTGGGTTGCTTCCATAACTTGGCTATTGTGAATAATGCTGCAATAAACATAGGGGTGCATGTATCTTTTCAAATCAGTGTTTTGTTTACTTTGGATTAGAAATTTTAAATTATTAGTAATTTACCAGATTTGTAAATTCATCTCCTTAAAAGTTGAATTGAGAGACTTCCTTTACCTTGTCAAAAATGGCACTGCTGAAAGTAGTAAAAAGCACAGAGAATGAAACATAAAGTTATTTATGCAAGAGCTGAAGTTTGACATTCTCTTTGTTAAAGCTTATCTTTTCTTTCTTCTTCCTTGCAGAATCAAATAGGTAGGTTCATGGTTTTATTAAGGTGAAGGAGGGGCACCCGGGTGGCTCGGTTAAGTGTCTGACGTCAGCTCAGGTCATGATCTCGCGATGGATGAGTCTGAGCCCTGTGTGGGGCTCTCTGCTGACAGCTCTGAGCCTGAAGCTTGCTTCAGATTCTGAGTCTCCCTCTCTCTCTGCTCCTCCCCTGCTCATGTCTCTGTCTCTGTCTCTGTCTCTGTCTCTGTCTCTGTCTCTCCTTCAAACATAAATATTAAAAAAAAAAAAAAAGAGCAAAGGAGGCCTGAAGGAGATGAACTTTTTCAATCCTAACTTGGAAGTCAGCTTTAGTGTAATTAATGGTACTTGAGAGATTTTGTTTCTGGTTGAGGGTTTTGTTGCTTACAACCAACCAATGGAATAAAAAAAAAAAAAGTACAGCTTTTTTTTTTTTTTTAAACTCAAGAGCATCATTCACTTTCAAAATTCCAGAGACTCAGAACCAAGAAGAGACAAGGCAACTGATAGGCCAGTTTTGCATTTTGAAAATTCCTCTACCTCTTCCCCAGTGGATATATGTGTAGGATCCAAGGACAAGCCACCCCTAAAGGCCACTTTAGCATCCTGATTATTTTATTTTATTTTTTCAATATATGAAATTTATTGTCAAATTGGTTTCCAGCATTCTGATTATTTTAAATAAAAGTTACTTAAGAGATAGCCCCTGCAAAAGGATACTCAGACCCTCTTCTGTCCCCCTGAAAGCAGGAAATAAACCTCCCATGTGAAATATACCTCCCTGTCCCAGGAGATAAAGACACATCCTTATTATCAGAGATGGGAAATTTAGACCCAAGAAGGCTGTTTGAAAAACCGTTGTTAACTTTTTACTAATTTACTGCCCCAGCCCAAATTCTGTTCAGAATTTCTTACTAACTGAAGCTCCCAAAGTCAATTGATTCCTCACAGGTTGTCTCTTTGTCTAAAAAGTATAAAATAAAAAACTGCCTGCTTTGGTCATTTCTTTAGGTCTCAATTTCATTACTGGGCCTCTGGGCACACAAAAGAAAACTTTGGTTCTTTCTTCTGTTAATCTGTTAAATTAACTCTTAGTCCAGCTGGAAGAATTTGACAGGTAGAGGAAGAATTTTTCCTTCCCTACATATGGCTTGGAAAAAGCACAGTGCTCCACTTTCAAATTCCTTATCTTTTCTGAGCCACTTCTTTCTGCTTCCATGACTTCAGGATTCCAATGTGCTTGGATAAGGAAAGTGGAAAATTGAATGAGGGGATGAGGCCACCAATATGACTGGACTTATGTTTTACTCTGTACTAATCCTTGCCTCACCCTTGTACTCCATCCCAGTTGACTGGAGTAATCCTTGTGTAGCCATTAGCTGGTTGGAAAAGCCCGACACCCTGCGGTCATATTTAGTACTACAGTTGCTTCTTCACTCTGGTGTCCCAGAGGGACTGGCCTGGCTGGATACAGTACCATAGAAGGTGTGTGTGCTATGTGTAAGTTGTTGTTTACATTTTTAAATCTTCTATTTGTCTCTATCTCTGCTGAGTCATACTTTTTGATCAAAGAGCAGGAGATATGCTCAGAGCCTCCATTTTATGAGCAGGAGAGATTTCTCTTGATTTTCAGCTAGCACTGACTGGGTAGCATCGGTTGAAGATCTTAGAAGACAAAGAAGTTGGAGGACCAGGAAAAGAAACGCTATGCACTGAAAAAAAAATTAACTTTTTAAAAGTAATCTCTATGCCCAACATGGGGCTCCAACTCATGACTCTGAGATCAAGAGTTGTATGCTCTTGGGGCACCTATGTGGCTCAGTCTATTGAGTGTCCGAATTCAGCTCAGGTCAGGTCTCATGGTTCATGGGTTCGAGCCCCGCATCAGGCTCTGTGCTGACAGCTCAGAGCCTGGAGCCTGCTTTGGATTCTGTGTCTCCCTCTCTCTCTGCCCCTCTCCCACTCACGCTCTGTCTCTCTCAAAAATAAAAACCTTAAAAAAATAAATAAGAGTTGTAGGCTCTACCGACTGAGCCAGCCAGGTGCCCCCTAGGAAAAAATTAAATATTATTATTCGGCACCTGGGTGGCTCAGTTGGTTAAATGTCCAACTTCAGCGCAGGTCCTGATCTCTGGATAAATCCAGAAGTAAGTGTATGAGTTAACTAAGGAGCTGGAGGGTGATTCTTAAGGAAAAACTCATTTCAGTGAAACAAGAATTTACCCAGTGCTTAATCATTCTTTTCAGTGATTTGGCTCTTTCTAACCTCAGGATATTTGACTTTAACCCAACTTATATCTAAACTCAAATTTACTTTGCAATTTTCAGTTTGGAAAAGTCAATGTCCTAGCGTGTATCTGATTAAGCACTCTTAGGACCTTGAGCTAGATACTTGGATGCTTTAGCCAACCCATCGTGCAGGTTCAATTCTGTAAATTCTTCCAGAGCATATCCTGGAAATCCAGGGAAGTGGCCACCTGTGGGTTTAGTTACAAGTTCTATCCCTGTGAAACAGGATAGAAGGGTTGAAGGCTTAAGTAGAAGATGGTTTGGCAATGCTTTGTCTAGTGAAGGAAGACAGGAAGACGTTTCCGTGATTGTGAAGCTGGGGAGGTCTAGTCAGGGCGGGGGATGTGGGTTCCCATTGTCCTGCCAGCCCTTTGATTCTCCCCCAGAATCTCACAATAAAGTGGTCTGAAGCTACTGCATGCTATTTTGTGTAAAACAGAAACTCTCTTAAGCAACCTCCATTTGCCACTTGCCAACTTCTCTGTAAAACTCACTGGTGGGTGCCACAGTGAGCTGAATGCTCATGACTTTCTCTTGTACACCCATTTCTGCTCTTAATGCTGATTGTAATTATATAAATTAAACTGTGTAGAGAGGAATCTGTGTTGTTTCTTTTCCCCAAACACGAAGTGTTTTTTTGTTTTTTTTTGTTTTTGTAAACCTCACCAGTTCATTATATAAATGAATTGTCTTTTGTTCTAACTTCTGACCACACAGGTACTGGATTTTCTTTGAATGCCATCAGGTGACCTGGTTCCCAGCTTTTTCTTTGTACAATAGCCATTGCTTTCCGCCTCTTAGTACGGAATGGGCTTGCAGCATTAAGAATCCCTTCAGACGCGCGTTCTCATCTCCATGAGGATGGGGAACAGAGTTCTAGAAAACTATGCACTAGGTCCGACTCACTGAGGGACTGCAAGAAGAGCAACTTTTAAATTTTCTTTATTTATAGACATTTCAGAACCATTTAAATCAACCATGAATTTTTTTAGACATAACATACCATGTTTATCTTGAGGTACACATTGGGCCCGTTAGATAATGCTCTGGAAAGTAATACAACTGTTAACTGGTAGTTAACACCCTCGGTTTTCCAAGCAAAGAAGCTATAAAGGTGGTTACAAAATTCTTTGAAAAGAATATACCATTTCCATTTAAATCAAGGAAAACTCCCCCATTTTTAATTAATTGAGTTTAATTTTTAGGCTTAGTTTCAGCAATGTTTTAAATGGAACTTCGTATGAAAATGGGAGAAGAGATTGACAGCTAAGAAATGATCTGAGCCCCTACTATATGAGATTGTAAACAAAGGAAATTTGTAATCTGATCAGCTCATTACAAAATTCATAGCCTAAAAATTAGAGCAGCAAAATTACAGAAGATATTTGTACATAGTTTTAACTGAAATCACATTTACCCCTTGCTTCTGGTTTCCACCATGAGATCAATTTTAAAACACCCAGTTTCAAAGACTAAACGGCAATGGGACAAGAAGCGGCTGTGAGAATTCCACACAGTTTTACAGCCCCCTAGGGCAAAAATCCTCCTCGTCATTTGCACTTTGGGTGTTCTACACTTCCTGCCCTAGCAGCCAGTTGCCTTTGTATTACTAGAAAAAGAGTGGGAATTAACGTATCCAACAGCAGATTTAGCTTTTCTGGTGGATGACGCAGAAATTTCCTTTGAATGGTTCACGAGGTACTTTGGAGAACTGTTTTGTTTTCCAGTTTGTGATTAAAAATGTTAACTTCATACTCTTTAAGCATGACGCGTAGTGACTTGTTACACAGTGATTGGAAAATGGACCCTCTATCCATCCACAGCCACCCCCTGAACTTCTCAAGGAGTTGTAGGGATGATGTGCAGGTGGTTCTGGAATGTGAGCAGAGGGTGTTTATGTGTGTGTCTGAAAACAGTTGGAATGGATTGTCATAACAGTTTCCCGTAAGATTGTTTTATTTCTCCATGAGACAAGAATAAACACTGCAATTCAGTCGAATGGGCGGCTTGCTGCAACTTCATAAACTTGAATGGTATATGTGGGTTGAAAGAGTATAAATGTAAATTTCACAGTTCATAAAGTTGAGCAGCTCAACTTAAAAGAGAGAGAATGTGCTGGCGTTTACAAGATTCTGAGAAAGAATCGGTCTGGGAGGGTGTGAGTTCTCCCTTCCAGCATGAGTTAGGTCCATATTTTTACATTTTAGCTGCTTGATTTGGCTTATTGCTGATTTTCTTTTTTGATGGGGGCCATGAATGTAAACCCCAAACAGGGTCCTGTTTAGACAGGCACTTTCCCCTAAGCCCCATGGTTACTGCCCTGACGGCAGGGAACCTGCTAGAAGATGTACTCAATCTTGACTTGGTTGGTTAGAAAAGATTCTGCATCTGGGGATCTCTATGCATCGTTTTTTCACTGCAAAACCGCAGCTCTCAGAAGGGAAAGACCGGTTCCACCCTATTCCCACACTGCCTTTCTGGCCATGATTCTCTCTAGCAGTGCATGCCTCATCTAGTCAGGGTGCCGAGGTCCTCTACAGACAAGGGTTCAGCTCAGTAATGGCGGCTACCTTTATTTGTGCCTTTAGAGAGGCCAGAAGATATTACAGTTAAAAATGTTCCCAATCAGTAAAAGAGAGCACTAGCCAGTGGTAGTCCAAGATACTTTCTGCCTCCAACATATTCCAAGTTTTAATGGTCTCATGGTGTTTATTTTTTATCCCTTTAATGGAGACTGCCATTTCTTCCATCTGTGGATTCTTTCAAGACATAACACACTTAACTCTCCATACATCCAACTGCCCAGAAGATTTCATGTCTCTTTTTGTCACACATATGCAGTCTCAGCAACTGTGATTTTAAATATAAACATTAGGAGCTCCAAGAGGGCACAAGCCACGTCTTTTTTTTTTAGTATTGTCGAGTCACACAGCATGGTTCCTGGCAATAAGAGGTGTTCAACAAATCTGAATACATGACCCAAGGGCCACAGTGCCTGTCTCCAAGCAGTCTCTACATTGCCACCAATATAAACTCGATATAAATATGCCAAGACAGAACGCAGAAACTACTTGTGTCAGGTTCTTGCAAAAGAGAAAACAAAAAGAGAAACATAAAAGGGGTCATTTGTGTATGTGGGGCAACCTTCATAGTAAACCCAAAGCCAGTCGGTTCCTCCTGCCTGAATTTGAGAATTGTGTCCAGGGGTCAGGCGTTTAAAAGCGGATTCCGTGAGGATTTGTTAAAGAAAAAAAATGCAGCTTTTCAACTGCATCCTGTCTGTTTTTATTTTCAAGGAAGTTTCTGAGAGGTTAATGTTGCTACGGAAGTGGTGGCTTATACAGAAGGATGTTTTCTAACCGGCAAAGTCACTGAGGGTCTCTTGTCATGTGAGTGCGGTACCAGAAACTCCTTTGTAATAAATATTTCAGTTACTCCTGGAGGGGTGCTCCAGTATGACGAATTTTACAAGATACTCTCCTTATGGGGTCATTCTACCCAGAGTATTTACATTTTGGGAGAAATGTTAAGGGGGAAAAAATGCCCCTTAAAAAAAAAAAAAAGAGAAGATTTATGATGGCAAATGAGAAGACGCATCAATTCACCTCAATTCTATACCACGAGATGGATTAAGCATCTTTAACGTCAAGAAATAAAGCCATCTTGCATGTTGCCTTATTGTGGGTCTTGTCTTTACATTTGTTTACTTATTTTGGTCAGTGGGATGAATAGATAACAAGAAGCCAACCCTGAAGTCATGTTGGCACCTGGTTGGCTGACCTCAGTCACAGATGTCTGCACATCCAGAATCAGATGTGGGGGGAGACAGGGCTATGGCTGACGGCTTGCTCGGAGAACTCTAGCTTTCCTAAGATATACATTCCTTCAAAAAGTCAAGAATGATGACGAGGACATTATAGTTTGGAATATCTAATCACATTTGGCAAAACCTGTCGGAATCATGTCCTGGAATTCTCAATAATAAAAGTATGGTAATAATACATTTTCTTTGGAAGAGAGGAAAGAAGAGGCTTACGAACTAAACAAGTACTTACTGATACTTTAAAAAATTACTCAACATATCTAGCACGCACAATAACAGAAGATCGTATGTCTGATTTCTGAGCTCTGGTGAAGCACAAAGCACGTTGAGAACACCTAACACGCTCTGAGAAATGCTTTTCAGACCTCTCGCTGTTGGACACCAGGAATATAAGACCCTCAAACAGGAGACAAATAATCCTTTGACAAGACACTGTCGTTTTCCCAGACACCAGCATGTGAGTATTATATGCAAACTACCCCACATGGGCTTACAATCAAATGTAATTCTTCCATACAGACACTCTACTGATTTTCTCTAAGCTTTCAGTGATGAAGACCAGTAAGACTGAGCGTCAAGGAAAGGGTTCTGAGAATCTTTGGAATCATTCTGCCCACTCTTCCTAAGCGGCAACCTAATTAATGGCCCCAAACCTCAATCGATATTTGAAAGTGAACAGATGTTATCTAAAACATCAGACTAATAATGATGTTTAAAACGTGTTTGCATTGTGTATACATCTATACACATATATGTATACGTTCTGCTCTTTTCTTCCACTGCTCGAGAAAATTAGCAGCAGTTACAGATAAATCATTGTGGTCATAATTTGTATTATTTCTAAGGACGTCATACACCTTCTATCAACACATGACTTTTGGAAAATGCCTTTTGATGAAAAGATCCCCACCGAGCATATAACAAACAGTAAAGTGTCATTTCATATCACTAACATTTTCAGGCACAAGAGTAAAACAATTAGCACTGAGCAATCCAAACGACAGAGCACAGAATAGTTAATTGTCTAAAGTCGATTTTCCCAAAGGAGAGAACTGTTGTTCAAAAGTGTTGTTTGTTTTTGTTTATGTTTTTTGATTCTTATTTTTTTTTCAGCTTTGGCTATTTTGTAATAAATACCATACCTTCTCGCATAAACCTACTTGGGTAAGAATTCTCTCTCTGAACATGCCTTTTGTCTTTTAGCAGCTGTTGAGTGTTGAGTGATGTACAAGGCACACCTCTAAGTGTTCTGTACAGCATTTTTATTGATGTACAAAATAGCCTGTTCACCATTCAAAAACGTAATCTGCATAGTAGGAGTGTCTCTTATCCCTATTTACAGAGAAGGTTTTTAGTGCAAAAAACATGGAATTGTGTCCCAGCGCACCCCCTCTGGCACACACGTACATCAGTTTCGTCCAATGCTAGCTGGGGTTGTTTGGCTATATTTTGGGCCTCCAGCCATTAATGAATTGCATTATTTTCTTCACCTGCAGTTTGCTCAATTTGAAATCCTCCGAGAGGATTTCTTCCGTTAGCTGAACGAGCAAATTCCCGTCGATCTTTTCGCTAACAAAGAACGATATGACATCTTCAGACAAACCGATAAACCGTAACGACTTGGACACTTCCTCTATAGAGAGTCCCGACAGGTCAGCGGGTGGCTGCCACGGGGAGCCATCGCCACAGGACCTGGGGGCCAGCTGGAGGTGAAGCGGAGACGAGAAAGGGTAGGAGACGGAGAAGATGTCCTGCATGCCCTTTTTAACAAAGTACTGGTCCTCGGAGAGGTCCGGTGACCCGGACTTGGGGTCTTCCTCAGCACCATCAATTTTCAGAGGCAAAGGAGAAGTGTCCGAGGCGGCTTTCTCTTCCACCGGTTTTGGGGCCCTGGGGGGTAAGGCAGGGCACGAGATACTCTGCTTGCTTGTGTCCGCGGCCAGCGTTTTCGCATCTGTGCTCTCCACAGAGTAGCTGGCTGACTTGGGACAGGCAGAGACGCCGCCACTGAATTCTGAAGTGACCGAGCCGGGGGGGCTGGCCGAGAGCTCATGGCTGTCAAAATCAAAGGGTGCTGGGCAGTTTCTCTTTGGTGTGCCTGGCGTCTTCTGTCTGGGGTAACTGTAACTCCTGCTTGGCCCCGGCAGGAAGTCCCCCCTGCTCTGGCTCTCCGACCCTCCCGAATAGTGGTTGGGCCACGAGAGCCTGGAGGAGAGGGTTTCAGCAGAAGGACTGCCCGTCGGGGACTTGGGGTCCACGGAATCGGCTTTCGCTCGGTTACAGGGATAGCAGGACACGGGAGCACTCTCAGAAGGACCGGTGTCACTTTTAGGAACGCTGCTTAAAAGCAAACACAGAAAGGGCGGTGAGTAACCTAAAAGCCAACTACCAAGCCCATCTTTATGCCACAGATGTCACTTCTGAGTAGAAAAACAGAGGTAGGAAGAAAAATCTAGGATTTCTTATGGTGAATTCGATGAAGTACCTGCTAACTCCACTGGGTTAAAAAAAATCTTTACGTTACTAAGATGCATTGGTAATTACGGAAATGAATTATAATGATTTAACGTGCTCTAGTGGAGATGGAAAAATATATATGCTTTTTAAACTAACAAGAAAATCATTGTTAGGGGGTGCCTGGATCTTTATGAGGAGACACATTCTTGGGCCAGGTTTAGGCTTATCACCAACAGGCAGTGTCACTCATTACTAATGTCTGTAGTGGGGAAGGGTGGGATGGGGGCAGAAAATGGGTGCCTCATGCCTGTCATCCTTGTGCTATGGGACAACACTACATCACTACCACCTGTGTCTCTATTCCCATCCAAAAGTCTGAGGTAAGAAGAAATGCTTCAAACACAATGCTTGCCTTGGTTTCTATATAACTGACTAAAACTAGCGTAAGGATTTAAATGTTCAGAGAATTAAAAATACCTGCAAAAGAGAGCTATTTTTAAGTGTGAAGACCATTATGTGGAGTCGTGCGTTCAGCTCTGGGGCCCGATTTTAAGTGTCAGTGAAGCCAGAGTGTGTTCAGAGGTGGGTGACCAGGCTGACGAGGGACCAGGCAGCGATGTCAGGGGAAATAGCTGGCGGAACTGAGGCAGCCTCTTTTGGAGAAGAGAAGACTTACATCTGACTTCAAATTATTCACAGGCTGACAAAGAGAAGCAGGGAGGATCTATTTTTGTGTTTCTAGACATAAGAAACAGTTGAAAGTTACGTGGAGACAGATGTCAACTGGATATAATGAAAGATTATGGAAAAACTTATTGGCATTTGCCAACAATGGAATGAGTTGTCCTGCAGAAGAAGGAGCTCCCAGCACCAGAAGGGTCCAGAGAGAAGTCAATGGCTACCAGACCGTGATGGCCAAGAAGGGAAAGGCAGAGTAGAGAGGGCCAATAGGACCCTTTCAAGTCTAGGTCCCGGTAGAAGGTGCTGTCTGTCTCCTTGTGCAGAAGTCGGAGCAGAAAGAACGAGATGCCGCTTTGTGAGAACTGGCAGTCCTCCACAGCTTGCGTCTAAGAGAATCCAGTTGGCCTTTATGCTCCATTTCTCACATAGGCTGCGGTTTCTTTTCTTTCTAGGACCCTGGCTCCTCCTTCCATCCTAACTTGAAACCAACAGGGGCCCCATCATGCTCTTCCAGTGAAATTCTTTGGTTTTTAAGGAACATTTCCTCTCCCACCTCCTGCCTAGGTTACGGCCACCCGGAAACCGTTCTCAGGACCCGGTGAGCTGGCTGACAATAAGACACATGCGGAGGTGAGCCCTGGCATGGAGACTTACATGTCGTGCAGCCCTGAAGAATAGTAGGACAAGGTGGGGCTGGGAGAGCGAGTCTGCTGCCGCGCTGGCTTGGCTGCACGAGGAGGGACGGAGGGGCTTGTGGACAAAGGCTTTGCGCTTCGGGGTGGAACAGGAGGGGCGTTCAGGAGCCGGCACTCTTCCCTGACCTGGCGCAGAAAAGAACACTCTGGGTTAGCAACAGACTGACAATGCCACTGGTTGGGGGTCGGGGTGGGGGGGGTCGGTTTGCGATTCTGCAGGGTCACGTGGCTACTCTTAAACAAAAACAGCAGGGGTGTAAGGGAGGGAGAGAGAAGACTGCAGCAAACAAGGAGGATGATAAACACAGATGCTGCCGGAGATAAAATCCACGCCTGTCGCATACTCGCTGGGACAGACTAATTTTCAAAAGAGACTGCTTGACAACTGCCTGGTGCTGCTGAGATTCAGCAAGTAATGTGAACTACAGCGAGTGCAAGAGACAGTGACATGTGAGATGTATACAACAGAAGCATTGAGAAAATAAGGACATGGGGGGCCTGGGTGTCTCAGTCGGTTAAGCGTCCAGCCTCAGCTCAGGTCATGATCTCGCGGTTCACGAGTTTGAGCCCTGCATCCGGCTCTCTGCTGTCAGCACACAGCCTGGAGTCTGCTTCAGATCCTCTCCCTCTCTCTCTCTCTCTGTCCCTCCTCCACTTGCTCTCATCTCTCTCAAAATAAATAAGCTTAAAAAAAAAAAAAAAGGAAACAAGCATATAAGGCAACCCTGATCTTAACAAAGGATCAAACTCCTCCACTGAGTTGTGTTTATTCCCTGTTCCCACTGAATTCAATTTGACCCAACCTTCGGGACTGGTGGCTCTTCTCCAGTGTTGAAGCTGCTTCTGAAGTTATGCCCAGGGCTTCTCACTCGGAAGTGTGCACGTGAATCACCCGGGGATCCTGTCGGCATGCAGACTCTGATTCAGCAGACCGGGGGTGGGGCCTGAGAGCTGCACTTCTCACAAGCTCCAGTGACACGGTCACCACACTTAACGGGACAGGGCTGCAGATGGAGTAACGAGGCAGACTTCCAAATCCAAAACATAGCACTCTTTGGAAGAGCCGCCCCTAACTTCCTTCATGTTTACCGTGGAGAGGATTAGGGGACCTGGGATTCCCACGGCTTGTGTAAGTCTGCCTGCCATCACCCCCGTTTCTTCTCCATTCACAGAGGCATTCAAGAAATAGGATTCTTTTTAAGGACGTGGACTTTTAACGCACTTCTCTGTGTCAGGCAGCAGGGGGCAGTTTATACCCGGTTCTGCTAGTCAACCCTAAGCTACACAGGTAGAAATGGAGCCAATTCCGACTTCGTCAAAAATGTCCTTGCTTGCTTTTAGGCCTTGTTCCTACCAATTTTTTTTTTTTCACCTTTGCCTTCAATTTCTTTCTGTCCCAGCAGCTCTGGGCTAATAAAGACAATGAAACAGCAAGCTCCCATTAGCTTTGGTATTGGGTTTGCTTAAGACCAAATAAAATGGGTTCACCTTACACTGCATCCCTACCGCCTACACTGTGCGCTGGGCCCCTAACTGGCTTCCCAGAGCCGATCCACTTGCCAGAAAAAAACAGATGTTAGGAAAAATCATGTGACCACAGGTGACCAGGCAAACCTCAATTCTAAAATCAGTGGAAGCAATTTAAGAAGTCTTATCCATTGCATTTTTCCCTAGGGCTGAGGACCATTGGGCCCACCCAGAGGACCCACAGCCTTGGTTACCCGGACCCCCTGGTGATAGTCTTTCATTTGGAAATGTTCTTTAGGCTAAACAAAAATATTCAGAGCAGCAGATTTTCTTCTCCACTAGCTGTAGGCTTTCCCCTTTTGAGCTTTTAAAAAGCAGGTGGTGGAAGACTACAGAAGGAAAATCTGGGAGCACATGGGTTTGGATGAGGGAGAGAGAGGATCGCTCAGCCAGCCCAGGAGGACTCGTGCACCACTTAGAGGGCTGAGTTTTCCTGAGCCGAGAACCAACTAGGACACTGAAAAGCTCTGGAGGAGTCACCCCACTGGCTGGCTTTCAGGAGTATATACTGGTTACAAAATAAGTAATCAAGATATTGCATCAGCTTCCCTCCTGTGAGTGATTTGTACCTTAGCCAACTATGCTTCTTTTCTTTCTTAGGGAATGTCTATAGAATTTAGGATGAATGAGAGTTACTTTATTATACACGTGCCTGATTCTGTTTATACTTATGGTAACAGGAATCATGGAAAATATAAGAAGATGGGGAGCCTGTCGGTTAAGTTTGTAAGTTTAAAAAAAAATTTTAATGTTTATTTTTGAGAGAGAGACACACAGAGTGTGAGCAGAAGGGCAGAGAGCGAGGGACACAGAATCTGAAGCAGGCTTCAGGCTCAGCTGTCAGCACAGAGCCCGACGCAGGGCTCGAACTCAGCAACGCTAAGATCATGATCTGAGCCGAAGTCCGACACTTAACCGACTGAGTCACCGAGGAGCTCCTAACGTTTTAATGTTTAAAATAAACAGTCCCCTTTCAACACTGGGGTAGAGAAGAGCACAGGGCAAACACGGTTAATGCTGAGTTTGATTTAGAAATTTCTAAGTTCTGGAAGTAGTCATTAAATGTGACGTTTCATTAGGGCTCACTTACCTAGATGTCAATTATGATATGCTGAGATGTCAATGACTTAACATAACTGACTGACGTAGGTCTCAGAACACAGAAACACAGCCACTTGTACTTGAATTTGACTTACTGGAAGTCCCCTCTTCCTGTTCTTATAACTAACCCCAGGAACTCGAGGTCATTTAGAGCTGGTTCTGGCCCCTACTTCTATAGCTGGGCAGTACCGAACAGCTTTCCAGTAGGCTTCCTGCAGGACAGGAGTGGGCAGGAAGTGTCAAGAAAAGCATTGGTAGGTCATGGGGCCCAGAGGGGGCGGTGAGCTATGGTTAACTGGAGTGTTTATAGCTAAACTCCAAACTGCATCTGAGATACAGAAAGGGTTAGAGGTGGCCACATGAGTTAAGTGCGTACGTGTGAGTGTGTGTGTGGTTCTTGTTCTTAGGAGATGGGGTGTAGTCAGTGAAGAGAAGTCCAGAGGAAGGTCTTCCTCCATTGTCATGGGAGGGCTGTTTGGATGTAATCATGAGTTCAATGGGAAAGAACTAGGCTGACAGGAAACCCATCTTGGAGAAAAGGTAGTTGAAAACAAAAACCAAAAAAAATGATCTTAAAAGGACCTGGTCCATGACAAGAACTTAAGTATAATTTTGTAGAGGCAAAAAGGAATGGGTTGTGCTCCCCCAAGCATTAGGACCACCTGGGGCTGAGCATAGCTGACTGCCTGCTCTCTACCTCTTACTTTCAATTTGTTACTTTCTTTTCTTTTTTTTAAAGATTTTATTTATTTTTATTAAAAAAATTTAATGTTTATTTATTTTTGACAGAGAGAGAGAGAGAGACAGAGCATGAGCGGGGGAGGGGCAGAGAGAGAGGGAGACACAGAATCTGAAACAGGCTTCAGGCTCTGAGCTGTCAGCACAGAGCCCGACGCGGGGCTCGAACTCACGGACCGTGAGATCATGACCTGAGCCGAAGTTGGACGCTCAACTGACTGAGCCACCCAGGCACCCCTAAGATTTTATTTTTTAAAGTAATCTCTACACCTAACGTGGGGCTCGAACTCACAACTCCGAGACCATGAGCTGCATGTTCTACTGACTGAGCGAGCCAGGCGCCCCTCAACTTGTTACTTTCAATGCGCTGCTGTAGACGCTCAAATGAAGTCACATGCAGTTTATGGGAAAAACTATATGCTTTGGTGAAATATATACATTTTGGGATCCAGAAGGTATAAATAATGAGGGTTTATTGTGCCCTCTTACTTCCTACCTCCTACACCCTTGTAACAGGAATCGTTCTCCTTTTCTTTGCTTCTTGATTGGATTCAACATACATATCCAAGAGGAGTGTAGTTATATTTGAAATGAATTTTATGAATTTCATCTGACAATGAAGGGCAATTTACAAGACTCGATGGCCATTCACCCTATTTGCAGTTTCCCCTCATATTCAATTTCACTTCTAAGTGCCACATTTTTAGCAGATTCCCTCTAAAAGTCTCAGCATGTGGCTTTCATCACGTTTCTTGCCATCTCCAGAGGCACCCTCTGATTGCTGGATAAAGTCCAGCCTCCCCTGCTTCCCACTGAAGCTCTCTGCACTCCTTCTCGCTATTGCTTGTAGCCAGAAGAAATGATTCCACCTCATTCCATCTTTCCAGTTACTTCTCCCACCACTGCTCTACACAAACACACAGGTCCAGTCAAAGCGGCAGGTTCAGTGTCTCCTCAACACACCTTATGCTTGTCTGCTCCTTCCTCTGCTTTGGTTCTTACTACCTGTCTCTTCCGAAATGCCATTTCCTAAGGCTCAGTGCCGACCACTGCAGGCTCAGTTTGGGACCCCTGCATGTGGCCACCAGGACTTGTTGCTGCTCCTGAACTCAGCTCACGCTGTTTATATTTACTTACTTTCCAGGTATATGTAATTAGCCTGAACGTGCAAATGGTAAGGACCATCATCACTGTTAATAGTGCCCTGTGGATGACAGTTAAAAAATATATATATATATTGTCACCTCTGGTGCAAATATGTCCCACAGAATTTAATAGAGGTAAAGGTTAATAGAGGTCACCAAAAATACAAAAAAAAGGTACTTTTATTTTAAAATATATACTATGAGAATGCTTTTTATAGTCTTATGTGGAGATTGTTATTTTTTAAAAAAATTTTAACGTTTATTTTAGAGACGGGTGTCAGAGAGAGGGGGACAGAGGATCCGAAGTGCGGTCTGTGCTGACAGCAGAGAGCCTGACGAGGGGCCTGAACTCAAAAACTGTGAGATCATGACCCGAGCCAAAGTCGGATGCTTAACTGACTGAGCCCCCCAGGCAGCCCTGGAGATTGTTATTGGTAAGTCGGGGCTGTATGTTAAGTTTTTGGTGTCCTCATAGAAGTGGTGATCTAGAGAAAAAAAAGGCACCAGCAGACCTGGCACATAAGACCACCGTTGACTCCACCAATACACTTGACGTAGTTAAGAGTGTGAAAATGACAATGGTGGTATTTCTAAGTTGGGGCATGCCAGCCCCCCAGAATAGTTACTACTCTCAGTGAGCATATAACAGAATACACCATGCTTGGTGGACCAGACTCCTCCTCTTCCTCTCCAACGCAGCATTTAGGACTGAACTTCAACTGGCCCCAGCACAGGGAGGATGAGGTTACCTGGATTATCAGGAATAAACCTCCAACACTGGTCCTAAGTGAGGGGGCAGGTGTTCTGTCTGTCACAGATTATGTATGACCTTGGCTATGGGTAGTTTGGGTGTGTGCAGAGAAGCTCGCCTACTGGTTATGGAAGTGTTGACGAACACAACATGGGTTCAGGTGGCAGCAGGGAGAGCAGACTCCCCGCTGTCCTCTGAGCCTCGCTTCGTGACTTCTCTGATCTAAAGCTTTTCTCTCCAGCAGTTATACCTCCTACCATTCTCTCATCTTTGCTCCTTCACAGGAGGGGCTTCCCTTTCCTAAAATGTTCAGTGATTAAATTCTTATCAAATGTCAGATACCACTACTCAGGATTAGGACAACTCTCCTTAGTATTCATGCCCAGGCTAACCCAGGGCTAAATACCGAAATTTTATGTAATTTATTAAAAGGTGGAAATGGTGAGCTCTGCTCTTTCTAGAACATTCTCTAGTCACTTTTCTTTAGTCTACAAGGAATATTCATGTGACTGCCATCTAACACACTGACATAATTTAACAGTCAGGGTTTGAAGTAAGCTGTAAAAAGTGTCTGGGGACTAAGAGCTGAGAGCAGAGCCACTGTCCCTAAAAGTGGCCATCACTTTCCCTTCTCCTACACACTACAGTAATTCCATTTTGCTATTGACTTGTTCAAATGTATGTTGAGTGCCTATCACATGCTCACTGAGCTAGTGGGTATACAAAAATGAGTAGGTCATGGAATTAGTTGGGAAGAAGGGAGACAAACACATAATCAAGATATAAATTGGCCCTCTTATAACAGAAGTAAGAGCAAAGGTCAGCAAGCGCACCATTGATTTATTCAAGGTGACAAGAGAACAAATGCATAGGCAATTATCCTGAGAAAGTCTTCAGGAAGAAGGAATTACAAGTGCACAAAAGGTACAGAGGCAGGAAAAAACCACCACAGTGATGCTCTGGTCTGGGGGCTTCCCCGACTAGACAAGTACTGGTGACATTTATCAGACAGAAACTTAGAAGGAAGAACAGAGTTTGGGAGAAAGAAGGGACCCAGTTATGAAAATACGGAGTTTGAGTTTGATGTTCTAACAGATAGAATCTGAGTGATGGTGGCATTGGGATCTCAGTGAGACGTGAAGAAGGCTGAACCCCTAAGGAATGGGCAGAAGATGAGACAAAGCAGGAGAAACACAAGTGACTACCTCTTACCACTCACAGAACAGAGCTCTACCCGAACAGTGTCCAAGAAGTGAAGGGAGGGGAGACAGCAAGAGCGTGTCAGTGTGAAGATAGTAGGGTGTCGGGAAGTCAGGGAAGGTCTGGAAGATATGCGAAAGCAGGTCACTGGGGATCTTAGCAAAGGAAGCCTGAAAAAAAAAAAAAAGCCTTGGAAACCAGATTTCCAGTGAGGGGAAATGAGGGTGGACCTGGGAGGGCAGACCATTCTTTTTAAGAATACTGACTAGAAATGAATGAGGGAGGCAGCTATTAGAAAGGGATGGTGTATTGAAGATGGCATGGCTTTTTCTTCCCCCTGAATTGGAAGAAACTTTAAAAAAGATGCCCACTATGTACACGCACATAATGTAACCTGGCGGCTGAGTGCTCACGGACTCCTGGGACCCATTTAAGAAGATGTGGAGAACACACATTTTTTTCATTGCTTTCTGCCTTGGCCATTCCACCACTGGCCACTGTAAAGCTAGGAAAGAAATGAACGGTAACTTACTGTAAAACAGCTAAAGCAAAGATAGAGCACACTCAGTAGAATGAATGCTTCGGAAAGCTTTGCGTTTCTAAGTGAAGTTGGTCAACAAAGTCAAAACCCCATCTCAATCATTGGTTGAAAAAGAAATAATGTATCACAGAATGGGACTGTTTTATTTTCAGAATGCTGTCCGTGAAGTTTAACTTGCTTTCCTGACGCTGGGAACAGCATTTAACCTTCCTTTCCCCTCGCTACTCCCTTTAGCTCTGTCTGGCTGGGAGGGAACTGAGCACAGTGTAAATGACCAATAATTTGTGAAAAATGGACAAGGAAGTCTTCTTCCTAAATAGTCACATGTTAAAAGTCATGCATGAGAATTTGTTCAAAGTGCAAAGCTCATTACTACACGGTTAGAAAACAAGGTTACAAGTGTTTGTTTAGAGGACAAAATTCAAATGTTACATACAATTGGGAGCACTTTATATACATTACCTATGACCTGATTTCTTTCTCCTGAGACATTATCTTCCTTTGACACTTCCTAGGGATTAAAGAATACAAGAAACCAAATACACACCAAGTGTTTATGAAACAGCATAGTGTAGGGGTGGGGGATTGTGGTATGGTATTTCTTGGACAGTCTTCATTTCTTGGAACTCTCTACTTGTCTTCTATGGAAGAACTGACACTTTTTACACCCTTTCACTAACTGGACCAAAGAGATCGCTTAAGAAAAGTAAATGGAACACTTATTATGACATCTTTCGCATAGCCGTCTTTTTGGGGGGAAAAATCAATTTTATAGCCACATACTCAGCTTTTAAATACAACAGCAGTGGATCTGGAGTTGAGGTCATACACTCCCCTTGTCTGTAGTTTAAAATGTACCATCATATGCCTGTGTGTAAAAATCTTTGGTCTCAAAGAGCATGTTGCTTAGAATCATGGACAGTCACCAAAGAGACACTGGCACACTTAGGTGGGTAAAGATCGTTTTACCTCTTTGTTGACAATGATTCAGAAAATACATAGATACTATATGCAAGCTTGATCTAAAACTGGACTCACCTGTACTATGAGTTTTCTTCTCTAAGAAGCCGACTTCAGGATAATGTCAGCAATGGAAAGAAAGGAGTTTTGTAACCACGCTTCCTTGAACTTTGCAACTTTGCCTTCACTGCATGCCCTCTGCCCTGTATTTTACATTGCTTCCCACACTCCCTCTCCCAGATAACAAAATCATTACAGCCTTAAGAAATCTTATTTATAAAGAGGCTTTTATACAGAGTTCATAACCCTGTCACATACCCATCAGGATATTTTCAGCTAAACAGAAATTAAAGTTTATAGTGACAAAATAGCAATAAATGAACCTCTATGTGATTAATTACGCGAGGGCAGATGTGATTTACAGTCGAAATCCTGATTCTTAGATGCATATTTCCCCCCCCCCCCCCACCCCGGTTTTATACACTGATGATAAGGACCTAACACAGACCTGGGTTTGAAATGACCTCCAATCTCCAAGCCTCGGGCGAGGGAGGCAAGGCGGAGGCTGTTCACTGGGAGGCAAGAAGGGCAAGTGGTTCTGAAAAGAATACTTGTTTAAATTCTAGGGTGTTTCTATGGACTCAGGAGAAGGAATACGCCATTGGGGCAGAGAATAAAGCCCTTTTCTGAGCAAGGAGTATAATACATGATAGACATATTTAAATAGTATATAACCTTCACATTAATGTGATTTTGTGCAAATGGTACCCAAGAGTGCAGATTTGAAACAAGAGCTATCCCACAGAATATTATAATTACTTTATTAACATTCTAATCGTTGAGACTTTCAATGGACACAGGAGAAAAACATTTCTTGGCTTAGAAGCTTTCATTTAAAAACAAATAACCTACATGAAACCAGAGGCAATTAGTTTCAAAATTACCAAAACACAGTAATAATTTAGTCCTTATTTCAATTAACAAATGGGAACGTAGGTATGGCTTGCTTACAGGGTACTCCTCAAAAGTCGTAATTAAAATTAATTAAATGTCAAATGCCTTAGGAGACCTCATTAATTAGTGGAATCCTGAGTGAATCTTTTTGTAGTGCAATTACTTTGAAAAATAAATAGTCACTTCCAGAGTAATCTTTTTAGTACCTAAGCCTGAATATTGTGTCAGATTTATTTAAGAAAATCTGTCTTTTAATGCCTTTTCTAAGGTTAACATTTGATACAGGAAAAAATTCCAAAGACAAAATAAAATAAAAATTCAGAGTAAAATCCATTGTCATAGCCACTTTTCTGAGTTTATAAATGAACATCTTTTTATAGCTTTTTCCTAACTTTGGTAGTTATGTAAGGTATTCTTGAGAGAGAGAGAGAGAGAGAGGGAGCGGGGAGGGGCAGAGCAAGAGGGAGACGCAGAATCCGAAGCAGACTCCAGGCTCTGAGCTGTCAGCTACAGAGCGAGACAGGGCTCGAACTCACAAACTGTGAGACCATAACCTGAGTCGAATTGGACGCCTGACTGACTGAGCCACCCAGGAGCCCCTTTGTTTTTAAACCCAGTACGTTTTTTGTAATATCTCAGAGACCCAGCAAAATGAAACTATCACATGTGCTTTTGGAATGTGGGGACAATGGCGCCCGCTTGGATACTGAGCTGGCTGTGGAGGTTGATGCGCCTGTTTCCGTCAGCCTCCTTGACCCTTTAGAGGGTTTACCATACCCTCATTAAGGAAGGACTGAGGGGAAAAGCCTCCACAAAATCATTTTCTATCTGACCCTAAACTGGAGTCTATCCCATATGAAGTTATGGCTATTATTTATTAAATGCTTACCAAGTGCTCGGGCAAAGTGCCAAGCACTTTGTGTGGTATGATAATGCAATGAAGAGGCTGTTATTCTCCCCACAGGAACTGACTCAGGGAGGTTAAGTATTTTGCCAAAGGTACGAAGCTACTATGTGGTAGAGTGAGGAGGATTCCAATCCATGGCTCTTAACGTGCCTCTAATTATCTATCACATAGTGTGGCAGGTCACTTCCCTGCTTCTAGTTAAATTCCACCGAGACAGGGAAATGAAGTCTCTGGGGATGCTTGGCATTTCTTCCCATGTACCTACCAATTGTTTAGCCAGTCTGAGGCAGATTCACATACCCCAACTCACTTCTGTACAGCTCAGTCTGTTTTTTTTCCAGCACCTACTGGACTAGGTCCGATCAAATGTGGCATTAAACTCACCCTGTAAGTCTTATTTTTCCCCAAACACCAACAACACAGCGTGCTCTATCACAGGAACTTTATTTATGATGGACTTTAAGCCTTATGCAATGAATATATGCTACCAATCCATCTTATAACAAATCCTTGTGCTTAGTTTCTCAGGGGCTTTGGGGAATCATGCTCTCACTATGGTTATCGCATTCTTCATCAATATGGCAGTAATACTTGGTTTAAGCCAGTGGCTCACAACCTAAAGTTCCTTTGATGATTTTCTTTTCATGAACCTCAGGAATTGCTGCCATGTCAATAACCAAGAGTGAATAGACCTTTTTTTCTGTTACTGACGATGATGGAGGATATTAATCCCTGGGTTCTGGAGTCCCCAGGTTGGACACTGTTGCATAAATGATTTTAGAAGAGCTGTGATTCTACAGTTTTGATGATGATTTGTAATTCAGTGTGCAGACCAGAACAGCTTGGGACTCATACATTCTATTTGTAGAATTTCATGCAATATAAAGTCTTTCCATTATTGTTTTCCAAATGGCATCTTTTTAAAAAAAAATGTTTATTTATTTTTAAAAGAGGGAGAGAATGTGGGGTGCCTGAGTGGCTCAGGCGATTAAGCATCTGACTCTAGATTTTGGCTCAGGTCATGATCTCACGGTTTGTGGAGTTTGAGCCCTGCATTGAACGCTATGCTGGCAGTGTGGTGCCTGCTTGGGATTCTCTCTCTCTCTCTCTCTCTCTCTCTCTCTCTCTCCCCCCTCTCCCTCTCTGTTCCTTCCCAGCTTGCTCACGCTCTCTCTCTCTCAAAGTAAAGAAATAAACTTAAAAAAAAGCACCTTCTTATTTAAAAAAAAAAAAAAGAGGAGGTAGAAAGAGAGAATATGAGTGGGAGAAAGGCAGAGAGAGGAGACAGAGAATCCCAAGCAGGTTCCGCACTGTTAGCACAGAGCCCTATGTGGGGCTCAAACCCACGAACCATGAGATCATAACCTGAAATGAAATTCAGTCAGACGCTCAACCTACTGAGCCAGCGAGGCACCCCCAAAATGGCTTCTTCTAAAGAGGAAAAAAAAAAAAAAGACAGTTCTTTAAGTTCTTTAAAAAAAAAAAAAAGACACTTGTTGAGTGTATCCAGGTAAATATTTTAGACCTATCAACTGGTACCCAAAAAATTAAGATGATGGAGAGAGGCCCACAATGTTATGAAGTAGAAGATGTGTTCAGAATAAATGTATGAACCAAACGGATAATCCACTTAAGAAGGACTGTCAGGTCATTCTGATTTGAGGGCACTTTGCACAATTTAAGAAGGTGAAATGTCACCATTCAGTGATCTGGGCGTGCCCTTTCAGTCTGAGCTCATCTGCAACAACTCTGAGGAGTTCAACTGGCTGCATCCTTTCTCTATTTGGAGCTATGCTTACTTTCTCCTGGGCTATTCCTATAAGGAAGGGAATAGCTTCTCATATTCTGGAAAAATTACTGGCAGAGTTTTGTTTTCAAAAAAACTGTATTAAACAATCTTTACATAGACACATGGCAACTAGAGCATAATTCTAAATAGCCACATCAAATACAAAGTCTAATAGGGATACATCAATTACTCCTCCACTGAGGATTTTCTATCTGGCCCCACCACCTAGTTTTCCACCTTAAGATACAGGTAGGAAAGTGCTGAAAACATAACCCTGAGGACTCCGGAACTGCAGCACAGTGCAGGAAACACAGTAAGCATGATGGTTGAAGGGGAAAGATTCATTCTCATGGTTACAGAAAGAAACAAACAGCTCCAGAATTTGCTGGGGAGAGAGCGCAGGTCCATGTTGTGACTCAGGACCCTGAGGTAGGAAGTGCAGGAGGAAGAGAAGAGTTAGAAGAACACGAATAGGCTGATAGACACTGCAATGGAGCTGTTGTACCACTGCGTCTTAACAGGCCTGGGTCATGGGCTGTGGCAAACGGAGTTCGTTCACCGATTACCAGCTTTGCTTCCCTTACTAGGAAAGACGTACTTTCGGGGTGCCTGGGTGGCTCAGTCAGTTGAGCGTCCGACTTTGGCTCAGGTCATGATCTCGTGGTTCGTGGGTTCGAATCCTGCGTCGGGCTCTGTGCTGACAGTTCGGAGCCTGGAGTCTGCTTCAGATCCTCTGTCTCCCTCTCTCTCTGCCCTTCCCCCACTTGCACACTACTCTCTCTCTCTCTCTCTCTCTCAAAAATAAACATTAAAAAACAATAAATTAAAAAAAAAAAGACATACTTTCTTTGACTCCATTCCATTGCTCCAGCACCTTCTATCCCTAAAGACCTGGGGGGAATTTGTCACCTTCCCAGATGATGTCTCACTTGAAAGTGGCCTCACTTGAAAGCTTATTACCATCTTTAATTATTAGGCGGGGCAGCTGTTAAGATACAAGGCATGTCTTTCTCCCAGGACTCACTCCAGTACAACTTTCCAAAAAAGTTTTATTTAATTCTGCGGAGCACTTGAATTTATGCCCCATTAAAGTTCCCTTTTGAAAATTACAAGCTGAAGCCACATCTAACAATTATGACGTTCTCTGGATCCCACATACTTCCTAAAAATGGAAAACTCATTTCATGGTCACAGAGCCAATAGAAAAATATGACTTCATTTGAAATGCCTAATTTTTTCAAATAAATTAAGTGATTTCAGGTGTTAAAAATTTTTTTTTTAGAAGTATTCTATAAACACTGGACATGCTCTGAAAAGATTCTCTTGTAAGAAATTACATCAGAGACTGGAGACCAAAATCTTTTCTTCTCCTGTGAGGTTGGCTTTTACTTTCAAATTTAACTCTCACATTTTTAGTACCAAGGTCAAGATAGAGCCTCTTAATATTTATGTTCTTACTCATCTTTCAATTATGCCACAGAACAAACAAGTGGCACTAGGGTCCTATTTCTAGACTTAGTTACATAATGACTTTGGGTGTGACCACCACGGATGAGTCAATCAATCAGTCAACAAACATGAGTCCCCCCCTATGTGCCAAGTAGGACCAAAGTTGCATGGGAACAGCTGGCATGGTCACAGCCCTAATGAAGATCAGGGTTCCAAGTTTCCAGTAACATCAAATAAAGAGCTGAGTTGAGACATACTGAAAACTCCTTACTTTCCAGGAGGAGTGTCCCCTTTACCTGTTTTCTTGGGGGAAGTGGGGAGAGGAACATCCTCGGACATGAATGAAAATGCCAAGGACTCTAACTTCACCAAGACTTCCCCCCAATTTTCCATGGCCCCTACTGGGTACAGGGATCTTTGGGCTCGTGTCTTAAAGTCTGTGGAAGATCCTGCAAGGAGCAAGCGCAAGTCCAGATGGGCGGTCTCTGGGGGGTTATATCCTAGAGCAAATGGCCGGGGGGGGGGGGGTTCTCTCTCAGGAAACTGCAGCAATGAGGGCTCCGCGTGGAGAGCTAAGCATGACGCCTGGTACAAAGTGCCACCTGATGTTCAGGGCTGTCCATGACCTGCCTCCAGCCTTTTCAGCCATCACTGCCTTTCAGACATCCTAGTCACCCTATTCCAGTGGCTCAACAGAACTCCTTGTTTTTCCGCACCTGTTCCAGCTTCCACACC
Organism: Prionailurus viverrinus; assembly: GCF_022837055.1. Lineage (NCBI taxonomy): Eukaryota > Metazoa > Chordata > Mammalia > Carnivora > Felidae > Prionailurus > Prionailurus viverrinus. The sequence goes on from NC_062572.1 coordinate 55,173,443, forward strand.
TTTGCCTGTGCTATTCTGCCTGGAATGCCTTTCTTTCTCATTTCTCTGCTCTTCCAATTCATGTCTATTTACCAGCTCATTTAAAATGTCATCATCTCCATGAAGCTTATCTCATGCATCACCCAACCGGAAGTTTCTTTCTCCTCCGGACTGCCACACACATTGTCTGTATATGTCTCTCTTCTATTGTTTATCATATTTTCACTTGTATGACAGTCATCTTATTTCATCTGTTAACTTCCCTATAAAACCCAAAGATAGCAGAGTCCAGTCTTACTGATGGTCTTATTTCTCACATCCCACCCAGTGTTTCCAGGGTTTTGAAACCGGGTTCTGCAAAGCTGCAGGGTTCCACAGAGGTGTCTTGAGACCCCCGGGAGGAACAGAGAGAGAACAGGGACACATGGAGACCCCTGCCCCTCAATGTGCTTCAGTCAGATGAGTTCTGATTTTAATTCTTCTATTTATTGTGATTCATGTCAGCCTTTTTTTTTTTAAGCTTCTGTTAGAGACAAAAAAAGAAAACCACTGCAATAGACAATGTCAAATAAGTGAATAGAACTACACCCTATGTCTCTAATGCTTTCTTGATTCAGAGATAATGAATTCCAATGATTAAAAAGGAGGAGCAGAGGTTCAGAGTGCCTGTCAATCGAAGAATACAGTCACAACAGAGGGCCCTTTCTCCTGTCCCGTATTGACCTTTTTACATTAAGATTTGATAGAAGCCCTCGGAGCCCTGAACGAGTTATGTTTAAGGCATTAAAACAGAACCACTCCGGCTCCTGGTTCTGCTCTGGTGTGTGAGTGTGTGTGCACATACACGGGCACACCTACTGTGCTTCGATCTCAATGTAACTTCAGGGATACAGGAAAGGGTTACATATCATGCCGATGTCTCTTGATCCCTCTCCTCCCACCCCCCAAATACATCTACTCTTCCTTTAGTCTGTACCACTGTAACTGGCTCTAAACACCCACTCTGTTGCTCAGCCTAAAGCTGCAGACGTTTTCCTTGATTTCTCTTTCCGTCACTACCCACATCCAATTTATCAGTAAGTACACTCGGGTCTACCTCTAAAACATGTTCTGAAGCAGCTCATTTCTCCCTGCTACCAACTGCTGTGGTTCAGGCCTCATCATTTCCTACCTCCATTACTCTAATGTCTCTTCTCTGGTCTCCCGCGGTCTGCCCTCTCCTCCCTATTATCCGCTCTCCAGGCGGCAGCGAAAGTCGTGTTTAAACCCCTCCCGTTTACAAACTCTCAAGGTTTCTCATCAAACGTAGAGTACAACTCTGACTCCTAACTGGTAAAAATAATCTGGCAAGTATTTCTATTTCACTCCAAATTAAGCAGATTTGCTTCTCCGGATACTTTCCCATCGGGGAGTTTTCCTTTTCTTTAGGAAAGAAGATGAATTAGTAGATGCCTGAGCAGAGAGACGGAAGGATGCCATCACTCAAAAACAAGGGACTTACGGCTTCAGATTTGGGAGGCACTGGAGGCGGAGGTAGGGCGATCTCTGAAGACTTCACTGCCGCTCCCAGAGCTCCGGGGGCAGGAAGAGGAGAGGCTGCGCACTTGGACCGGACAGAACCTCTGGGCTGATCGCATCTGCTCTCCTCGCTCAGGGAACGAGTGAGGAGCTGCTGGCTGGGCTTGCCGTCCTCCAGCCAGAGCTCTTCGTACGGGAGTTCTGACTTGCCTGCGATGCCTGCTGACTCCTCACTGGCTTCCGGGAAAAGGTAGTCGCTCCCACTGTCACCCAGGTCCTGGTAGGGCAGGATGTCATGAGGAAAGGGGGCCCACTCTCCCCCCAGGTCCCTGCAGCCATGAAGGTTCACCTCGCTGTTGCCATGGAGATTGTTGCCATACACACAGACGGAGAGCCGGTGGAAGGACTGGGTGAGCTCATCGCGAGCGTAGCTAAGCGAATTGGGCACGTGGTTGTGGCCAGAGCACCGGCCCTTCTTGGGGCTCTTGCAGTCCTCATTCCAGTCAGTTTTCACGTCTCGGACAGCCCGGGAATACTCATCGATGTCGAACTGTTCCTGGCAGATACCCAGCCAGTGATGGACCAGGGTTTCGGGCCACACTTCTCCCTTCACCAAGTGTTCTGGGAGGCTAAACTTGGGGACGGTCAAGTGCAAAGGGAAGTGCATGGGGAGGATCTTGTTGTTCCGCAGCACACAGCAAACCACCACTGTCTTGGTCTGGATGTTCACAAACTTGTAGCGATGCCCCTCACGGATGAAGTGGAGGTCGTAGGGGTTCCTGGGGGGAGGGCTGGGCACAGTCACATTCACGGGGAGCCTGGTTTTCTCCACAATGTTGCGGATGGTGTGTTCGCCCTCCTGCATCTGAAGCTCCAGGGGACTCCGGGTGCTAAATCTGCCCTTGCACTGGAATGGAAGGCTAATGCTTTCATTGGTCCGGTGATTCATGCAAATGAGGCAGGGCATTTTGCCTTTGCCCAGCTTACTGATGGAATTGAGTTTCCCAATCTTTTTGAAGATTGTGTTGAGTCGTGACTTTTCTTTGAAAGTCTTTGCATACAAGATTTCTGCCTGCCCCATTAGAGTGAGTTCATCCCCAGTACAGAGGGTGATGTTGTAAACTTCGGTGTCCTCGTTGCACTCACCCGAGGCAACCTACAATAGGATATATCAAATTTTAGGTTAGTTTCCCTTAGTCCATTCCCACAAAGAAGGAGACAACTTGCCATTAGGATACACGAGCACACATACAGAGGAAAACGCTATTTTAGCATTCCTTGTATAAAATTTATATGGTTAACAATAACACGAAGATACTCGTTTAACCTTTTAAAAACACACTCGGCTCTGAGGAAAAAAGGAATCTGTTCATTAATAAAAATTTGAGAAGCACAGAGAAAAGACACAAAAAGAAAATAACACCCACGGGCCTGATTCAGAGACAGCCATGGTTAATGGTTTGATAAACATCCTTCCAGTTTCTTTGTCTATGTAGAATAGCCTATCGTATGAATAATTATTTGGGGACATTAATCTCATCATTCTGTCTTTTCCAGTTATAAAAAACGCTTCCATGAACACCACTGTAAGAAAATTCCTTATTTTTTAGTATTAAAATTTTATGAAACTTTCTGAAATTGGAATTGGGACAGAGGATGGAAAAATGTTTTATTTCTCCCTGTTCTTGAATTTTATTCTACTCATGTTCATTGGAAGAAATATTAGAAAATACAGATGTAAAAATGAACAAATTCTATAGTTTTACCACTAAAGATAATCTATGTTAACAATTTTACATAAACAAGAGAAAAAAAGAAATGAGACGTGTCGTCTATCTCAGAGATTTGTGAACACACCCACAGAGTTTTCTTGTTTCGTTTCTCACTATATTCATTTTCTCATGTACTGACCTTCTGTATTTGATTATCTGGGGATGTGCCTTAATTTTTGACTAGTTCGTTATTATTCGATGAGTTTTCCCAATGTTTGGCCATTGTAAATAGTACTGCAACGAACTTTATTTTATTTATTTATTTTTTTTACAGTTCAACTATTTCCTTAGGATAAAGGCCCAGAAGTTGAATTGCATGGGTAAAGCTATATATGCACTTGAGAGGTCTAATATGTACTTGCTGTTGTGCTTTATCAATGTTATAGCTATTTACACTTCTTCCACTTTATGAAATTACCTGCCTCTCCATACTCAGGATAAAGAAGTTTAACATTTGCCAATATTAAAGGTAAAGCATGCATCCTGCGTTTATTCCTTCACATTTTATTTCCATTTGCTTTAGTTGACTATTAGGATGGTGAATATGTTTTGGTATTTTTTATGTGGCTATTTAGGTCTCTTACTTTGTGACTGTCTATTTGTGTCCTTCACCCATTTTGCTAATGGGATGGTCATCTTACCTGTTACTTTTCATGTAATGTGAATGTCCTTTATGCTCTGTATTTTTCAATTTGTTGCTTGAATTTCAACTTTATAACTTCTTTAAGTGCTAAAGGTTTGTCTTCCTATGTAGCAAACATTTTCAAAATTTTCCTTTGTAATTTCATTCTTGGGCATTACGCTTCTACTAGTTAATACAAATCATTGGTTCTGAGTTAGGCGTGATTTTGTCCCCATTCTCCAGGCCCTGAGGACATCTGACAAAGTTTGGAGACGTTTTTGATTGTCATGGCTGGGAGGGTGCTACTTACACCTAGCAGGTAGAGGCCAGGTATATTGTTAAACATGCCACAATCACAGAACAATCCTTCATGGCAAAGAATGATCTAGTCCAGATTTCAGTAGTGCTGAGATTGAGAAAAACTGATACATTTAACCAATATTTTCTTTTAGTATTTTGATGGTGTTTCATTTATTAACTATTTAACTTATTTAATTAAAATTTCTTTGATGGATTATTAAAGGTAGAGATCTCACTTTCATTTTTTAAACAGTTAATGACTGCCCAGTATACTTCCTAAATAACTATTTTTATCACGTATTTGAAGTGCTGCTACTTTGATCATGCACTAAATTTATATAACACATGGGGTGCCTGCCTGGCTCAGTGGGTAGAGCGTGCGACTCTTGATCTCAGGGTTGCGAGCTCAAGCCCCATGCTGGGCATGGAGTCCAAATAAAAAAATAAAAAAAATTATAAAACACATACATTCATTGTAACTTATATTTGTATCTACTTTGGGGCCATTTATCTTAATGACCTTTCTGCCTACTGTCTCATCATAACTAAGTTGTTTCAATTTCTACGTCTTTATCTTACATTTTCAGATCTGATAACAAAAGCCCTCATTTGTGGTTATTCTGACTCAAAACATTTTTGGGTGGCAAGAAACGAGAAGCAAAGTCAAAAGTCAAGTAACAGTCTGAGAGAAAATATCTGCAATATTTCTGCAAGTAAAGAACTAACACCCTTAATACATACGCAACTTAAATTTTGAGAGAGAGAGTGTGCGCACAAGTGGGGGAGGGTCAGAGAGAGGGAGGGAGAGAGAATCCCAAGCAGGCTCTGCACCTTCAGCACAAAGCCCGATGCAGGGCTTGAACCCACGACCCGTGAGATCGTGACCTGAGCTGAGGTCAAGAGTTGGATGCTTAATGGACCTGCGCCACTCAGGTGCTCCTACATAAGCAACTTTTAAAAAAATGACCAAAAATCCTCCAGAAAAACTGGCAAAAGTCATAAAAAGCCAATTCACTAAAAAAAAGTGCACAACAGACTTCAAACCAAGGAAAAGATGTTCAACTTCTTTTATAATTAGAGAAAAGCAAATGAAAATTATACTGAGATACCGCGTCTTATCTCGAACACTGATAACAAAAGCTTGAACTCATACTCGGCTGGGGAGGCTATGAGGAAACAGGTACTCTTGTTCATAGCTGGTGGAAATACAAAATGATTTCCCCATGGCGGGGAATTTGACAATATCTAACCAAACTATGCACCCATTTATCCCTCCACTCAGCAATCCTACTTCTAGGAAATTATCCAAAGACATTCCTCCATCAGTATGAAAATACAAATGCACAAAGTTGAGTATTATTTGTATTTGTACAATACCAGAACCAATCTAAATGCCCAAACATAAGAAATTGATAGGATAAACTAAGGCACAGACACAAAATGTATTATGCAAAAAAGAACAAGAATGAGTTCAATGAATTAACATGAAATGACTTCCATGATATATTAAGTGAAAAAAAAACCCCAAAGTGCATAAAAGTTTATATAATATACTACCTTTTCATTTAAGAAGGAAAAAAATCAGTATATATTTTTCTGCTTATTTTTATATATATAAAAAAAGGAATACAAGAAAAACAAACCAGAAAACAATGAAATTGGTACTTAAGGGAGGTAAGGAGGGAGGGACACCTCTGTGAGTGTGCCTTGCTATCGAGTTTTAATGTTTAGGAGATATGCTAATGTTCCAACATATTCCAAAAATAAAATAAAGTCAACAAAAATTTAAAAGAAACTGAAAGCTGAATGCAAATGGAAACGGATGAATCCAATCTTATTTCAAAGAAAAACTTACCACACAGGGGACAGAGACAGAGAAATCACCCACGTAACTTTAAAATGCTTTGACATAAATTGCCAGTAGGGAAAAAAAAGACCAACCACTATGGTGTTCTTTTAGGTAGATTTGTTTTGCATATGAGAATGGACATAGGGATTCTGAGACCATTTATGTATATTGTAAAAATAAACAAATGAGTAAACATATTCTCTTGAGAGCCAGAGTTTTCACTGTGGAGGGAAGACAGAAATGTGGAACTAGGAAAGGTAAGAAAGAACTCTGCTGGGTTGACTGAAATTGGGAGGTACTGGTATTAACTCATAATTTTAGGAAACTGTACATGCTCGCACACATCTATGTCTTAGCTTTGTTCTTTCCAAGGGATTAGAAGTAAAGACATCACCGAATATACCTAGTGTCCCAAACCATTCCCTACTAAAAGGAATCTTGATTCCAGGACTAGGGCAGGAAAGGTATAAGATAAGCTTGGGACATTTTGTTGTGCCAGAAAGTGAAGAAGTGCTCCCGACATGATGGGAACATGTCAAAAGGACACAGGAGTCAGCCTGAATTGGCCTCCACTGGCCAAATCTGGGATGATTTGAGCATCATAATACATAAAGACTGCAGTGAATTATAATCTATTGAACAAAGCAGGAATGCCTAAATCCACACTGTTATCAAAATGAGGAATGAATGAAAAAAATGAAGGGAGTAAGGTGACAAATGCACAGGAGTGGTGGGATTCAAGATTGGTCTACACAAGAAATATTAAGAATGCTTAATTTATAGGATGAGTTTGATTGAGTAGGTTATGTGAGTGGTCTTAAAGTGTCTTCCCTCAAAATGCATACTGATTGCAAGGGGAGAAAAAACAACTACAGACTGGAGAAACTAAACAACACTCTGACCAGGTGATCAAATTTAATACAACCAGAGAGGGATCCCCATGTCGTGTGCCTCTGGATGTGATTCCCGATTTTAGGACCTCAGTTATAGAACATTCCACCTACAACTGCATTACCAGAATCTAATTACCTAATTACAAAGAAAGAACAGACAAACCCAAATTGAGAAATATTGTATAAAATACCTGGTGTATGTTCCTGAAAAACATCCATGTGATGAAAGACAAGAAAGGTTGAGGAACTGCTCCAGGTTAAAGTGAATTAAAGACAAAATGCAACGTAAATGCAACATGCAATCCTGGAATGGATTCTGAACTAAAGGGAAAAAAATGCTATGAAGTACAACTTGGATGGATTGTAGAGTCTCACATCACTTATGTAAAAATATGCTATTTTGGGGGCGCCTGGGTGGCTCAGTCGGTTAAGCGGCCGACTTCGGCTCAGGTCATGATCTCGCGATCCGTGAGTTCGAGCCCCGCGTCGGGCTCTGTGCTGACCGCTCAGAGCCTGGAGCCTGTTTCAGATTCTGTGTCTCTCTCTCTCTCTCTGCCCCTCCCCTGTTCATGCTCTGTCTCTCTCTGTCTCAAAAATAAATAAACGTTAAAAAAAAAAATTAAAAAAAAATGCTATTTTTACATAAAAAATATCCTTATTCTTAGAAATATACACTGATGTATTAAGGAGGAAAGGGCATAATGTTTGTAATTCACTCTGAAATGATTCAGAAAAATATAAGTTATATGTGTGTATGTATATGTGTATATACGGGGTAGAGGATGATGAAACAAATGTGGCAAAATGTTAAAAGCTGGTGAATCTGGTACAGTGTTTAGGGAGATCTTTTATTATTCTTGCAAACATTTTTTAAGACTGCAAGTATTTCAAAATAAAAAGTTCAAACAGGGGGCGCCTGGGTGGCTCAGTCGGCTAAGTGTCCGACTCTTGGTTTTGGCTCAGGTCACGATCTCACCTTTTGTGAGTTCGAACCTTGCATCAGGCTCCATGCTGACAGTACAGAGCCTGCCTGGGGTTCTCTCTCTCTCTCTCTTTCTGCCCCTCCTCTGCTCTGTCTCTCAAAATAAATAAACTTAAAAAAAAAGTTAAAGCAGGACACTAAGAAAATTTTAGATATTTTTGCCTATTTTTCCAGATGAACTTCACAATCATTTTGTCTATGGTTTGCATTGGTCATTTTATTGGCAGTGAATCTACCTGCTGTTTTGGCAAGGAGTGACATCATCATCATATTTATAAATAAACACATGACAATGCTCATCATTTATTGAGATTTTATTTCCCGAATTAAGTTTGCCTTTGTTGTCGATCCCTGAACGTTGCTGTTCATTTGTACTTGCTGCATATGATTTGTTGAGATCTCCTATGCCCTGGAACCTCACTGCAAGAGTTTTTTCCAGTTGATCACCTTGAGATTCTTAAGTGACTAAATCTTACGTAACCAATGCAAACTTTATCTTTTTTTTTTTTTTTTTTTTTTTTTAGTTTTCAACCCTTCTCCCTGACAACAGTATGGTGGTGAGAGTGTTGTTCCATATTTTAATATGAATATCATCAGTATTTTAATATCAAATGAGGAATTTGATGGTTTGACATGGATTTTTTAAATCATATTAGTAATGTGTCTTACCAATTCTAGTTTTCTAAATGTTTCTACAAGAATTTTTTTTTTAAGGTTTATTTATTTTGAGAGAGAGAGAGAGAGAGACAGAGAGCAATGGAGGGGCAGAGAGAGAGAGAGGGAGAGAGAGAAACCCAAGCAGGCTCCACACTGTCATTGCAGAGCCTGAAGTGGGGCTCGACCTCACAACTGTGAGATCACGCTAAGAGCCGAAATCAAGAGAGTCGGACACTCAATTAACTGAGCCACCCAGGTGCCCCTCTACAAAGAAATTTTAAAAATGTTTTTAATCAAATGCCATTTCTGTATCCAATAAAATAGTCATGTTTATTTTTAATTTTGATGTGCTATGTTTTATATGAGTAGACTCTCAAATATTGAAACAACCCTATATGCCTGAAATAATTATGAGCGTGGTGCACTTAAAACTACACTATATGATTCTTCTGATACTATTTCATCTATGACTTATGTATCTTAGTCACAGGTGAAATTAGTCTATAGCTCTATTATGTTATCTTTGTCAGGTTTTCTTTTTTTATTTAAAAAAATTTTTTTTAACATTTATTTATTTTTGAGACAGAGAGAGAGAGAGCGTGAACAGGGGAGGGTCAGAGAAAGAGGGAGACACAGAATCTGAAACAGGCTCCAGGCTCTGAGCTGTCAGCACAGAGCCCGACGCGGGGCTAGAACCCACAGACTGCGAGATCATGACCTGAGCTGAAGTCGGACGCTTAACCAACTGAGCCACCCAGGCGCCCCTGTCAGGTTTTCGTATCAAGCTTATTTATACTAAGCTGGAGATAGATTTTTTTTTTCTTTTATGTTACTGAAAAAGCATCTGGGTAAAGTGACCAGCAATGTTCATGTTATTTACTAAGTGGTAATCATCAGTGTGTGTTTAGAAAACCTGACAGTGGCAATCTCTGTAAATAGTTTCTTACCCACTATTCTAGGTCATTCTATGTAATTTTAAACTTTGGAACAGCAATCTGTCAATCCGTATTAGCGCTATAAAAAACAAACAGCTCCATTGTCTTGTTAGTGAAGTGCGTTTCTCTGTAGCAGGCACTATCAGAACATAAATGCCAGCACAATATTATTCTAATGGTAGTTCAGGCTCCCCAAATCCATTTTAGGTGACTAAGATTAAGTGTTGCTATTATTTTTAACAAGACCTCAATTTAATTGTATTTACTTTCAGACTCCGTATTCATCTGGGCGTCTATATTGGAATAAGTTTAGGAATCTAAATAAATAAATTAATAATAAATAAGCACAATTTGGGGGGCCTGGGTGGCATCTGACTCTTGATTTCAGCTCAGGTCATGATCCCAAGGATACTGGATGGAGCCCCGAATCAGTCTGTGTGCTGAGCGTGGAGCCTGCTTGAGATTCTCTTCCCCCACCCTGCTGACCCTCTATCCTGCTTGCACACTCTCTAACAAAAATAAAATAATAAAATAAAATAAAATAAAATAAAATAAAATAAAGTAAATATAAATGAACTTATTTGGAATAATTTCAGATTTGCAGAAAAGGTGCAAAGTTGTATACCTTTTGTCTAACTTCTCCTGTTAACATGCTACTGAACCGTGGCACGTTATTATCAAAACTAAGAAATTAACACTAATACAAGACTACTAAGTCAACCACAAAGCTTTATTTGGACTTCATTAATTTTTTCCCACTAATCTCCTTTTTCTGTTCCAGGATCGAGCCAGGATATCACAAGGCATCCAGTCCTTTATTCTGTGAGTTTCTTGGTCTTTCCTTGTTTTTTATGACCTTGAGAGTTTTAAAGAATATAGATTAGGTTGTTCTTTTTTCTAAAAAGAGAGGGAGCAAAGGAGTAAGTAGGCTCCATGCTCCTGATGCAGGAGCTCCTGATGCTCCATTCTACGACCCGGGATCATGACCTGAGCTGAAATCAAGAGTCAGATGCTCAACCGACTGAGCTACCCAGGTGCCCAGAAAAGAGAGTTTTTTTTTAAGCTAATAAATCATTTATAAATTACAGTATTTGGCACATACCAAGGCTGACTTTCTTTTCCCACAGGACTTATAGACTCAAGGCTTCAGTTACTTTATTCTCTTGACTTTGGTCACGAAAAGTCCCTATGAAGATTCATTTGCTATTAATTCTACTTTTAGTTTATCCCTAAGGCTTTTATTTTCAGCTAGCATCTAGCTATGTTTACAATAATACAGATCAGAGGTCAGCAAAGTATTGTGCATAGTCCAAATGTGGCCCACAACCTGACTTTGTAAATAAAGTTTTATTAGGACATTGCTGTGTTCATTCCTTTATGCACAGTTTACGACTGCTTTCACTCTACAATGGCAACGTTGAGTGGGTGCAATGGTAACTGTAAGCCCACAAACTAAAACAAATTTTTTAAAAAGTAGTCTCCATGTTGGGTGTGGAGCACAATGCGGGGCTTGAACTCTCAACCATGAGATCAAGACCTGAGCTGGCACCAAGAGTTGGACTCTTAACTCACTGAGTCACCCAGGTGCCCCACCACAAATGTATTTATTCTTTGTCCCTCTACAGAAAAAGTTTGCCGAGCCCAGGGATAGATGAATGAAAAGATCTATGGCCTTTGGAAATTAACTGGAACAAAACTATTAACTAAGTTATGAGCTGAGTTTGTATCTGCCTTTAGTATTAGGTGACCTCAGGCAAAATGAGAACATTACTGTTACCGTCTACTCTACTAGCTTAATCAGTGTATGTAAACAACTTCCCACAGTGGCAAGTTCTCAATAAATAGAGGCCATTAATATTACTTTTATGAACAATAAAAACATTAAAGAAGTTTTAAAAAGTAAGCTCTGTGCCCAATTTGGGGCTCGTACTTACAACCCTGAGATCAAGAGTTGAATTCTCTACCAACTGAGCCAGCCAGTTGCCCCCCAAACATTTAAATTCTTTTATTTATTTTGAGAGAGAGTGAGCATGAGCAGGGGACAGCAGAGAGAAAGGGGACAGAGGATCTGAAAGGGCTCTGCGTGGACACCTGACCATGGGGTTGGTGCCTATGTAGGGCTTGAACTCCTGAACCGTGACACTATGACCTGAGCCAAAGTCAGAGTCTTAACCAATTGGGCCACCCAGGCACCCCACAAAAACATTTAACTTCTTAATAATTCTGTTTCATATTGACTTTCACTTCCGTGTAGGTTCATGTTGGCTTCTATTTCTACCTACTACTGTTTTCAAGCCCTAACCACTACTTTAAGCATTATCCTTTCTTCTGTACTGAAGAATTGCTCAAGTTTTTATTCAATGTGTTATCCCAAAATAAAACTTAATGTCAGAATAGGGCCTGAAATATCCTTACAGTTACATCCCAAAGGAAGTGAACACATTGAAATGATTCAAAAAAATATACCGTTTTAAGGCAGACTAGCCTCCAAAATGCTCAGATGCACTGCTGTACTTCCTTTTTAGTAAAACTTTGTAAAAAACTTGGCAGTTCATCCATTTGGATCAGGATGGAGACAGGGATGTTGAGAGAAAGGGTTCTCATGAGACTTGAGAAACACACACACACTCACTCACACAACAAACTATTTCCAGTTAACATCCAAGGAGCTTCTCAATTGCGAAGGAATAACAGAGCATATGTTTCTTTCTAGACCTTTAAATCAAATTAATATATTTTTCCTAATTTACCTTTATAAACATACACCTTCTAGAATGAAGAAATCATGGGGTCTAGTGAGTACCGCACACCAAAAGAACTGAAAGCGAACGTCCGTGTAGCTTGTGAGACACAAATCAAGACGGGACGTGCACAGTTTAAACAGCTCAAAATTATCCTTACTAAATGTCACTCTCTGGGCACATTCAACAGTTTTGTCTACGTTCTTGTGTATGTGTATACTTCTAGAGGAAGTTACTCCTACTCCCATACATAAAAATGTATAACATATGTGAGTACAATCTGTAATTCCACGCTCCCAACCCTGATGGCATCATTAATGCCAGCAATTAGTTCTGCAAAAATTATGAGACTAACGTCCCAACCGATCTTGTGGTCACTGTTGGTGACGGGTGAAGAATCTCCTGAATAAATGCTCTTCCTCTGGCAGTTGAGACAGTCTCCTCTGGTTTCCACAGATGTGATTTATTTGCATAATTTCTTTCCTTTTTTATTTTTTTAAGAGCAAAAGAAACAATGCGTTCTGTCTAAGTGCTTCGGTATGCGTGCCTGCTTAACATTTCCAGTTTCAATGTTTCCTGAGAGGAAGTAATTCAAAGTGTGTTATCTAAACAACTCTAATAGGTCTAGTCCAGGAAACTATCAGGGTTTTACTGTTCATAATACCATTCGGAATTAATACCCCACGGTCAAGCAACATTTTAAAACACTGATATAAAGTTTTACACACACCCACACCCACAGACAGCTCTGGCAACAGATAATCTGTTTTCTAAGAACAGTTGTTCTAAAGATCAAACATGTTACAGAGGTCAACATTTCAACTCTTGAAAAAAAAAAATCAGGATTGATCTGACTGCTGGATCAAATAACTAATATTTGATTAGTATTAGGTCATTTCCCCCCAAACTTCAATTTTTGTATCTCTTTTCTTTGGGAAAATGGCAGAAAATGAGGAACAACAGGCATGAAGAGTTAAGATAAATGTCAATCCTGAGTGTTCCTCTCTCTTTTTAAACAGGAAATAGGGCAAGGAGGAGAAGTGCGTGGCAATGATTTAATTTGCAGTGGTATGGCAGAGGGCTTGCCAAATGGTCGTTTTCCAGACAAGGCCTGAAAACCTCAGAAGACCAACAACAACAAGAACAACAAAAATCAAAGCCACTGGGCTATCTTCAAACACTGACATAATTAACCTCATGATTGTATCCAATTTATCATTCTGAATGACTCTTGAAAATAAAGGACATCTGACTCATGGTAAAGAAACATGCAATTAAAAAATTTTTTTTTCTTACATCTGACAAAATTTAGATTGGCCAATAATTGATAATTTCTGATCTCTCTGGAATATAGTCAAGAACAAGGCAGTGAGCTCAAGGCCTCTGATCAGCCAAAAAAAATATGATGTTAATGTTAGGGCTTATAGAAAAGCCTTGAAAGACCATATCTCAGCATGCTTACTCCCCTATAATAAAAATTCCATTCGAACTGTTACCAGACCACAGCAGAATAGAAGTGGAAATTAAAACTGGACAAAGGGATGGTTAATTAAGGCAGGTACTCTAACCAATAAAAGGCAACAAACAATCTTACCGAGACCGTAAAACACCCAATTCTCGGGGTGGAAGGTCTCTTCATGCAAAGACTAAAGTCATACAACACCTCGGGAGATGGAGAGAAGTTTAACTTTGGTTCAAGGACTTCTCTTGAAGATGACAGAAAAGTATTCTACATTTTAGGAAACAAACGAAATTATAGTTCTTTTTTTGAACAGAACTTCGGATAAAATTCACAGCTCCCCCCCAAACCTGGCTAACTAGAATTACTTGCACTTGAAAGGTTCCAGAGAGGTAGAAAATGCCAGAGCAAATAATCCCTATTCGTTTTGAAAACTCCCAAGAAAAACCCACCTCTCTGATTATTACAATCCTACAACTTGGGGAAGAGATGCTTCTTCTGAATTGTCAAGACAGACACTAGGCATGGTATTTTAAACTAGGAATGATGGTTACACCTGAACTACACTCTTAAAACAACATGTCCACCCACAAAACTCCCCCAAAGAAGTATCACTTTAGGACGACCATAGGATGGCCGACAAATGCAGAACAAAGGCAACTAGCAAGCTGTTTTTGCCCGAAAGACAAAATGATCAGGAAGAGGTCATAGAATGAAACAGACAAGAGTAGAATCACAAGCAGCCTAACACCTCTCAATTAATGTATTTTCAAGGCCTCGTCTGTAGTTGTTCTGTTAAAATGAGTAAAGAGAGTAGCATGACATATGTTTCACTTGTGAACTACTTTATACATGGAAATAAGATACAGTCCAACTAGTCGGCACAGGGGGAAGAGCTTTATTTCATCTTTTTCAGATGGCAGCTTAAAAAAGGGTAACTAATATGTTAAGATAAAAGGCACATGAATTGCCTCAAATCTATGAGTTGGGGATAAAACCCTAGTGGATTCTCAGTAACTTGGAAGCCTTGGAAAACATCCAAAGTTCAGCATCGAGTTGCACGAATCACTCACATTAAACTTTAGAACTCTCCTTATTTATTCAATGGTGCATTGAAGTCACGTCAGTGTATCTTTAATGCTGCTTCAAGCAACAATGCAAGAACCCAACTGTATGTAGCCTTGTTTCTCTGATAATACTGGTTAATACTTTAAAATTTTGGGGCTAACCCTTTACAGAAGTATTTTTGTTGTTGTTCAAAAGGGTTCACTTAGATACATGCTGCACGGATGCTGACAGTAAGTTAACTTGTAGGATTTTCTCTTTCAAATGCTTGCGTCAGGAAAGATCGAAAAACTTACATGTGTAACACTCATACTGTTGCCAAGTCCCATGTGTGAGACCACAGGTGTTCCAAAGTACAAAAGACAGGAAGATTTGGCTAGGTAGTAATTATTGGACACCTTTGTTTGGATTTTTAAATAAGAAAATGAATTAACCATGCAAGCTACTGAGTCAACGCGAAAGGGTATTCTGATCACAATTGTGAGCCGTATCTGAAATCCACAAATAGCATTTGGGGGAGCACAAAGATGACCGGATTGAATCAGGAGACTAAGCTTTGCTGCTAAGTGGTTTTGTGGCTTTGTGCGCATCAATGAAGTCGGCTAACATCTGTTTCTTAGTTTTCCTATTTGCTAAAAAGAGTAGGACTCAATGTTGTGTTAAGGGCCTTTCCAGATCTAAAACGTGACGATTTTAAAAACCGTCTGTAAACATCCTAGTCCCGTGAGATTATTTATAATATTTTATCATTTTACTCTCGGTCATGTTTCTCAGTATTAAGAAGCTCAGTTAGCATTTAAGTCTCTGAATCTTAACAGGATTTTTTTTTTCCCCTATTAAAAAAGACAACGCTGCAATCCTTCTCCACCCATTAGGATAGCTTTGCTGCTAGACATTATCACCTCTGCAGAAAACAGGTGCCAAACCCAGTAATCACAAGCCAAGATGTAGGTGACAAGAACGTCGGCTCGCTCTCGCCCCAGACCACATGGCAATGGCTCTGAGGAGATCTGTGCAGGCAGAGGTGGTGCCTATGCTCCCGCTCTCACTGAAATCTCACAATTCCCCAGTGGGACGTTTTCCCCAGTTGAGACAATGCAAACTTGTTATTTTGCCTCTGGGGAAATCTATGCTTGGAACAGCTGAAACCTTGGACCTCACTAGCTGGAATGAAAATAGCAACATTATAGCATCCAGATTAGGGTATTTGGACTCTCTCTGACTCGAGAGCACTAATTTTAATGAAGAAGCTTTTGGGCGACAGCAGTGAAGCCAGAATGTCTCTTCCACACTTAGAGATGGCAAGTTACCCAACGCCAAACTGAAGGCCATCTTTTCTTCCCTCTGCTTATGTCTCAGTAAAGACAGAACTGAAATTAGGACTGAATTTGTTAGTCATTATTTTGATGGCAGAAAGTGTATGTGTGGGAAAATTTTTCATCATTACTGGGCTGAGTTCAAAAGGCTGGAAAACATTTGAAATAATTCACTGGGTACCAGCACGATAAGTTTCCAAAGAAGTACTTGAGGTGAAGGGGTATTTTGAAACAACAACAGTTACTATGTACTGAGGTTTTATTTACTTATTTAAAAAAATTTTTTTTAACGTTTATTTACTTTTGAGACAGAGAGAGACAGAGCATGAACGGGCGAGGGGCAGAGAGAGAGGGAGACACAGAATCCAAAGCAGGCTCCAGGCTCTGAGCCATCAGCCCAGAGCCCGACGCGGGGCTCGAACTCACGGACCGCGAGATCGTGACCTGAGCTGAAGTCGGATGCTCAACCGACTGAGCCACCCAGGCGCCCCTGTACTGAGGTTTTAATATAGAGTCCAGGGTACAAAGTACTAAATAAAGAGTAAGTGAAATAATCTGTGCTGGGAATTCTTTTTTTTTTTTTAAATGGGAAACTTAATTTTAGTATGATTTTATGTTCTGAATCAGGGGTTGGCAAACTTTTTCTTATAGGGCCAGACAGTAGTAATTTTAGACTTGTATGCCATATGGTTTCTGCTACAATTACTCAACTCCACTGTTATATTGTGGAAGCAGCCAGACACCGAACATATATGTATATGGATGCAGTGGCTGTGTCCCAATAAAGCTTTATTTGCGAAACAGGTGCCTTACTCCAAGGCTGTGGTTGGTGGACTCCAGTACTAGTCACTTGCAAAGCACGTTAGTGCCATTACTTCATGAAATTCTCATGAAACGTTTACGAGGAGGGTGGAATCACCCCCATTTTGCAGGTGATGACACCAGGACCGAAGGGGTCATGTGACCTTTCTGTGTTCATAGTCAATGCCTGGACTTGGAGTGTGAACTCAGCTCCAAATTCAGGGCCTGAGCTACACTATGCACTCCAACATGCTCTTTAGATCCACGACAGCTTGTTTAAAAGAAGATGTATGCCTGCAAATTGCTGGGTGGCGATTTTTCTTATTAAAAGGTAGAGGAATGAGCCTTCAGTTGGGATGGCCAACTGAAATAGGTCATCTTCTGACTGGAAAAGAACATGACAATAGAGATCGTTGATGAACAACTAAAAGAAACAAGAAAGAAAATGCCAGTTACAGTTAAAAACAAACATGCAGTAAAGCAGGTAAAAAGAAACAAAACTCTCACCACAGGAACCAAAAACTGAAATGGATAAAGGAAACAGTGTGAAAGAGGCAGGTGACTGTTGTTTTAAAAATATCGAATGCCATTAGCTTTGGAGAGATTGGAGCCAATGGACACAGATAATGAGCAAGAGGTTACCTGTCCACATATTCTTTCATCTCCTTCACCATCTCACTTCCCATTTTCTTTTTTTTTAATACTTATTTATTTTTGAGAGAGAGGGTGTGTGTGTGCATTCAAATGGGAGAGGGGCAGAGAGAGAGGAAAAGAGAGGATCTGAAGCAGGCTCTGTGCTGACAGCAGAGAGCCCAATGTGGGGCTCGAACTCACGAACCGCAAGATCATGACCTGAGCTGACGCTGGACGCTTAACTGAATTACCCAGGTGCCCCTCATCTTCCATTTACTACCACCTTAGTTAGATGCTCAAACAGACATAGATTTGAAAAAAATAGCTACTCCTCTCATTTCCTGTACAGTATTACCACCTAAAGTTTGATTTCAAGTATTTTATTTATTTTTTAAAGTCTATTTATTTTTGAGAGTGAGAGAGAGAGTGTGTCTGAGCAGGGGAGCGGCAGGGAGAGAGGGACAGAGAAAATCCCAAAGAGGCTCCATGCTAAAAGCATGGGGCTCGAACCCATGAATCATGACCTGAGCCAAAATCAAGAGTTGGGTGTTCAACTTCCTGAGCCACCCAGGTGCCCCCAATTTCAAGTATTTTATATTCTACCACCACTCCAATTTTGCACATCACTTTCTTAACCAGTTCAGAAGTTCCTTAACCCCATATTAGGACTCCTAGTTCTCACTGGGGTGATACTTCTTGTATTCACGCTTTTTTTTTTATCCAGTGAGGAGTCCACGGCTCATCACTATCTGTCACTCTAGGGCGTACTTCATCCACACTTTTTCTAATTTCTGTTACGCTCACCTAGTACAGCCCCAGCTCTGATTAAACGCAACACTCTGTCTACTCTGTATCTGCATCCTGGAAGCCAACGATGGCTGGAAGAAAACAGCTGGTGCTGAGTAATCTCACTTGAAATTTATACCTTGACAAAACTCTGGGACCATCCTACTGTGTACTTCCCTGGCAAAAACTTACTTTCGGATCTCTGAGCTGTTATTTTCTTCCTGTCAAGGCTACCAAAGGCTTCCATTTTGCTGGATTTCGCAGTGAGTTCCAAGTCCTCTAATCCAATCACTAAGTAACATTTGACACTGTTGCCCCTTCCTCTTTGAAACGCTTTTTGTCCTGTGGCTTCTGGAACATCCATCCACATGCTTCACCATCTTACTGTTACTCCTTGCAGTCTCTCCTGGACCTCAATGCAGGGGTGTTCCAGGGCTCAGTCTTTGGTCTCGTCTCTTCTTCTCTTCTTTACCTAGTCTCTAGGTCAGAGTTTCCTAGCTTCGGCACTACTGACGTTTTGGGCCAGATCATCTTTGGTGTGGGGCTGTCCTGTGCATTGTAGGGTTTTTAGCAGCATCCCTGTCCTCTACCTGTTAGAAGTCAGTAGCACTCACCCTTCCTCAATCAAAATTGTACCCTGACATTGTCAAATGTCCCTGGGAGGAAAAAAAAAATCAGCCCTGATGTAGGTGAACTCAACCTGTCCTATGGCTTCAAATGCCATCGAGGAGCTTTTGAGCCACAAATGTATACCCCAAGCCCATTCCTTGCCCCAAGCTCCAAACCCTGTACATCTCATTGTCTCCTTGATCCCTTTATTTGGAGGTAGTATTTCTACTTGTACATATATTGTCTGCCAATATATATAATCTCAACTGACTATAATCTCAAGTGTTTGCATGTTTATTAACAGTGCCTAGACGTGCAGGAAGTGCTCAAAATATATTTGCTGTTTAAAGAATTAAACATTTAATATATATTAATTCATTTCATGCAGTTAATGATGGGGCAATCAGGCAGATAATTTCAAGCACATCAAGGCATCTTTTAAAAACACATTTAATTTTAGGGTGCCTGGGTGGCTCAGTCGGTTAAGCGTCCAACTCTTGATTTCAGCTCAGATCATGATCTCATGGTCCTGAGTTGAGTCCCACTTCGGGCTCCACTCTGACAGTGTGGAGCCTGCTTGGAATTCTCTCTCTGCCCCAGCCTCCCCGCCCCCCCAAAGAAATAAATAAACCTTAAAAAACAAATCTTAAAGAAAAAGGACAATTTCAAGATAAAAGGGATGGCTTATTTTTGATTTCTTAAAAGTTATCTCTATGCCTAACGTGGAGCTCAAACTAACAATCCTGAGATTAAGAGTCACACACTCTACCAACTAAGGCAGGCACCCTGGAATGGCTTATTTTTAATTCTTTTTTAATGTTTGTTTATTTATTTTAAAAAATTTTGATGTTTATTTATTTTTGAGAGAGAGAGAGAGAGAGAGCATGAGTAGGGGAGGAGCAGAGAGAGAGAGAGAGAGAGCATGAGTAGGGGAGGAACAGAGAGAGAGAGAGAGAGAGAGAGAGAGAGAGAGAGAGATGCACACACACAGAATCCATAGCAGGCTCCAGGCTCCAAGCTGTCACCACTGAGCCCAATGTGGGGCTCGAACCCACGAACTGCAAGATCATGACCTGAGCTGAAGTCGGATGCTTAACTGACTGAGCCACCCAGGTGCCCCAATGTTTATTTATTTTTGAGGGACAGAGAGAGACAGAGCATGAGCAGGGGATGCGCAGAGAGAGAGGGAGACAGAGAATCCCAAGCAGGCTCCATCCAGGCTCTGAGCTGTCAGCACAGAGCCCAATGCAGGGCTCGAACTCACGAGCAGTGAGATCATGACGTGAGCCGAAATTGGACGCTCAACCCACTGAGCCACCCAGATGCCCCAGGAATGGCTTATTTTTAAATAAATTTGTGCATAGTACTAATCCTAGCCAATAAATTTTTGTTCAAGTTCTGCTACAGTCTTGAAAGTAATAACACTATAGAGTTCCCATTCGTTTTCAACCCCTCTGTTCTACTCCATATTCTTATTATGCTTCATTTCTATTTGTTATTATAAGTATATATGACTGTTTATACAAACGTTTCTATTTTTTTATTTCAAATAATAATTGTGCCTTTTGACTCTCCAGATGCCAGTTAGCTACCAATTCTTAACTGTAAGTTATTTCTTGAGCTGTTTATCCTCTTGGTCTAATTTCTGCTGTACCTGAAGCGGAGAGTAGAGGGTGAGGTTTTGAAAGGAGGCCTGAATTCCGTTACCACTTAAAACATTGCTTTCTGGATAACATCTATAGTTATATAATATTTAACATTATACATTTAATAGTATTTATTTATAACAGCTGTATTTATGAGTATGTTGTACTGCTGTTGCTTTTTTAAGTAATCTCTACACCCGACATGGGCTTTGAACTCACGACCCTGAGATCAAGAATTGCATGCTCTACTCACTGAGCCAGCCAGGCATCCCTGTTGTACTGTTTTTAGTTATTTTTCCCCCTCTCCAAGCAAAGTAGTAACCAGGCACACAATTTCCTTACCCCCACTTGGCTCTCACATTAAGTACTGTGTACATGCATATGCACATTATGACCAGTTCTTAAAGACCATGACTTCCAACACTTTATTTTTGAGGGGTCCAAGTGGTATCCAGACATCTTTTCCATAAATCTCCTTGGTTTATTTATTTACTTGGGTGTTTATTCACCAAGCACACAGACTTTTGTGTATTTCTTTGTGCAAATTTCCTGAGGTTCCTTGATCAATTCTTCTTTGAATATAAGTGAACGATGTCTTAATGATTAATGGCAGATGGATGTGATAGCATCTCAAAACTTTGTAAGTAATAGGGCACCTGGGTGGCTCAGTCGGTTGAGCATCCGACTTCGGCCCAGGTCATGATCTCACGGTTCATGGGTTCGAGCCCCGTGTCAGGCTCTGTGCTGACAGCTGGGAGCCTGGAGACTGCTTCGGATCTGTGTCCCCCTCCCCTCTCTCTGCCCCACCCCTGCTTGTGCTCTGTCTCTGTCTTTCAAAAATGAATAAACATTAAAAAAAAATAAGAAAAAAAAACTTTCTAAGTAATAGACTAGAGGTATTAAATATTCATGTATGGAGAGCACAGGAACTCAGCCCAAGTCCAGGCAGCTCTATGGATGCTGTAAGCTTGAATTCCGTACACTTACCCATTTGTCTGTGTCTCTGAGCCTTTTTGGGTTTTTTTAAGAAAAATTGTGATAAAATATATGTAACATAAAATTTATCATCTTAACCATTTTTAAGTGTACAGGTTAGTAGTGTTAAATAGATTCATACCGCTATGCTGAATTTTTAAATGGCATCTCTATTACATATGTTTGAATAAACAGAGTCAATCATGATATTCTGTAAAAAAAAAACAACAACCCATCAAACTGTATTGATTTCAATATTATTCTTTCAATCATTGCTGACTTCATACAAATTCACACAGAAAAAACAGCTGCTAGAGGCATTTAAAAAAATCTTTTACAAGAACAATATGCTGCAAAAGACTAATGTTAAGTTTTAATACTTGACAAAATCTTTAAAAAGTCTTAACACATTTTTATGCTTGATTTCTCATGATTTATCAGCAAATGCATTGCTTTAAGAAAAGAGTTTAAAAGTATTAACTTTCCTTTCTAAATATTTTTTTTCCCAATTTAGGTAATTTTAGATATAAGTTTTAAGGCAAGGTTTAACTCTTATTGAGACAAGAATCAAATCGGATTTGAGTAACTCCTGACCAATGAATCTTGGTATGTTTAAAACTGAGCATGTTCTCATAAATCTTCGATGTAAGTTCAAGACTCAAAGACTGAGCTACTCAAGGCCTTAAAAGTTATAAATATTTTTGAATACAAGCATAATTTAGCTAGTTAGGAATTTAACAGGACACAAAACCTACCCATTTTAATAATAAAACCAAAGAAAGTGGAGTAGCAGCTCTATTTTAGAATTGGAAGAATGACTTGGCTTAGCTGACCAAATGGGCAGGGCCACTGTTCCAACAGGGAGGCTGTCTTAGACATTTCCCCCCTTTCCTGAGGAGTGTGGGTAGAGTGAGTCACCCACAAAGACACTGTTGCATTCTTGGACTAAGATACCCTGCAGTCTGTTTTTCACATAGAGTAGATTTCTAACAAACGGGCATCTTGCCCCCCAAATATTGAAATGTTTATCGAACATGACTTAGTTGGACTTCCTGCTGAATGAAGGGAGGTTAATGCTTTCAATGTGAACACTTTCTAGAATGCTGTAGCAAACGTGTGTGTTTTTGAAGAAAACACAATGGACTTACAGGCAATAAGGTTGGGCCTTGGTGACAGGGATTCTCTGGTTAGTCCCTCTTCAACAGCAAGCCTAGTCAAAGGAGCTCGCTCATTATGCACCAGGGGACAGAAATGTCCCATTAAGAATGCAAAACAAATACAGCACAATAAACACAATCTAGCTTTTCTCTGATGACCAAACATCAACAAATACATACAGGGCAATATTCTATATATCAATTTTCCCTCTGTGTACTGATATAGATAGACTACAAATAATGGAATGAATAGAAGCTGATGTCAGGGCACACTCCGGAAGATTCTCCCTTTTTCTTTAAGTAAGTGCTCAGTATTAGTGTTGTCATATGCCTTTTGCTTGCTCCCACAAGTGGAGCATCCAGACTTACAGAAGAGCTGGCCAAACAACTGTTACATATTAGAGAATAAAGCCCAAATTAAAAAAAAAATCTTTTGATCTGCCTCGACAGTTGTTCTAGCAAAAGATAATGTTAACACAGTAACCTGTTGGAGAGTTAGGTCATCTACAGCACATGCAGTTCTTAAAAAGACCAGTTTGGGCCACTGACACGAATCCATCAGATGGAACTCTCCTATGAAGCACAGGGGGAACTCACTGTGTACATAGTGACTTGAAAGTTAACTTATTTCAGGGAGGATAAATAGTCGGTTCTTCTAGAACTACCTTCACGTTGAATGTTATTTCCTCCATGACGTACACGCGTTCAGGAAATGCTTTAGCCACCTCCTCCACACTGTTGAAATATTGCACTGGCTCCTTTATATCCCGGTCTTGTTCCAGCAGCTTGAATTGCCCTAAAATACACGATAAACGGAAGAGATGTGAGATGTTTACACTGGACAGCTGTCACCGTGGCGACAGCATCCCCTTTCTTTACTCCCACTCTTCTTTGTCGAAGGCTTCTGATCACTATCATGAGGGGAAAAAGTTACCACGGCAGAAGGTTTTCTTGAACTGGAATCTATATTGAAAAGTCAGCTTAAAAATGAGTACAAACACATATGTTTTCTCCTTTGCATCTTTTTGTTCACATCAAGAGTTTATTACCAGATGACCAAAATCAAACTGAATGGATGCTTATTTGTAATTTGATCTCAAAGTGAAAACTTACTCTGTTACAAATGATTGCTCAGTTTGTTTTTGATAATAATCCCCTTGTCATTTAGTTGTAATTAACACCCACACATGCTATGTTCTAAAAGGAAGGCCGAACGCCCCAGGGCAACTAATTTGTTTAAAGTAGTATTTCAAATTTTTGCAAGTAGGACAAAATAATATAGCGGACCTTTGGCTCCCACAGAATTGATATCCTTGGTTTCAGCAATATGTGGGCGATGCTGAGGGCGCATGAGCCGCTGTAATTTGTGGTGTTTCTGCAGCACAAGTGTGAAGCCTGAGCAGGGCAAGGCTGGGCCAGGGGGTGAGTGGGCCTGGAGAGGAGCCAATTCCATCTACAGCAACATGTGGCTTCCTTCTCTCTTTTTTATTGTTCCGCATAAAGTTCATGACAGTAGGATATACCATTGTGGTATCTGTACTTTGGGGGGATTGTGAAGAACTTTGAACATATTCCCCAAAATGTCAAGGATCTATTACTGTTCATATACTTTCAATATTTATGATACTTCTGCTTCATTCTAGGAGTTGTTTTCAGTTTAGAATAAGACCGTATGTAACCAAGCCAAAGACATAGTGTTCTTAGCACTCATTTTCTGAATGCTGTTTACACTGTAACACTTGAGAAACTTGAAAAGGAATTAAAAGCTATAATGAGGCAGATCTCTCAGCGTGTGTCTACAGGACACCGGGCAGAAACGGGGAAACTTTCATTCATACTCTCAAGACATTTTTTTTTTTGGTAGCATCTACGGGGGAGGCATCACTCTAGATGCTAGACAGAAGTCAATGAAGAGACCAGACAAAAATCTGTCCTAAATCTTACACTGTGGCAGAAGACAATGATAAACACGAAAAATGACTAGGGTATGTAATAGGTCAGGAGGTGAGAAGTGTTATTAAAAATAGGGCTGGGTGAGGGGGACAGAGAGTGCAGGGTGGCCAGCGTAGGTATGGCTGAGAAGGTGACCTTTGACGTCACTGGGAGGTGTGTTCTCTAACCGTAGCCTACTCAAAGACCTGTGGACAGATGGGTGGCTGCCCACTTGGCATGCTGCCAGTGTGGCCGGAGCGGAGTGAGTAAAAGGTAAGAGGGACGAGAGAGAGAGTCAGAGAAAGAACAGGTGGCCAGATTGTGTACAGCTTTGAAGACTTGTAATTCTTTATCTGAGTGGGATGGAGAGCCGCTGGGGAGGGGGTGGGGTGGGGTAGGGGGTGGGGGGGGTTGTGCACGAAGAGGTGATCTATCCAATGTTGCAGAAGGACCACACTGGCTGCTGTTTTGAGAACACTGTAGAAGTGCAAGATGTAGAGGCTGAGACAGCAGTTAGGAGGCTCCTGCCATAATCCAGGTGTGAGATGGCAGGGGGTTGGAAATGGCGGGAAAGTGTTACAAATTTGGCCTCAAGCAGCTGAAGGAAGCCGGGTTGGAGGGGTAGGGGAGTTCAGTCTGGGATGTCTATCAGACATACAGAGATATCCCAGAAGTTCATAGATGATCATGTAAGTGTGGAGCTCAGAGGGAGGTCTGGCTGGAAACCCAGGAGGCCATCAGCACACTGATCTTTAAAGCCATGGCACTTTGATGATGAAGAGCACAGGCTTAAGTATAGACAGAGAAGACATCTAAGGTTTGAGTCCCAGGAGACTAAGAAGGACTGGCTGGGGGAGTAAGAGGCAGATCCAGAAGGGGTGCATTCTAGAAGTCACGATTTGAGCACTTCAAGAGCGAGAGCGATGTCACATGCCATTCAGAGAGGACTCTGAAATGAGGGCTAGCAACGGTCGGATTTCGCAACTTGTATTTAATTGGGGACTTTGACAGGAGCAGTGGAATAGTTGGGCGGAAGCCTGACTGAGGTGGATTTAAGAGAAGGGAGAAGTGCGAATAACAGGGATGGACGGCAGGTGATGTTTGGGGAGTTTTGCAATGAACGGGAGAAAAAGTTAAAGGGAGCACGTGGAATGGGATCAAGGGAGTGTTTTTTTTTTTTTTTTTTCTTTGTATGATGGATGCTGATGGGAATGACCAACGGAGGGACAAGCAGGTGAGGAAGGGATTACTGGAGCATGTCCCTGGGTATAGGAGTGGAGGGGCTGGGCCTCAGCAGGAGCCCACCTGTGAGAGCTCAGTGGGAGCTGGTAGCTCCTTTTTATTGCTTCCATATTTCCAGCAAAAGTCAGAAGGAAGGCATCAGCTGAGAAGAAGATTGAGATTGAGAGAGGAGGTGTGGGAGGGCTCAGGAAGGAGGGGAAGACTGTAGTAAAGTCCACTGAGAGTGAATGACCCACCATGACTGTTGGACAGTCATAAGTTCCCAGTCGAGGTTCATGGTCATGAACTAAAAGTGAAACCAAACAACAGGACAGTTGTACGTTTTTCTCCAGACAGTGTGTAAAAACAGGGGCTGGTCCAAAGTGGGCAGAGACTTGGGATTCAGCCGGGACTGTAAAACTGCCAAGTGAGTATGAAACACAAAAGAGGCGCAGAGGAGCCAAGATGTATGCAAGGGAGTGAACATAATATCAGTCCGTGGAACTTGAGCTGGACCCAACATCTTGGGAGGGAGGAACGAGGGTGAAAAGTAGTGGAATCAATGGCTAGTGGGTTCTGATGGGAGTCGATTTCCAAATCCTGGATGGAGTGAGCTCAAGGGCCAGGCAGAGGAGTAGTCAGAGTGGAAGGCATGCAATTTGAGAAAATGGAAGCATGCAGCTGTTGGTGATGACACAGTCTAGAGGGCAACCATGGGAGGTTAATGGTTGAGGTGGTGAGAAGCTAGAGAAACTGAGAGGCCAGGGGTATTAGCAGGATCGTATATGTATGCACTGAAATCCCAAGAATGAAGACAGAAGTAATGCTGGAGAGAATGGCAGTGAGCCAGGAGTGAAAATTACGGACAAATGAGGGAGGGATTCTAGGCATGGTAGATAACTGTAACACTGTTGGGGTAGTGGATCAGAGAGTCTGAGGACGAGAGATTAAAGCTGAGAGTTTCTAGGGAGGGGGAATTAGAATGGTCAAGGGAGCCCCAATTAGAATGGTCAAGGTCATTGCCCCAATGGGGCAAAAAATAGAGCTGCCACCTGAGAGGACTTCAGGGAAGTGGTGTTTTCAGGGCATACCCAGGTTAGGGTTTAACAAGATACAAGTAATTTCAGAGAAAACTTTAAGGACATAGGGATTTTGCTGGTGATGGACCTTGAAGGGAGAGTTTTCAGGAGTTAAGGGGTGGGTGATGTTGGCAATGTAGAGAATGCACTTAGTTATAATGTAACAGCTCATATACCTTTTAGAAATATGTAGGGGTAGGGGCACCTGGGTGCCTCAGTCCGTTAAGCGTCTGACTTTGGCTCAAGTCATGATCTTGCGGTTTTTGAGTTCGAGCCCCGCATTGGGCTCTGTGCTGACAGCATGGAGCCTGGAGCCTGCTTTAGATTCTGTCTTCCTCTCTCGCTCTACCCCTCCTCCATCATGCTCTCTCTCCTTCTCTCTCTCTCAAGAATAAATAAACATTAAAAAAATTGAAAAAAAAAGAAATATGTAGGGATATGAATAAATATTTGAAAATAGTCAAAATATGTTAGATTATACACTGAAGTATGTTTGATTATATATTATACATATATGTTAGATTATATTCATAAAAACAACAGAATTTTAAAAATTATAGGAATATCAATACCACTTATTTAAACAAATTCTGCCTCCACAATAAAGCAACCTTTTTGTTTGTCTCAATTCTACGTAGTCTTTGAAAAAAAAATTTTTTTTTTAAGACAGAATCTTAAGCAGGCCCCATGCCCAACTTGGAGCCCAACTCAAGGTGGGATCTCACAATTATGAGATCATGACCTGAGCCCAAATAGAGTCAGACGCTTAATCGACCGAGCCACCCAGGCGACCCTCCTCGTACAAATTCTTAATGATTATGAAGTATCTCCAATATAATCTCTGTTCCTTCCTATATTTTCTGACATTTCCCGACACGATACATTTATAATGTTTGCACAGCATTTCATAGTGGATTTAACTATTTTTCTGTTCTTAGTCTGAGTTAGGCTAGGACTGACTTAAGTGCAAACTCTGCCACTTACAAGTTTTAGAGAGTACTAACAAATTACTAATCTGTCTGCGCTTTGTTTCCTCACCCATAAAGTGTGGACACTGCAAAGGGCTGTGGCGAGGATTAACGG
Organism: Prionailurus viverrinus; assembly: GCF_022837055.1. Lineage (NCBI taxonomy): Eukaryota > Metazoa > Chordata > Mammalia > Carnivora > Felidae > Prionailurus > Prionailurus viverrinus. The sequence goes on from NC_062572.1 coordinate 55,201,453, forward strand.
AGATGATTTTAAGTACTCAGCACAAGTAACCAGTTAGCAGCCCTCAGGTCCCTTTCCTGTTCTCAAGATGCACAGAGCTTTTCTTTTCTCTTTTTGGCTCATTTTTGTGGGATGAATTTTCTAGAGCAGGATTATTAAATCAAAGAGTATCACACAATTCTTTGTGCTTAAAATACCTGGCTATCTAGCCTTCCAAAATCCCTAAACCAATTTATATCTCTATGAGTAGCCAATTTAGATTTCTTCCATGGACATCCCAGTTGAACCACAATCTTGCCAACCTTGAGTATTCTTTTTTGTGTGTGTGTATACACACACACACACACACACATATATATATATATATATATATATATGTATATATATATATGTATGTGTATATATATATATATATATATATTTAAGTTTATTTGTTTTTGAGAGAGACAGAGAAAGAGAGAGAGCGCCATGTGGGGGGCAGGGGCGCAGAGAGAGAGAGGGGGAGAGAAAGAATCCCAAGCAGGCTCTGTGTTGCTACCACAGAGCTGGATGCGGGGTTCGAACCCACAAACCGCAAGATCATGACCTTGCCAGATGCTCAACCGACAGAGCTACCCAGGCACTCCGCAGTGAGTATTCTTTAAGTTAGATAAGTCAGTAGGCATCAAAAAGCATCTCTTGCCTGTAATGTGCCATTTCTTTGGAGATCACTGAAGTATTTGAATTTTTCTTGTGCCAATGGCTGCATAAATGTATAAAAACCATATTGGATGGAGTCTAAATTTCTTTTAACTTCTAAAGACATATATCTAAGGGTCTATCGGATATTTATATTTGCAAGTCTAATAGCACGAAATTCAACATGTCTAAACTCAGGAAAGCACAGTGAGATGTTTACCATTCTTTTTTGGCATTAAGCCTTTACCATTATTTTTACTTTTATTATTATTACTTTTATTTTCATTACATCTTTAAAATGCTGAGTATGTTTTACACTGTGGCACACCTCAGTTCATAGCAGCCACACTGTAAGCACCCCATGTGGCTAGTAGTGGCTGTACCCGATGGTGCAGGTCCAGAACATCTCTGCATTCCTTTAAAACTCTGATTTCAGTGGCGCCTGGGTGGCACCGTCAGTTAAACGTCTGACTCTTAATTTCCGCTCAGGTCATGACCTCAGGGGTTGTGAGATCAAGGCGTGAGACGGGCTCCACACTGAGCTTCCATGGAACCTGCTTAAGATTCTCTCTCTCCCTTCCCCTCTGCCTCCACCCCCCAAAAACAGAACCAAACTGTGATTGCAGATACTGTTCAAGTCCTTTATCAGGTGACAGAATACTCTCAGAGGAAAAAAAAAAAGTAATTCCTGGCAAGATAGGAGGTTTCCACTCATGAAATGAAAGTATTAGAACTTAAAAAAAAATTGTTTTTTTTTACTGATATTTTAGAGAGAGAGAGTGCATGCACATTTGGTAGGGGCAGAGGGAGGAGGAGACAGAGAATCCCAAGCAGGTTCTGCACTGTCAGCCCAGGGCCCAATGTGGGGCTTGGACCCACAAACCATGAGATCATGACCTGAGGCAAAATCAAGAGTCAGATGCTCAACTGACTGAACCACCCAGGCACCCTGAGCCTTAGAACTCTTACATTTGGTTTTCCTTGCCCTGTTGTCATGATTGCTGATATTCTGTTTCATATAACAGAGCCTGGGATTCCAGATATAACTACCGGTATCCCTTTAACACCATTTGCTTCTCTCCCAATTTGGGGGCTTGTCCTTCAAGCAATTCTTTAGTTATTTTTCTATTGTGTTTGTGATCTTACATTATTTTAGCAGCCTCAGACACATTGTGCTTATGGTCCAAATGAATAATCATAATTGGTATGGCCGTTGCATCAATATCAAGCTGAGTAAATTCTCAATTTGTAGTCTCACCTGTGTTTGTCACCTCTGTTGAACAGAAAGACCTCAGAATCACATGCACATACGTGGGAGCACTTACAAGAAACTATTCTGAGACCAATTAACATACACAGATGAAAGAAAAAATAAAAATAAAGTAGCAGCTAACTATGACCAAATGTTGGGGCACCTGGGTGGCTCAGTCAGTTAAGTGTCCGACTTCAGCTCAGGTCATGATCTCATATCTCGTGAGCTCGAGCCCCACACTGGGCTTTGTGCTGACAGCTCAGAGCCTGGAGCCTGCTTCAGATTCTGTGTCTCCCTCTCTCTCTGTTCCTCCCCCCCTCAAGCTCTGTCATTCTCTCTTCCAAAAAATAAATACACATTATTGTATTTATTTTTAAAAATTAAAAATATCACCAAGTGTTTTAACATTTGAACATACTGTACATCAGAAAAATAGACTCTTTTCATCCATTCTTTAACGTGTGTTGGCCATCCAACAGTTAACTTCCCTTTCCTTCTTTCCATATAGTTCCTTCAGGTTATCTTGAAAGATTTTAGTTTATACGTTTCTTTTCTTTTTTAAGTTTTATTTATGTAACTAATCTTGAACCCAATGTAGGACTTGAACCCACGGCTCCTCCAACTGAGCCAGCCAGGCGTCCCAGGCTTATGTTTCTTTGTATACATATATTATTATTTTAAACATTTTCCTGTCATATGTTTAATGATCTAAAACCGTATTTTTTAGTTTACATTTCTTACACCCTACAAATGCCTTCAAAATCTAAATATACCAAATGTCTTAATGTAAAGTTTTAAACAATGGGTCACAGTATATAAGCGACTTCTTACTGGGCGCAGGGGGGGGGGGGGGAGTGGTTACCAAACTTGTTCTGTAAAGATTTTAGGTCCCATGCGCTAAATGGTCTCAGTTGCCACCAGTCCCGTCTGGCGATGTATCCCGAAAGGAGCCATATACAATACATAAACTGGAGCAGCTGCGTTCCGACCAAATTAAATTTACAAAAACAGGCAGCAGGTCCGATTTGGACCTCAGGCCACACAGTTTGCTGACCTCTGTCCGGCTGGAAAGAGTAGAAAGTATGGATAGGGTAGTGGCAAGAAGACGGGATATTAGAATGACAACGACCCGTCCTCATATCCCAACACGCGTCAACAGTTACACTGAGGTCTCTCGTAAGATGCCTTGTGAGGGGCACATCCCAAGCTGACCCTTGTTTATCTCAGAATGGCAGTTCTTCCTTTCAGTAGGAGTCTAACACGAAGAAGTGTATGCCGCAGAGGTGGATTTATTAGAAGAATCCAAAGGACCGGCGAACATGAGTGGCTACATTCTCTCACTGTATGTTAGAAGACCAATTTGCTACGGATTTTTACTTAGCTTCTATTCTTTTACAAAAGAATATGACGCTCGCAGATGAGTCAACTTTAAAGTACTCTGGGAAAGATGCTGAGCTCTTGGCATTACTATATTCCCTGTGACTGCTGTGGCTTGTCAGAGTCAAAGCCTGGAGACAATCGAAAGAGTGAAGAGCCAGTTCCCTGCCAAAATGTGAAATCGATTTACATAGCACATATTCCCACAACCCCCACACGAAGGAACTAATTTTTTAACAGACCATTTCATGAATAACAGAGTCTTTGTGCCACCAAATAAAAACATTTGGAGATTGTCGAAACATCTGTTCTGAGATGTTACTGTCAAACTTGGGTCTTGGAGAGGAAGGAATACTGCGTTGTTTTTCAACAGCTTTGGTGATTTCAAAACGTCTCCATTGTGAGAAGCATTCTGGCTCAGAGCACTGAAACTCGCAGGAACAAATTCAACACCAGTGACATGCACGTCAATTACAGCTTAAATAAATTTACGATAATATTTAAAACGCAAAGACTGGGACTAACTGCACTGCCTTCACGATACACTTCTAAAACTATACTGCATAATTAATATATTGAGAAGAACTGTCATCCAGAAAATATCCATTTCTGGGGGTGTGTCCTTCAAGATGATCACCGTGATTGATCTCAAAGGATGAGATGTGAAGCACAGCTAAGAGGCCAGAGGTCCTCCCGGAGGCATCTAAGTTTCAGGCACCTGTAGGATGCTAGAAGCTATACTATGACACATTCTCCTTTGCCTGTAGGGAAAAGGTCAGTTGTCGCAAATGAAAATGGAAACACACGAAGAAGAGAGAGCAATAATGCTGAGATGCACAGAGATAACGGGGAGTCAGAGGTGGTCAAATTCAGGTCTGTCATGTTTGTTACTGGCAGGGAAGTTATGGTCAATGATCAGAGAGAAAGAAGTTCTATGCCATTGGTGAAGATGGGGCTCCCTGTGATTCGTGCTTCTCGGGTCTCCATAATTGCTGACAACGAGCATGCCCTGTGGTAAATCTTCTTTTATAGCTAAGGTTTTACCGCTCACCACCCCTTCGGCACAGGGGTCAACTTTATGTGTGTAAATAGAAAGAAATGGAATGAGAGCTGAGGCCTCTCTAGTATCCATCTGTGGGACCATAAGTCAAGGGAACATTTCCCTCATTCTGGGAGCAGAAAAAGTTGCACAAACTGGTGCAAAATGATAAAACAGAAAACAAAAGCAACAAAATTGGCATCAGAACATCAAAGCAACCTTAGAATAGATAAAATGAGCAGAAACGGCTACGAAAACGGAAGCCTGGAAGGTTGAAATGCCATTACTGTATCGATGTGATTCAGTGTGGCATCCCTAGCACCGAACCCACATGGTATATAGTAGGTGCTAATTAAACAGTGAATGAATGAATGAATGAATGAATGAATGAATATATTCTTCTCACTTCTCTTACCTCTTTCAGAGACAGGCCAGCAACATTAACTGCTTTCAGTAGGTCTGTTGTGCTAATGAAACACAATCTAAATGGTTCAAATACCTGAACTTTAAAACCAATGGGCCATTTCCAAAAATGAAGGAATGAACAATCCTCCAGTGATAGAAATAATAAACCAGTTGCCATTTTTCAGGAAGCAAATAAACCTGGTCAGGAATCTGCACTTATACTCAAGATTTAACTGTACAAATACTCCTGTATTTTTATCTGTACATATGCATGCAGGCTGGAGTTTCCATAGGACTGAAATGTAAAAAGTAGGACTGCCAGGTAAATGATATGCAATATGTTATTTTGAACTGCACCAACCAATATAATGCCCTTTAAAAACTTTATGTAAATGTTTACTTCCACTAACAATGTATGAAAAGTCATTTACTTAAACCCTTCACCAAAACCGTTAGCGTTCAAGAATAATTTAGCTTCCCGTTTCTTGAGTAAGGTGAAGAGTTTTACAGGTTACTTAATATATGTAATTGTCAAAAAATGCACATAGCACCAGAGGGTAGAGATATAGGGCGAAAAGTAAGTCTCCTTCCCAATCTATTTCTCAGATCTCTTTGCAGAAGCTGGGCTATCACTCTCTTGTACATCCATCATCCAGAGACAGTATTTGACACAATCTATCTATACACACAATGTCACTTCTTTCAAAACATATGGTAGCATTCTGTACAGTTACTTCATCATTCCACAAAAATCTGTCTCATTCTAAGAGCTGCACAATATTCTACCACATGCAAATGCCATAACTAATTGAACCAGTCCCCTATTGACGGATATTCAGATTTATTTCAATCTTTTGCAGCCAATGATACTGAAGTTAATATCCTTGTGCCAAAGTCATATTGCATGCTTAATGCAAGTACATTGGTGAGAAAATAACTAAATGTCAAATCGCTGTGCCAAAACGTAAGTGCATTTTTATTTCTGATAGATACTGGAGAACTAGCCTTCATAGAGACTGTGCTCACTTACAGTTCTAACCAATAATGTGGTTCCTCATACCTTTCCTAAGACTTTATTGCCAAATTTTTCGTCATTGCCAATTTGGTAGATGAAAAATAGTAGTACCTTCTTGGGATTTTAATTCCATTTTTCTTATTATAAAAGTGGATCTCATTTTTATGATAATTAAGTTGTTTATATTTCATATTCTGTGAATTTTCTGTTCTCTCTCGTATTATCAATTTTTGAAATTTCCATTAATCTTGAGCATAATTAATAAAACAAAAACACAAAATTGAAATACAACACAGCATTTCCTGTCCTAAAATCCAATTCCTACATTGCTTCTAGTTAGTTCCTAAAATTATCATGTTTTTGGAGGTGGGAGTAGAAATAGAATTGGGGGAAAAGGAATATCAACCCAAAGGCTCAAAACATAAAACCACAGAGAATAGCGATTAAAGCCAAAGAACAGAAAGAAATCATTAGCCAAAATATAATGAGTTTCACCATAAATTACCTGTAGGTGTTTCTATTTACTTCTCTACCTAAGACTATACAACACAAAGTAGTCAGACCATTAGTTTCAATTCTGAAACTGTCCTTGAACTTAACTAGACCTGGATTCAACACTGAAATCATTCTATTTCACACCAGACAAATGGTTTCCCTATTGTTTTGAAAAGAGGAAAACTGCATTTTTCATTGTATCTACCTCGCCAGTTGCTTCTTCAGAATTCTCAGAAATTTTCTGGGGCACCACTACTGTAAACATGATGGAACCTATAAAGGTCTTAGATTTGAACATGGCTGCTGACCAGTTAATGTGGAAATCTTGGAGTCATTTTTAGCTTTTTTTCTATTACCATTTTTCTCCTAGGTCTTGCTCTTTCGTCCCTTGCAATCCCTCTCCCCTCAGCATTCACTGCTACTCTTCTGGCTTTGGTCCTCATCACTTCATACTAGTATTATAGCTTCAGGTGTTAAGGCTATCTTCATTTCTGCCCTTGTAGTATCCCTTTGCTCATCTTAAAACAGCCTGAATGGATTTCATCTCACTCAAGAACCTCAGTGTTCAATGCACACTTGTAGAATAAATAAACGTGTAATAGCCCTTCAATTTCTAGCCCCACTCAGGCTCCTCTGCCTTAGCTTTTCAAGTCCCTCCATAATCTCGCTCCACTCTGCTTCTGCAAGCGTTTCCCCCACCACCTGGGCAATCAATATCATTCCCTCCCTCTCTGCCTTTGTTCATGCTTTTTTCTCAGTCTGGGCAAAACTATGGATCCTTTTAGTGCCATTCTAAGTTCTGTGGACGACCACCTTCCTCCCTTATTCTACTTCTTCTCCTGCCCTCTCAGCTCTCCTGGAGGAACCCCTCTATCATCCTGGCTCCAAGGACCACCTGAAGGCTAACGACACACCAACCTTCCCTCCAGCCAGACCTAGCCTGAATTCCACATCATGCTACATCCTACTTGGTGTGCACCTTCAACGGCTCTGCCACAAAGGCCTCAAAATTGACAGGATGCAAAACTGAACTCATCCTTTTAACTTCTTAAATTAAAAAAAAAATGTTTGTTTATTTTGGGGAGAGAGAGAGTCAGAGAGCAAGCGGGGGAGAGGCAGAGAGAGAGAGAGGGAGACACCGAGTCCAAAGCAGGCTCCAGGCTCTGAGCTGTCCGCACAGAGCCCGACGCGGGCTCGAACTCATGAGCTGCAAGATCATAACCTGAGCAGAAGTTGGTTGCTTGACTGACTGAGCCACCCGGGCGCCCCTCATCTTTTCACTTCTTGAACCAGGCAGCCACCCAAGGGAGAATCCTGGGTGGTCATCCTTGACTCTTCCCTTTCCCTAATCTCTCACATCTAACTGTTGTCAGTTCAACTCCATTCCCCTTCCCGTGTCAATCGGTTCCTCTCCATTTCCACTACTACCGTAAGTTCCCAACTGCATCATCTCCCACTTTGGCCAATTTTCTAGTTGATTGCTTTGCTCCCTGACTTCCATTCTAGGAAACCATTCCTTACACTACTGATTCCAATTAAAATCTAATCATATTTTAAGTGAGGATCATTTGCAGAGGATATTATTTGCAATGGGACTATTGCTAAGGGTGCGTGGGTGGGCTGCAGGGGAAGCACAGTGATAACCTGGGAACGGAGTCAGAGAAGTACCACCATAGGCATGTAGGGACAAGGGAAGGGCCTAGATACTGGAAGGAGAAGGTGATGTAAACAAGGTCACCCTGAGAAGGGGAGACACAGCTGCCTCCTGGTGATTCAAGGGAGAAAGCCAGAGAATGAAAGACCTGGACCTCACTTTCTTCCTGCCCATCTCTTGCTGGGGTTATCTAGCCACTGGCTGAACTTGTCTGGAAATCAAAGAGCAGGAAAGTCTGGTGATTCAACCCTACAGGTCATCCTCTGGGGTGGCAGAGAATGGATTGGGATGTTTGCCCCTCCATCCTCTGACTTTGGTGGCTCTCTATCTACTCTAAGTTTCACTTCTTAATGAATACACAGGCCCACCAAGATCTGGCCCTCACTTTCCTCTCAACATGCTAAAACCCAACGAGATCCACCCATAGGGAACTATGCCTCTTTCTCATACTGAACTCCTCATATGGAATGCCTCTCCTCTATTCCCTGGTTTTGGCTTCTCTATTTATCCAGAATCAACTCACCCACCACCTACTCTCTAAAAAAAAAATCTTATCCCAGGTATATAATTGACCACACTCTTTAGTGATCTTATTATCTGCTCAGAGATCTTTATCCAAGCATGTATGATATTTTATATTGTCCTTATTTACTTATATGTTTATGTTTGTACACTAAACTCTCTAAAGAAAGCAGGGGAGGTGTCAGTCACCATTTTATTCCCAGTGCCCAATACTGTGCAGGACACATAGTAGGTACTTAATAAATGATGGCTGAATGAGGGAATGAATTGAAGCATTAGTTCAAACCCAGTCATCCGTGAAGTTTTCCCTGACAACCTCAGTCCATGCTGACCTTCATCTGTCTTTATTACCAGAGTTTAACATTTAATTATTCCCCACCTATTTCACCTTTTTTTGTATTGTTTTCTTAGTTGACCACAGGTGCCCCGAGAGCAGAAATCGTGTCTTCTGCTTCTCTGACAGCACAGTTTGAGTCCACCCTACAAACATAACAAATGCTTGCTTTGAAGAGTAGGTGTTTAGAAGCATGAAAAAAAAAATTATATTTTTTGTTGTCTGAAGATCAAGTACTTACATGACCAGGAAAGTCTTGTAAACTGGTAAAATTGATAAAAAGGTAGAGACGGTAATCTGATAGCTCTAGCACCTGCTGATTTCCAGAGGCAGGAAATCTGGATTTCTATGTAAACATGTCCAATTTTTAATGGTTTTTAATGGTTGGCTCAAATAAAAATCTCCTCTAATGCAGACACTACTCTCTATTTTTGAGAGGAGGATATGGCTATTGTGTTGAACAAGGGCTTCTAACATCACTGGTCTAGATGATGCTGTATGTAAGTATGTGAATATTGGTCAGGAAATGTCCAAGAAATTTAGGTGGGAAGTCTAGGCTCTTGGAATGCTTCATTTCTCGCTGAAATGATGACCTTTACTGAGAGGCCTCTCTCTACAGCTTTCCGTGTAAGAGTTATGAGCAAGCTCGTGTAGGTTGACAGCTTTCGTGTAAGTTGACAGCTTTCTGTCATGACATATCCTGAGTTCCTACTCCTGCCCTGACAAATACACTCAATCTGAAAACGTAATAAAGGATGGTAGGTCCTGTCTGCCTCTGAATGCCAGGACACGTTAAATGCCAGCACTGGTAAGGATGAGAAGAGACAATCACATACCAAATGACCAGCTTCTTAAGAAAGAGACTCAGCTGGATATGGAAAGACAAAACAGAAAAGAAAGAGGGGTCTGAGCCTCTGGACCTGAGCCATCTCAGGACACCTCTTCCCAGCCAGTCTCTCTGTCTTCTCACTAGTGTGCGCGCCCACACCTACAACCATGCCCACACACAATCTCACTCAACAATCCATGGGGCGGGAGTGGGGATTACTGGAGACTTGAGCTATGAGGAAACTGAAGCTGGCAGAGATTAAGAACTGTGCCTTGGTCACAGCAAGTCAATAGCAAATCAAGGATGGGAACTCATATGTTCTTACCCTAAGCTCACCTTTATTTTGCTGCTTCCCCAAACTAGCAATACCTCCCTCTTTAGGATGAGGTCAAAGGGTAAGAAGCTGGCTATGCTTTGTGTGTTACTGAAAAAATATCCTGAAGTTAGCAGGATCATTTACTAATTCTTTTTTTTTTTTTAATTTTTTTTTCAACGTTTTTTATTTATTTTTGGGACAGAGAGAGACAGAGCATGAACGGGGGAGGGGCAGAGAGAGAGGGAGACACAGAATCGGAAACAGGCTCCAGGCTCTGAGCCATCAGCCCAGAGCCCGACGCGGGGCTCGAACTCACGGACCGCGAGATTGTGACCTGGCTGAAGTCGGACGCTTAACCGACTGCGCCACCCAGGTGCCCCTAATTCTATATGCAGCTTTGCTGCATATAGACCTTGGCAATTGGTTGAATAATGACCTTGGCAATTGGTTGAATAATGACCTTGGCAATTGGTTGAATAATAAAACAGGTCTTCTATGTGTAACTTAGGGTGACCAAAGCATGGAAACAATGTCACTGATCATTTACCCCGTTCTGTGGAATCAGAACCCAGCCACTCTTTTTAATCTCTGGCATTGTACTCATCACCAGGATGAACAGTTGCATCTATTAAGGATCAGACGCCTATGGTAAAAAAAATAAAAATCGAAGTTCGGGCATCTGAGTAGTTCAGGCTCAGGCCACGATCTCACGATTCGGGAGTTCAAGCTCTGCATTGGGATCCATGCTTACAGTGCGGAGCCTGCTTGGACTTCTCTCTCTCTCTCCCCCTCTCTCTGTTCTCCCCTGTTAGCTATCTCTCTCAAAATAGATAAACTTAAAAAAAAATTTAAAAGAAAAATCAAGGTTTTAGTAAGTAAAAAGTAACTTTGAGGTAGGATGCTTTTGGAGAGATATAAAATAGTCTATCCATGTAAGAAATTAAGAATAGCAAAAAAAAAAAAAAAAAAAGTTCCAGAGAGGGAAGGAGGCAAACCATAAGAGACTCTTAAATACTGAGATCAAACTGAGCGTTGATGGGGGGGAGGGGAAAGTGGGTGATAGGCATTGAGGAGGGCACCTGTTGGGATGAGCACTGGGTATTGTATGGAAACCAACTTGACAATAAATTTCATAAATAAATAAATAAATAAATAAAACAGAAACATTCATATTCAAAAAAAAGAATAGCAAAATAAAGTTTTAATTTTTTTTTTTAGTGTGCTGTATGCCCAGTGTGGGGGGGGCTTGAATTCACAACCCCGAGATCAAGAGTTGTGTGCTCTACCAGCTGAGCCAGCCAGGCACCCGGCTTTAGTTTAAAATCATGTAGTTCAAAAAGTGAAGAATCAAAAACGAAAGGTGAATAGAAAATGGGAGGCAGGGAAGAGAAATGAGGAGAAAGGGAGATAGGGAAACAGAATTTAAGAAGAAATGGGACGCAGAAATTGACACAAGAGAAACACGTTAGACACAGATAAGCACAATTTCAACCCAGACAAGGGAAAGGAAGTGCCCACCAACGCAGACGGGCAAAGTGTGGATGTAACAACACAGCCAGACGTTAAACCCTGCTGCTGTTTACACCCACAGGCCAAGATGAAGCATGCTGTATAGAATCAAAGCAGAGGTCTCGAAGTGTTCAAGACTACAGTTCTTATGATATGTGCTTCTTTCCTATGCCTTATGGAAGTATTTAAAAAGGAAAAAGAGAGCCAAACTGCACGTCCAAAGTGTGTGTGTGGGGGAAACACTCAAGGATTTTAACATTCCACCATTATTTCTCTATTGAAACATGACCCCATTCTTGGCTTCTTATTTGCTCCCTTTTCCACAGCCTAACAGTAAACTCCCACACACCAGTGGGACCACAGAGGAGAGACAATAATACAAGCAGCTGTTCAAGCTGTGGTTTTCATTAGGAAAAAAAGTGCCTTGATTATAAGGGATTTAGTTTTTAACCTTTCGGTCCAAACTGAAGTGATTAAAACTCCGTATACAGAAACATGAATGGTTTCTTAAAAGTATGATGTAGAGCATACTCAGCATTATCAAAGCAGAGTGGGGAGGGCAGTCAGAATTGGGACATCCACCTTGGCCGAATGCATGGACTTGGATATGGGAAAGCTGGCAAAGACACAAAATCAAAACATAGCGTCTGGGTCCTAAATTTCGTTGTCATAAAGGTCAGGGATACGTTTTCACTAAATTCTTTAGCTACAAAAGGCAAGGTAATCAAGCTGTAAAACAATATGGAGGAACCTGAAACGCACATTACGTAAGTGAAAGAAGCTAATCTGAAACGATTACATGTTGTATGATTCCAACTCTAGGACATCTTGGAAAAGGCAAAGCTATGGAGCCAGTAAAAAGATCAGTGGTTTCCACGGATCAGTGGAGAGGGAAGGATGAAAAGGTAGAGCACAGAGGATTTTTAGGGGAGTGAAAATATCACTCTGCATGATACTATAATGGTGGATACACTTGTACAAACACATGGAAGGTAAAATACCAAGAGTGAACCCTAAAGCCCACTACAGACTTCGGGTGATTATGATGTGTCAGTCAGTGCATGCTCATCAGCTGTAACCACTGTCCACTCTGGTGGGCGATGTTGATCACCAGGGCAGGCTACACTGTGTGGGGGCATGAGGTAGGTGGGAAATCTTTGTACCTTCTTCTCAATTTTGCTGGGGACCTACGCTTGCTCGAAAACATTCAGTATTTAAAATAAAAAAAAAAGCAAGGTAACTCCTGAAAGACTTGGCATTTGCTGTAAGAGCAGAGTTGAGGTATAACACCCCCAAAGCCAGGCACATTTTTTTCCTCGAGGCTCAGCACGTGGGTTGCGACTCCTGATTTGCCATGTACTCATTGGTGACTCTTGCCTCCACATCTTCCTTCGCACAGCAGTTCGTGACTGAACTTCTAGAGTTGAAATCCTGGCTTTCCTTCCTACTGTGCAACTTTGGTTAAGTCATAACCTTTTACACCTCCATCTGTCTCCTGGTACTACAATACAAAGGCAATAAAACCAATATCAGTAATTGGGATAAAACATATCTCAAGGACTTAATACAGTAAGTGGCACATGATAAGGGCTCAATGAACACTGATGTGACAAAGATATACTTGTCATGAGTGAAAAGGAGTGTTTGAATCACTAGTTTTTGAATTCCTTTCTTTTTAGGAAGAAGGAATTAGCTCTTGAGAAAACTCCAGAGAGGAGCCATTAAAAAGTATTCTGGGGCACCTGGGTGGCTTGGTTGGTTAAGCGTCCAACTTCAGCTCAGATCATGATCTCACGGTTCACGAGATGGAGCCCCGCGTTGGGTTCTGTGCTGACAGCGCAGAGCCTGCTCGGGATCCTCTGCCCCGTGTGCGCTCTCAAAAATAAACATTAAAAAAAAAAAAAAAGAATAAAGTGGAAAACCAGTTTCTTCAAAAAAAAAAAGTCTTCTATACTGAATATAGTTAAAGGAATGACACAACTGGTCATCAGGTAGACAGAAGTTGAGAGGACAGAGAAATGCAGAAGATGGGGATTTGGGGTGGCATACTGCTGCCTGGTAAGAGACTCCTGCTCTGGGAAAGACAGACAGCCGGGGATGACAAATGCTACCTTTTCTATGACAAGCTGCCTCCCTAACCCTCTGCTCCAGGAAGAGCAACTCTAATGAAAATGCCTCACGCTTAAAATATAATTAATATATTTGTGACCACAGCCACTGTGGATGGAGTCCTATGCTTACTAGGAGTCAGTCAACACTACAGTAAAGGACGGAAACTCAAGCAAAATGAAAAGGCCCTACAAGACAGAGACGCCCTCATTCTTGCCAAATCTTTTCAATTAAAAAATGAACAAGCAATGGTCATGCTGTCGCTCTGAGACTGGGGGCTCCATTTTTTGTTGACGTGTTCAACGAAAGAGCACACTTTCCAACAGTAATACGTACCTTTGTCCTACCCTTCCAGCGAATGGTTTCCTCTCCACCCCTTGGTGTAAGGGCCATTCTCTCTTCTTTTGTGTTCTCTAGTCTTTGCTGACAGAAAGCTCCTGCTCTTGCTCAGCAACCTTCTTCCAATACTTTCTTTTCATCCAAAGGCCTCCACTTTTATTCCCCACAGATCTAGCTTATTGAGCATTCTCTAGTGCCTTTCAGGTTTTGTCCCTATTCCATGTTAAACAGGCTGTGGTGCAAGTGTAGGACTGTGCTCAGTAAAATATTCCATCCAACAAGGGCAGTTATGTAAACAGGCTGCTTCTGGCAGGAACGTCCGATGGGATAAACAAGGCTGGAGAGAAAAAGCACTCTGGGAGCAGTGACTTTGTCAGGACACAGAGACATATTTCAAACAAAAATATTCTTGTTTCTAATGTAAGACCAGCCTGTGAATAAACCTAAATCACCAGGGAAAATTAAAAAAAGAAAACAACAACAACCAATAAGGACTGAGTCAGCAACTATGATTTCTGAAGCTGTACTATGGAGATCGACTTTCATTTTCCGGTGATAGAATTTTATTTCTTTAAAAATAAAAACCCAAAACATTTAAAGTGCCAGGGACATTAGGAGGCAAGTTTAAGAACTTATAACACTTTTTTTTTTTTTTTACAATTTTTAAAAGTAGGCTCCATGTCCAATGCAGAGGCCAACATGGGGCTTGAACTCATGACCCTGAGATCAAGACCTGAGCTGAGATCAAGACTCGGAGGCTCAACCGACTGAGCCACCCAGGTACTCCAAGAATTGACAACATTTAAGAACCTACATAGATGCTGCATGGAAATTATGGCTAATAGCTTATCAGTTAATAAGATATGTAATCATCAGAAAAATCAGTAAATTGTATCCATGTTGATACAGAGTCTTATCCCTGTCTTCATTAATACTTGGTCCATAGGAACAGTGATGAAAAGACAGTACATATTTAGCTTTGCAAACAGGAGTATATGCAGACAATTCACTATACTGAGGTGATGACAGCTCATAATGAAGAAAACGGGTATCAGTAAAACAAACAGGTCCTATAATGCCTGAAACTGGACACCAGTTAAGGTGTGGCAAGGAAAGAATGACTAGAAAGTTAATGGGTTTTATTTACACATTGACTGTACAACATATAGTGATGGACATTCCATGTCAGAACTGGTGTGCTTGGTATGAAATGTACAGTGTGCTAGTGAAATATTTTTGTGTAAATAAAACCACATGTTCATTTAGCCAAATATTACCTAGGCTTAATTTGCATTAATGGTAAGCAGTGTGAGTCGTGCACAAGAGCCCAGCCCAGGAGCGAACAAACCTGGGTTGAATCTCAGCCCTGTCCCAAAGGAAATCTGTGACTTTGGGAAAAGGACATCTCTCTGGGCTTCAGTATCTTCACTTATCAAACTGGGATGATAATACCTATTTCATGGGATTTTTGCAAAGACTGCATGAGACCATGGATTTACAATACTCTCAAAAAGCAGTATACGCTTGGTTAATAGTGAGATGACTGATATTGTTTTATTATTATCAAGATTCAATAAAAGAACTGTAGATAAGGGCCAAATTATTTTTCCTCCTTATTTTAACTATTAGTCAAAATAACCCAACAATTCAAAGCATATTTATTTACTTTTTACTCTGTTCAGGACAGTGTGCCAAGTGTTAAAGACATTTCAGGTACTCAGAGATTACTGGGCAGAACAATACTTACAAATCTGTGGGTTTTTTCCTCTTTCATTTATATGTAAGTTTGAATTTTCCAATGTCTATCCAATTTCTAGAATGTGAATGATTTAGGGGAGCATGTTTTCTTGCATGCCCTGCAACTAATTCATAAATCCAAAATAATGGGATAATTGATAAACTGAATCACTGAAAGATACAGTGAAATGGGATCCTAATTTATGCTGGCTGAAATGGTTGACATCCTGTAGGTAAAATAGACAATGTCAACAAATTAAAGGTTTCATTTAACAATTACACTGTATTTCCACTTAGGGTCCAGCTGAAACCTTCCAAGGCTGGGATAGAGTGGGTCGATATTGTTTTCATGAATGTTATTCTTACTAGTCGTAGACTGGCAGCTTTTTCCTCTAACCTTCTGAGTTATTTCAACTTATACAAACATATGTGTGGAATCAATGAAGTTAGAGAGGGTTAGAGAAATGGAAAAAAAATCTTTACATTATAGGACAAATACAGGAAAAGACTATTTAGTCTTTGGCATTGGTAAAACTGGATGACTATGTAGAGAAAAACTAAAAAGGAATCCTTCTCTGGCACTATCTCTGGGTAAGGAAGGACAGCAACAATTACACTAAAATTAAGGATTTCAATTCAGTAAAGGATATTATGGGAAAAGCTGACAGGCAGGTGATAGGACACATGATGCTTACAAAGCCTAAAACTGAAAAAAGATGATATCTGAACTATTCAAAGAAATCTTGCAACTTACAAAAAAAAAAAAAAAAGCACCCTTGTCAGTACAAGCATGGACCACTAACATGAACAGGCAATTCACAAAGGAGGTAGCCTAAAGACTAGCAAGCATGTGAAAAGAAGCTATATAGTCAAGTAAATACAAATCAAGCTATTACTTAACAGCTATTAGACTGCAAAACTAAGTTCCTAATGGGGGTCTCCTCGCAGAGGGTGGTGGGAGTGAGGCTGGGGCAGCCTCTCTGGAGAGTGATCTGGCATCATTTAGTCAAATTAACTCTACCTATTTCTGAGTCTCAGCGGCAGTTCCATTCCTGTGTCTGTATCCCAAAGAAATTTTCACCCAAGGCTTAGGGGGAATGCATGAAGATGCTCACTGCGCACGATTCTGGCTGTCCACCCTTGGGAAATCACACAAATATCCAGCAATAAGAATGGATTTTAAAAACACAGTGTATCTTGGGGAGCCTGGGTGACTCAGTCAGTTAAACATCCAACTCTTGATTTGGGCTCAGGTCATGATCTCATGGTTCATGGGATAGGGCCCGGCGTCAGGCTCTGTGCTAAGCGTGGGGTTTACCTGGGGTTCTCTCTCTCCCTCTCTCCCTCTGCCCCTCACCCCTGCTTGTGCTCTCTCTTTCTAAAATTAAAAAACAAACAAACCCCAAAAACCCACAGTGTATCTCTAAAACACAGTGCAATATGAAAAAAAAGAAATAGGAGATTTAAGACAGTACAATGTATGTAAGTTTAAAATATTTGCACACAAAACATTGCAGTGTTGGAAGAACACATCCAAAGTTAAAAGGCACAATAAGGACATTTAAATAACTGCATATGGGAAGGTGGGAGGGTAATGCACTACCAGGATGAAACAGAATAAAATAAAATCCTCTCCCACACATTTATTTCTAAAGAGGAAACTCTTATCATGAGTATTTTAAACATTTATTTACTGTATCAGAAAGGGAAGAAAAATGAGTGAAGGAGGGTAAAAGGTAGGAAGAAGGGAAAATTTTGAGTTTTCTTATAGGCCAAGCATTGGGTTTGACCAATAAGTTAAAATATTCTTTCTTGAAACAACAGCTGCCTTCCAGCGCTCTCTTCAAAATTCCAGACAAGCCCCCACAGGGATATACTCTGATATCACTACAGCCTCCCCTTTGAAGAGAATGGGAAATATCTCCCAACCTAACCAAGTGCTTTAGTTCACAAAAAGTCTATTATTTTATCATTTCCACCAAATTAATGCCATATAGAAAACTTTAGCTCCCGCCCCCCCCCCCCCCAATTGTATTCCATTCATTTTGGGGGTAGAACATTTCTTCCTCACGTTTAAAAAGATGAAGAATGGTTTTGGAGTTAACCCTTCTTGTATTCTAGTGTTCTCTATACCAACAGGAGCTTCTCAACTGGTTTCAGAAGCTGTGAAGAGTTTAACACCACTCTGCATTTACCATGGATTCCTCATCAAAATGAGAGATGAGTAGTCCTGTGGAAGTAAGTGAAAATCGATTGGAACAGCTTTCAGGGATGCATCCAAATGTATATTACACAACACTGTGTAAAAATACAAATGTAGGCAAAATCGTGGATTTATAATCTCACTGTGGAAGCAAAATATTAATGTATGAAATAAGAAAATAGAGCAACACATCATTACATTCTAAAGGAGTCACATAAACGATTGGTTCTCCAATGGGTATGCATCCAAATCACCTGCAGGGCTTGATAAAACACGGAGTGCAGGGCCCCACCCCAGTCTTGGATTCAGTGGGTGTGCAGTGGGGATTAAGACTCAAGTTTCTAAGGACTTTCCAGCTGATACTGCTACTGCTGTGCCCACCCCGAGAATTCTGTAACGGCTTATAAGAGAACTGGCACAAACTAGGAGAAGAGACAGATCACAATGGCACTGTTGGGACAGAGGAGAAACTGGGACACGAGGGACACCCTGAAGGTGGGCTGGGCTGTGGACTATTAGAAAATGTGGAGGTGGGAGAGTGAGGAGGCAACAAGGGAGGTGATGAGAGTACCTGAGTGCAGGTAGAGCCGTGGGAGGAAATGACAAGCAGCAGGGACAGCCTGATGGGCTTGGTGACAGGCAGGAAGGCAGGTGGGTGAACTCAGTCTACTGAAACATTGTGAGCAGAGGACTGACACAAACGAACCGTCGCCCTGGACAGCCCTCCTGCCCACTGGGTACCCACCGTGTCCAGCTGCTACCCTCAGATGTGAAGCTGGGGGACAGGACAGCTTAAAAGCCCCCACCAGTGAGGGCTGCAGCCCGTCTGCAATGCTTTTGTAGCACTTACCACAATTCTGATTAAATAATTATAAACTTTTTCATGTTCATTTATTATTTTTGTGAAAGACAGAACATTAGCAGGGAAGGGGCAGAAAAAAGAGAGACACAGAATCTGAAGCACGCTCCAGGATCCAAGCTGTCAGCACAGAGCCTGATGCGGGGCCTGAACCCATGAACTGCGAGGTCAAGACCTGAGCTGAAGTTGGATGCCCAACCGACCGAGCCATCCAGGCGCCCCTCTAATTATTAATTCATAAAAGGAGTTGTATAAAGCATATTTCTCTCAATCATATGTGGGAGCTGCAGTATTTCTGGCATGTTACCCTGCACAGATTTGCACAGTAAATACATATTGAATGAATGAGCATGCATGCTAGACCTCAGACCCAAGCTATTCAGGGCACAACAAACTCTTCCTGGCTCCCTCTATGGCTCTCCTTTAGAACTCAGTGCTAAAGCCTATGCTAAACCTTGTAATTCTCACCCCACCTTGGGCAGAGCCAAAGGTGCAGGGTACAGGGAAGGCACACCAGAAACAAGACTTACCACTCCAAAAAGGGGGAAGGAAAAAGGGAGGGAAGGAAGGTACTTGAGTCCCCAGTCATAAAATCCCCAAGGCGCCTGGGTGGCTCAGTCAGTTAAGTGTCCAACTCTTGATCTTGGCTCAGGTCACGATCTCAAGATTCATGAGATCAAGTCCCACATCGGGCTCTGTGCTGACAGTATGGAGCCTGCTTGGGATTCTCTCTCTGCCCCTCCCCCGCTTGCACACGCACACTCTTTTTCTCTCTCAAAATAAGTAATATTAAACTTAAAAAAAAAATCCCCAAGGGAGTTGCCCCCCATTACGCAACCTAGATGGTTAATCCATTCATTCCTCCATTCTGAAGTCTGCATCAGTCCTGTGATGTCTGGGAAGGAGGAGGGGAAAGAGTGACGGCTGTTCCCATCTCTGAATAGAGCACAGTTCTCTCTATGGGCCGCCTGACGGGAAGCTGTGAGGAATAAGTGGCTGAGCGCAATACTTGGCACTCAGTGCTTCACGCACGGCCACTACTAAGTCTAAGCTCTTAATGCTGTCCACTTGTACCTGAGCCCTGGAAGGCTGTTTGGGCCTTTGTCTGAGAATACTGGAATGAAAGAGGATGAGCCATCAATATGGTGTAGGACATGGACTGAAACGACAATGACAAAAACAGACACAGCAGGAGAAGGATCTGGATTAGAGGGTACAAAATTGTTTTCTCTTTGAAGAATCTGTGGCTGAGATGATAATACGACAGCAGAAGTGCATTCAGGAGGCAGCTGAACTTGGCCATGGGAGAAGTCAAGAAGGGAAACCTACAGGAGGTACCAGTGCAAGTTGCTAGAGTTAGGTTTTCTGCAGAGATGAGGAGACAGGACAGGCACTGACTCTTACGGTCAACTAAGTAGGGGTGAGCCAAAAGGACAAAGGACTGAGAAGATGGAGGGAAGTGGGCCATCAGGAAGTGTGGTTAGAAGAGTTTCAAGAACAGCTCCCACTACTGCCTGCTGTTGCAGAGTCAAAGAGCAGAAATGGGAAAGACCGTGGTTCTGACAACTGGAAGTCACTGCGACTTCAGGAGCCAGGGTTCAAGGGGGAAGTGCCGACTGAGAAGACCAATGCGCCTACAGAAGGCTGTGATCCACTCTCTACGTTAGAACTTCTAGAGTTCTTGAATAACTTACCTTATTTCTCAGTCTAGGTATACAAACTCCAATAAAGTGGAAACCGAGCCTACTCTTTTTCATTCGAAAGAGCCCCCAATACTGCAAGCCTATGTGATTTCCTGTGAAGAGGCAGCTGGCTCACGGCATTAGATCTCATCCTCTGCATCATTAGCTGCTCCGAATACTCTTCCTGGCTGGCAATAACACTTGACCTGGTGTTGATTTTTTTTTTTTTAACTTTAGAAATTACTTCTAGGTGATCATCATTGGTGTAAATAATGTAGGGGGAGGGGGTGCACGGGGAACAGTGGTGCACTGGAAAAAGACTCCGATCTCTACGCAGGCTGTTGTGTGATTTGCAGACAGAAGAGCGAAGTCTATTTCTGTGCCACATGAGCATGAAGCCATAACCACACAGGCCAGCCCCTGCGGTGCTCAGGAGGATGATTCAGGGCAGGATTCATCAAGGATGCTAAGGACCATATTGTGCACTGAGCAGTTAAGAACATAGTGAAATTACAGTTAGAAAGAAGCAGGTGTCTGGAGACAGGGAGAAAGAGCAAAAACCCACACAGACTGTAACCAAGCCAAATACTTCAATTCCCAATCTAATTTAGCCACCTTCCCATCAGAAAAATCTATAAGAGAAGAGAGAGCTTTATAGAGGGTTTAGTCAGTCAGACCCCAGGGGGTGCAAATTTCCGAGGCAGCTCTGATGAGTGATGAGAAAGCCCAGTGGTATATTTAGACTCCACTGGGAACAGCTTTGAGACAGATGACACCCTGAGATGTCACAATTGTTATTTCTGTGGGAAAAAAAACCTGCTGCCAAGTTTTTATTTACCAAACTTCTCACCTTAAAGGAAAAATAAATGGAAAGTTGTAATTACACCAGAACAGTCCCATTTTGGCGGGAGAATGGAAAAGTGAAAGCAAGAATGGTCTTGATATTTTTCCAGCCTGATTAACATATGCAGAAGGAAGCTCCAACCTCATGAGGCAGGAGGCAGTTCCCCCTGAGTGAGGTTCCACTTGGGAAGAGGGTGACAAAGGAGGTAGGAAAAGGGTCAACATGGAGTCGTTTCAAAGGGCACAGGCCGTCCTGACAGGGGATAATCTATTACTGGTATTTTTGGCTGGTATTCTGGTCTATCATCAATGTTAACTTTGACAAAAACTAACGATATCCCAATCTTGTCTTCGTCCCTCAGAATATCTCCCTTGAGCTAACCGGGGGAATATGATGTCTACTAGACTCACGTCTCTGCTCCTTCTCAGTGACAATCCTGTAATTCTATTTCCTTCCTCTCGGTGGAGGTGGGAACAGGATTGGGTAGGAGATATGTGGGAACTAGCCGGAGAACGACAGGGACACTGGAGACAATTGCAACAGGAGAGGGTGGCTGACAGCACCCTTTTGCCACTAATGCCCCCTCACACTGGGGAGCTTTTAGGAACGCCCTTTTCGCCCACTCCTTCCTCCCTCCTCAAATATAGCCACCTCCCCCCTACTGGCAATTTTCAAATTGGCACAATGATTAATGACCCAGGCAAGAACTTAATTTCCTGTCCAGTAGTACAAGGCTGATTTCCAATAAAAGAACTCACTCAAGACAACGATTTCCTCTCCACAGTTTCTAATCTTTTATTCAATTGTGGGCATTCTTCCCTCTCAGTGTGAAAGCAGAATCAATTTTTGAACTTCCATTTGGTGAATATTCCAAAGAATCACAGAATGCTAAAGCTGGAAGGGACCTTAGAGGCAATGTAATTCGACCTCCTCTTTTCTTGCTATTCAAGCAGGACTTAAGATGAAGGCTTTGACTCACATCTTCTGTGTGCACATGGTCAAGCTGCAAGCAGAGAGGGAATTACTATCATTAAAGCACACAGCTTGGGTCCTCACTGGTCTCATTATGGAGTTACCTTTAATGAAACAGTCTATTTTAAATTGGGAACTAATCACCATGGGAGAATATTTCTGCAATTATGGGCTCAGGCAAAACACAAACAAAAACAAGTGTCAGTGAAACCCTTCAGACACAGCAACACAATTACCATGTTCAATTATCTCAGGACTCCTTAAATACCCATTGCAGATGTAATGACTTGTCCTGATTTGAACTACATGTATCCATCTCTAGCCTTTATTTCTCAGAAATGCTTGATAGATAACTCCATTGCTTTCTGTGAAATTAATTCTGAAAAACAGAGGTTCCTAAACAAGATGCTAATGACGGCATAATATAGTACCTTCTTTAGATGCATGATTTCCCATAGACAAATCTAGTTACAATTCAGGAAATGCTCTCTGGGTTTCTGCCTAAATTATCTGAAATTCACAAGTGAGGGTATGTAAATGTCAAGGACTGGGTTGGGCTGGTGGTGGGTTGAGGGATAGCAGAGTGACCACAGTAGCAACAGAGCGTGTTGTAAGCAGGGAGCATTAACACTGGACAAACAGTAATGGACAGGAAGGTAAAAGATCTCAGTGCATATCCTGCTCTGCTTATAGCTGTGTACTCTTCCCTGAGGACTGTATTCTTTTTGAGGCTCAGTTTCCTTATCTGTAAATAAGCAATAATTGAGGCCTGCTGGAATGTTATAAAAATCATATTAAATAAGTATGTATGAAAGCACCAATCACATCACCTAGCAAATACTGGTGCTCTAAAAATAGCTGTTGAATTCAAATATTTTAATCTCCTCATGTTATACTTTCTTCTTAGCTGAAACATCTTCATCGCCATAAAAAATACATACACAGGGATTTATTGCACTTCATTATTAAAGTTAGCATATAGCAACCACAGGATCTGACAAATCAAATTCGCATTGGCTCTGATCGATTTTCCACTCAGATACTCTGATGAACTAAAAATCAAGTATGGGTCATACATGATCACAGAACTTAAAGACATCACTGTGAACACTGTAATGAGGCGAAGCCTGAAGACTAGAAAAAGCGTGGGCTTTTTCTATAGGAGTTTCACTAGCCGGCAGCAAGACCCTGAATAGATGACTTAACTTCTCAGAAACTTACCTTCTTCATCTATAAAGTGAGAACCCTGCCAGCAACTTCACAGGTAGTTATGAGGATTAAATAGCATTAGCAGATGTATGCAATGCAGCCAGCTGGAATCAGTGCCCTGACTCAACGCAGGTGACTAAAAATGGAACTGCTAAAAATATACCATCCAGGGGGTCTTTATGGGAATGCTGTTCCCCTGATTCTACTTCTTTTATAAAGCGGTAATGACACCAGCTGTTGCACCTACTATACAGACTTGTTATGAAAATCCAATGAGACAATCTAGGGGGAAGTTCAAACCTATGACACATTAAAAACCGACTCTATAGTCAAGGCAGACATTTTCACATTTTGGTATTGTCTTTGGGAAATTAATCCCTGGAAAACATTTTTAATGGCCTGGTTTTTAGCTCCAAAAAGTTCAAAAAGGTGCCAAAATGAAACTAATGCAGCCATGTGTAATTTGTCGTGTAAGACCAAACGGAGCTCTGGCTATAAACTTAAACTTCATTCATACAAACCAAGGTAGATGATGTACACAAGGAAAATTTTTGAAAACTTACGACAGGAATGTAGGTATGGCCAATGAATACACATTTTGTACTACAACTTGGTATCTGGTTTACAAGCTTGAGAGGGGTAACTCAGGACAATTCTGTAGGCCTGTGTGCTAGGACTCAGCTTATCCACTTACGGGTGAGACTGCGGCCCGAGGCTCACTGCTTCCTATCGACATTAGTCATAGGAAAGAAAGACAACTTCGCTTTTATAACCTTTGAGATCCAGATGATCTAAGGTAGAAAGTTACATTTTCAAAACTAAAGTCTTTACCACACTTATTATGAGAATGAGCAGGGACATGAACCTTCAAAATGGTCAAGAGCTAGACAGCCAAAAGATATTTCCAAGGGTTATAGAATTTCTTAGCAGGATGTTATTTTCTATTGAAAACTCAATCTGTGTTCCAAGCGTTCCCGGCCTAAAATTAGTGGGTGGCTCAATCATCACCCAGAGAACTCAGCCAGTCTGCCACTCTTAAGTTGGACGGCACTTCTACCCTAGCTGGCTCTCTTAGAGGCAGTATTTTCAACTTCCTTGGTTGAATGCAAAACACATTAGCTAACTAAGCAAACAAACTGGAAGGAGGCATAACACGAGACTCAAACCTGGCGGACTCGAGGACTGTGAAAACACGCTCCGATGCTACGGGGCAGTGGGCAGGATGACCCAGAGAGTGAAGGAGGTGGTTTCTTTACAGTTTCAACCTTATTCATCCGCAAAGATAGTCACCAAAAATGCAGAATTAGAAAGAAATGAACTGCAAACCTAAACTCTTCTAAAGTGAAATACCCACAACCCCAGAGGGACCAAGTAAGGCATATAATCTGGTAAAATTGTTTTCCCTCCTACTGTGAATTCAGGTAAGAGTTCTGTCAATATTCATTCTCATACTCATTCATGTTCTCTGTGCTCACTTTTCTTTCCCCTTAGAAATAAGTTTTGGGGGTGGGAGGTGTGGGGGGGAAACATTCAATTTTAAGTGAAATGGCCTGGGTTCAACCCAGCCACTTAATAGCCACCCATGTGGCAGGGAACCTAATGTTGCCAGTCTCAGTTTTCTTATCTGTAAAATGGAAAACCACATGAACTACTGATTTCTATGCATGAGTGTATGTGCTTTCCTTTCGAGAGGCAATGCAAACTGCAAAACAGAACAAGGAAACTTTGATGCTTAAATACCTCTAAAGCAACAGCAAAGCTCCTGAACTGGGATAAGTAACAAAAGGCCTCT
Source organism: Prionailurus viverrinus (assembly GCF_022837055.1). Lineage (NCBI taxonomy): Eukaryota > Metazoa > Chordata > Mammalia > Carnivora > Felidae > Prionailurus > Prionailurus viverrinus. The sequence goes on from NC_062572.1 coordinate 55,226,603, forward strand.
GGTTCTTTAAGGATCTCAAAATGTTGAATGTTTTGGGCACTTCACATTTAAGCTCTGGATGATCATGCTAAAGTCTGAACCTCCCACAAAGGGAGGATCTGCAGTATTCCACAGCTTTCCTGCAGCAGGTTAATGGCACAAGCAAGGACAGCTTAACAGGTGTGATGGCCAATTTTGTGTCAACTTGGCTCAACCATGATTCCCAGTTATTTGGTCAAAGACCATTCTAAGTATTTCTGTGAAGGTATTTTCTGGGATACTATTAACATTTAAATCAGTCGACTAGGAGTAAAGCAGACTGCACCCCATCCCCAACACTGTGGTCAGGCCTCATCCAATCAGTTGAAGGCCTTAAGAAAAGACTGAGGTTCCTTGAGGAGATTCTCCCAACAGACTGTCTCTGGTCTTTTTTTTAAAGTTTTGTGGGTTTTTTTTAACGTTTATTTATTTTTGAGAGCTAGAGACCGAGCACGAGTGGGGAAGGCGCAGAGAGGGAGACACAGAATCCGAAGCAGGCTCCAGGCTCTGAGCTGTCAGCACAGAGCCCGACATGGGGTTCGAACCCACAAACTATGAGATCATGACCTGAGCCGAAGTCAGACGCTTAGCTGACTGAGCCACTCAGGGGCCCTGACTGCCTCTGGTCTTAAACTGCATCTCTTCTCTGTATCTTCAGTCTGCTGGCCTACCCTGAAGGACTTGCCAGCCTCTGCAAATGTATGAGCCAATTCCTTGAAATCAATCTATCTGCCTCCCTCTCTCTCTCTACACACACATACACACCCCACTGCTGTTTCTCTGGAGAAGCCTAATATATTGAGTTTCACCCTTCTTAGTTTTAACACTAAACCATACAAATTTATTTCAGACTGTCCTTTGCTTCCACTCCAATTGTTGAAGTAAATGCCCATGATGAACGGCTGAAGAAGCATGGCTACTATGTAGGATTCATGTACATCTATTCTGTGAAGCCACGGGCCCAGTGTTGCAGGGAGATCGCTGAGGGCAGAAACGGCATCGTTGTATATGACACATTCTCCACAGGCCTCTAAGAAAAGCTTCTGAAATGAAAAAGTCTTGAGGAGCTAGATTTGGGGCACATAACACTTAAGAAATATCTACAGCCCAAGTCGGTATTTCCTACAGTACACAATTTAGGCAAAACAGGCAGAAGGACTGGAATCCCTGGAGATGCAAGTTTTCTTCACAGAAGACGATGGGCTTGGGCTTGGGCTTGGGCTGGGCCCATGCGGAGGGCTGCTGCTTGAACTACCCCATCTACACCTTCAGTGTCTACCTGGCACAGACCTGTATCTTCTCAATCTCTCTCTCGAGCCCAGTCTGCCCTCAGGCCTCCCCTGGACAATCCCTTGAGGATGCCTCACATACAATTAACATATACACATCTCATTGTACAGAATTTCTCTCTAAATCTGATTTTTACCCCGTTTCTTCTCAAATGAAAGTCAAAATCCATAAAGGAATACAAACCGGGAATCGAGAGGTCACCTTCGTCCATCACCACATGGCTCCACATCTACGCCATCACACAGTAGTATTACTTGTTCTTATGAATATTTCTTGAAGCCTCTCTCTGCTGCCTAAGTTCTGCCTCTTGATGATTTTCATCTCTAGTGACTCCAGACTCCACCCACGCAACCATCTACCACACTGATGCTGGAGTAAGAGCTCTAAAATGCAATCTAATGCTATAGTCATGGCTCTGGCTAAAATCCTTGACAAGCTCCTCAAAGATATCTGCATACAATTCAAAATCCTTGCCAGAAATGACACTATCCTCCAAAATGTAACAGCTCCCTCCTCTCCAGCATCACTTCTGCCAAGTTTTCATAGAGCCCAGAGTCTCTCCGCACCTGCCTGCAGTCTTGGTTCTGTGGACACCCTTTTCCTTCTCAGTTTGGCAAAATGCTGTGCTAAGTACTGGGGACAGAATGGTGAGTCATATAGACAGTGTTGGCCCTTTAGACGTTTTAGCCAAGTGATGCAGGTGGACAGGGTGTCGGTTTTTAAACAATGACCCAAAGAAATACAGAATTACAACTGGGATAAATGCTGTAAAGAAAAAGTGCTAGGAGGTCAGCGGCATCTGACCTTGTTTCGGGGGCTCAGGAAAAGGGTGCAGAGGAAGTGGAAGAAAAGTAGAACAAAATGGAAGTTACTAATACGCAGGTGCCTGTCACTCATAGCCTTGCAGGCAGAAATGTGAATTTCACCCAGATATTTTTGAGCCTCTTCATTCCCCTTTTCTTTAAAACTTTTAAATTTTTAAATTCATTGTAAAAGCAAAGTACGTTTATTTGAACATCTCAACAATGGAGAGAAAAATAAATAACCGCAGCAAACACATAGTACTTACTAGTTGCTGGGCACTTTCCAAGCGCTTTCCTGCTCTTATTATCCATTACATAACATCCATAACAAGGTACAAAAAGGTTAAGTTTAAGTAACCAAGGTCATACACTTAGCACGTGAGTGCTGGATAGGGATTCAAGTCGTCTAGACCCAGAGTCCAGCTCTTAGCCACTCTGCTAAGGGCACCACTTGGCCCATCTCCAATCCTACTCCCTTAAAGGACTGATGTAAAGTGTTTTACATATCCTTGCATAAGTTCTTTTGTGCACAAATACATAAAAGCAAGTAGATTCAAGAGAATCAACATATATTTGAAATTTTTTTTCCTTCAAAAAGGGAAATTTTGATCATTTGCTTTAAGGGCAATAGGAAACCACTTGAGTTTGTTTCTTTCATCACAGAAGGAACACCATTAGATTTGTGTTTTAAATTCTCTGGGCATACTGTTGCATATTGCAGGATTTCCTTTATCCACTTATCAACAGACATTTAGGCTGTTTCCATGTCTTGTCTATTGCGAACAGCACTCCAATGAACACTGGAGTGCTAGTATCTCTTCAAGATCCTCACTTCAATTTTTTTGGATAAATACCCAGAAGTGGTACTGCTGGAGCATATGGTAATGTTATTTTTTACTTTTTGAGGAATCTCCACACTATTTTCCATAGTGGCTGCACCATCTGCATTTCCACCAACAGTGTACAAGGGTTCTAAAAATTTCTCCACATCCTTACCAAGACTTGTTGTTTATTTATTTATTTGATAATGACCATCTGAACAGGTGTGAGGTGATTTCTCATCATGGATTTGATCTGTAGCTCTCTCATCTGTAACACCGTGTATGTTTTCATATACCTGTTGGACTTCTGTATGTCTCCTTTGGAGAAATGTCTATTCAAGTCTTTAGCTCATTTTTAATTGGGTGTTTTTGCTATTGAGTTGTAAGACTTCTTTGTATACTTTGGAAATGAATCCATTACCTGATACATGGTTTGCAAATGTTTTCCCCCATTCTGTGGGCTGCCATTTCACTCTGTTGGCTTCCTTTGCCATGTAGAAGTTTTTAATTTGATATAGTCCCACTTGTCTATTTTTGCCTCTGTTATCTATGCTTTTGGTGTCGTATCCATGAAATCACTGTCCAGGAGCTTTGCCTCTATATTCCTTCTAGGAGTTTTAGTTTCAGGTCTTGTGTTTAAATTAAGTCTTCAGTCCATTTTGAGTTGTGCTTTGGGTATGGTATAAGGGTACACTTTCATTATTTTGCTGGTATGCCTAGTTTTCCCAGCACTATTTGTTGAAGAGAGTGTCCTTCCTCCATTGTACTCTTGGTACCCTCGTCAAAGATCAACTGATTGTCTATGTGTGACTTTATTTCTGGGCTCTCTATTCTGTTCTACTGGTCTATATGTCTATCCTTGTGCCGGTACCAAACTATTTTAATTATTGTGGCTTTTTAGTGAAATCAGGAAGTGTGATACACCTCCCGTTTTGTTGTTCCTTCTTAAGGCTTATTTGGCTATTGACTGTCCTCTGTGGTTCCATACGAAATTCAGAATTTTTCACAAGAGCACTTTTAAACCAAGCTAGTTAAAAGAAAATCAAAGCAAACCTGTGCTTCATTATAATCAATGTCATAGGTTCCAGATTATTACATATTCTAGTGTAACGTATTACCATTTCCCGAACACGCATTTACATCATCTCCATAGGAAACAGTAGTTGCCAACTTCAGCGCTATCTAGATCCGTTTCCGCTTAGAATGACATCCAGTGTCAGCAAGCCACCCACCCCTCAGCAGCCTGCTGGGGGCAGCAGTCCAGGATATTCACGGGTACCTCCCACTCGTAGTTCTTCTGCCCAACGCCTGCATCCAGAGCTGTTGCCTGGTTCCCTTCCATTCCAAGCACTGGGCCAGGGGGTTTCTCCAATTCCTTCCTGGGCACAAAGGCAGTCTTTGGATCATCTCTCACTGTTTCTGGCAGGGTTCAGGTCACCAGGGGCCTGTGTGCATCCTGTTCTGGTCTTCTCACATCCTACCTTGGAGGAAGTCTTGGAAATGCCTTTTGGTAACTGGTATTAATATCACCTCTGTATTATAGTCACACGACTAGGCTGCCTCCCCCATCCCACCTCCAGACCCCATCTGTCAGGCTTTGTTTCTCTTGGATTTGATCTCTTTTTGGACCCAGATATCCAACTAGACTTAGGCTGGAAAGGCTACATTCTTGTTAAAACCTGGGCCTGTACTGCTGACGTCTTCACAGACATTATCAATAATTATGTCTAATCATGCTAAATGGAAAAAAAAGCAACCACTTTTAATTCTGAATAAACAGCAATTTACTGTATCTAGAAATGTCTAATTACTTGAATAATTTTTTGGAAATTAAATTAAATGGGTAAAAATTAAGCTTAAAGATTTCTTTAAAAATTATTTTTTATTTGAGACAGAAAGCGATCAGGGGAGAGGGGTAAAGGAAGGGAAGGAGGGAGGGGAAGACAGAGAGAGAGAGGGAGATAGAGAGATAATTTCAAGCAAGCTCTACATTTAGTGCTAAGCCCCATGCAAGGCTCCCTCCCATAACCCTGGGATCATGACCTGAGCCAAAATCAAGAATTGGATGCTCAACCAACTGAGCCACCCAGGCGCCTCTAAGCTCAAAGATTAAAAATAAATTTTTCTTTGAAGTTTATTTTTGAAAGAGAGAGAGAGAGAGAGCATGAGCAGGGGAGGGGCAGACAGAGGGAGACACAGAATCCAAAGCAGGCTCCAAGCTCTGAGCAGTCAGCACAGAGCCTGATGTGGGGCTAGAGCCCATGAACTGTGAAATCATGATCAAATGATAAAACACATGCACATATTTATGCATAAATTGTAGTAATGAAATGGCAGGTCAGAGAGCTAGTAAATGGTCTACACTAAAATGATAATCTGTAGTCTTATAAGCAAACCAGACCAGAAAAATGTATAAGCAAATCAAATATATGCACGGAGGACAGTTAACTTTTGATTATCTAGGGACAAACCAAATGCAAAGTCATGGCATTTGTGAAAAGGTTAAAATGAAAACAAATTAGTGAAATGTCTATGTACTAGAAGACCACTGCTGGGAATCCAGTATTACTACCATAGCACAGGGAGTCTTATCCATCAATAATATTTCATCTAATTAAATTGTTAAAATCTGAACCAACACTAAAATCTCACACGTTTTTAAACTGACAATTAGAAATAGCATTCAATGGTAAACCAGTAAAACAAAAAAAAAATCATGATATGGAAAAGATAAAGGACAAATAATTTCATTTTAATCTATATGGAGTTCTTCAAGAGAATGGAAAATAAGGAAACCTTTAAGAAGTCTCTCACTACAACCTTAATAAGGCAATGCTAATTTGGTTAAATTGGCAATGAGCACAGGAAATAGCAGTTTCTGGTTAAATTTGCTCAAATAAGCAAAGGCTTATTTAACTCTCAAGATGAAAGGTAATTGATGAATTTCTGGCTGGGATTTACTTGCCAAGTTGATGAAAATGACATTGGGGGCAACTTGACCTGGGTCTCAGATTCAGGTGATGATGGCACTGTTGACTTAGGTAGTCAGAGGAAGGGTCCAGCCAGCCAAAAGCAGACCACGTGTGGTCCAGTGGTTAATCTTCTCAAGGGTCTAAACATTGGATGTGCTTCCCACTAAGATTATATAAAGTTTACTACCCTCTAGGCTGGTTTTATTTGAACTCTGACTTAGGTTAAAGTCTGGGAGTCCCCACATAAATTGCCATGTTTATCGAACGTTGACAATATCAGCATCAACATATTGCTTAATCATAAACATAACTGAAAAAGCAAAGTCAGGCAAGTATAGAACTTTGTTTTATTTTATTTTTAATGTTTATTTCTTTGAAAGAGAGAGCGAGCAGGGAAGAGCCGAGAGAGAGAGAAAAAGAGAGAGAGAGAGAGAGAGAGAGAGCATGCACGCATGAGTGGGGGAGGGGCAGAGAGAGAGAGGGAGAGAAAGAGAATCTCAAGCAGCTCCCACACAATGTTAGCACAAAGCCTGACATGGGGCTTGACCCACAAACTGAGATCATGACCTGTGCCAAAAATCAAGAGCCAGATGCTTAACCAACTGAGTCACCCAGGTGCCTCAAGTATAGAATTTTATTTTTTATTTTTTAATTTTTTTAATGTTTATTTTTGAGAGTCAGAGAGACAGAACATGAGCAGGGGAGGGGCAGAGAGACAGGGAGACACAGAATCTGAAGCAGGCTCCAGGCTCTGAGCTGTCAGCACAGAGCCCAACATGGGGCTTGAGCCATGAGATCATGACCTGAGCCAAAGTCAGACGCTTAACCAACTGACCCACCCAAGTGCCCCTAGAATTTTAAATATAACAATAAGATACAAACATTCCCACAAAACAAAATGACCGACTTAACTGGCTTAGCTCTATCCATACAAACTCCCAATACAATTGGACCATTTTTTAATGAGAAATCATTTATGTATCCTGCAATGCTTCATCACTATAAAGCATCAATATAAAGCAAATCTTCTCATAAAAATGGATATCATTAGAGCTAACTTGCTATATGAAGAATGCGTCCAAGCCCTGGTTGATGGTTCTTTGTTTCAGACCATACACAGAAATAAAAGTCCAATAAAATCAAAGGAGCTGGATTCTCCTTTGGTGGCAGGAGAACAAATGGTTTATTGTTCTGGTTATTTTGTTGTTGTTGTGTTAGTGTTATGGGAATCAGCAAAATGATCAACTTATTATTCCTGGTTGTTTTGGACAACCAGGTGAAAAGTGAAAGGACATGGCATCATTTGATCTTGGAGAACTTAACAGCATCTGATTCAAGAATAAGGTTCCCCAAACACAAACTTAACATCAGAAGAATGTTTATAAAGCAGAGTGGAACTGCAGGGGAGAAAAGGCCTCACAGAAGGCAGCAGATCTGAAAAGAACTTCCCACAACAGGGAAGGAGGTCATCACCAGGGTTAAAAAGAAGGGAGGAGACAGGGGGTCGGTGTCGGCAGCGTCTCAATTCAATTTGATCTCAGTCTCCGCTTTGTTTACACTGTATTTCTATTTGGAAATAGAATGTGGTGAAGTTTGAATATAAACCCGCCCTGACAGAGCAGGGTCTGAAGCCTTCAATTTATAGCAATATGCATACCCTGTCCCCAGCTGCTGGCAATGTCCATACAATAATAAAAGATGAAGTGATTTTCAGACAGAGATAAAAAGAATAGGACAGTTGAGACAACATAGGATTAAAGGTTAGTAACAAGAACATTACAACAAACACGTGGTTGCAGCTTTGGTATACGGAATGCATTGCTCTACAAAGAAGGAAGCCTCCTGTCCTTCTTGAGCAAGGATCTCCCAGGACTCCACTGGCTGCTTGTAAACAGCAGGAAGGAAAAAGGAGCTCATATTGGAAATAAGGCAGCGAGAAATAGTAAATGGAACCAAGTTTAGCAGAACAATCTCTTCAAATGTGAACTGAGGGAACTGCACTAACTGGACAATAGAGAATGAGTTTGTATCAATTTGGGAAGACTTCTTGAGGAAGAAAGTGAATCTTTCTTCTTTAGGAAGTGCCTTGAGTGGTACAGAATAAACCACAGCTTTAACTCAAAATCACAGATAAACCAAATCAAGGTCAATGAAAAAAATTTATGTACTTTGTACAATATGTAAAAGTGGGAAAAGGGAGTATAATAGGGTTTACAAGACAGTTCTTGCCCGCAAACAACAGTAATATCTAACAAACAACAACCTGTGCGGCTTAGTGGAGACAAACCCAGCCTTTTACGCCATGTAACTATCTCATTTGTTTAAAGACCTCTATGGTATTCCACTATTTAAATATACCTTAAGCACGCACTAATTTTGAGCTGTCACTGTCATGAGTTAATTTCAGGGAAGGTAAGATCTGGAAGTCTGACATTGCTGGGCTTCAGGTCCCTTTCTCGCTCTGCAAATTCACTCTTGAAACTCCAAGATTCTAAGACAGGAGTAAAACATTGGTAGAGGCCTCCTTCCTAATTTGAAAACTACTTTTGGAATCTGCAACTATTTCTTAGAATAGAGATTTTAAAAATCTCTGAATTCATGCTAGATTTTAATTTATCTAGTTTAAGCCTCTTTTGAAACTTTTGTAAAAAGCCACAAGGGAATGCTGTACAAATCAACTATCAAAAGGATATATTCTATTGCTCAATGAGAACAGAGAGCAGAGAGCCAGGGTGGTAACTATGATTAACAATACCTGTCTTAGTTTTGGCTAGTAAATCTATCTCAAGAAGTTCTATTATTTTGAATGAATCAAAATTTGGCGACTGAAAGAAAACTATACCTCACACTGCCATAAGAGAGATGAGTGGTGGTTAATATCCAACATCAGCCTACAACGTCAACCAAAACTCAATTTAAACATTAATATTCAAGGCCTTCTTCCTTCCCCAAATGTAAATATGTAATTTACCAACTCACACGAGAGGCTATAAAAGAAATCAAATATGTGTATATCAATAACTATTAACTGGCATTTTATTTTTTAGGATAATTAGGTCATTAACTCTAAGACAGTCATATAAACATCATCTCTTTGGTATTTACAAAGAATTGTGTCTGAGGACAAACGTTATTTCACAGAATTGATCATATTTATTCCAGCTGTCCTAATGTAGAAACCAAGTAAGCTAACCAATAACAAAGACGTGTCAGAAGATACCTGAAAATTCTGTACCATGAGCAACTTCTAAGTATTTGTTTCCAAAAATAGCTAGATGCCATTGTTATTGATAAAAACGTAAAATTCAATAAATAACAATACAAAAATATATTATAAACATAGATATAAAATATTTGCTGAATGAGGGAATTCTATAAATTAATAAAATTTCCATTTATTAGATTAACAAGTCTTGCTGGTTCTACCACCCAATAAACTTTTGGCCATTCTGTGTTTTCTTAATCAACAGATATAAAATGTATCGTATGGGCCTGTTAACTGTCATGTGGTTCAAAACGGATCCTTGATCTGAAAAAGGTAGAATCAAGTATTGCAAACAATGCATGCTTTTCAAATCTAACCCTAAAACTTCAATGAGCTCAAAAAGGACATTTGCTCCAGTCCAGGGAATGTGAGCACAGCATGAGAAATGTGAACATTCTTGGTAAGCTGACATCATCACGACAACTTTGGCAGGGCTCCAAGTGTCTGAAGCAGAACCCAACGAGTCTTGTTTATGAAGCGGGAGAAAGAAACTTGGACTTTCAGATTTACACCTTGGCAACAAGGAGAGATAGTTAAAAGAAAGGGAACACTTTTTATGTATGGTATCTGGCAACATTCAGTGAAGAAATGAAAAGAAAGAAAGCTATTTGAAAAGTTAAAGACTAGCCCCCCCCCCAACCCCCGGCTGCCCCGTTCAGAATGAGTCATTCAGAGTCTCTCTCCTCCCTAAATATATATACACATGGAGACATAAAAAAAGTCTATTTATGAAAGTAATATAACCACTTTACAGTTTGGAAAGTAAGAAATAAAATAAACCCATAACAGCTCAAACTCAATAGAACTACTATTACATTATACTGATTAGGATTTTGGCTAATATTAGAACATTCTTGCCCCAAGTCCTTTAAAAATAGAGCCATGGTCTTTAAAGATATTAAAAAATGGACCCAAAGATATTTAAATTAGGTTTAAGGAAGGACAAACATTTCTACTCAAACTTGTGGATGTCAATATTTCTGACTATAGATGTGGTCCAGCTAAACACAAGACCCCTTCACTCTAGGAAATTTGAAAACAGCATTGAAATGCAGTTTTAAAAACAGCTTTATGTGTCAGATCACCTCTCGTAGGTTGTGGGATCACTTTTTAAAGTTCTTACTTGGACGTCTGTCCTTCATTATTTAGCAAACTATAACTTGAAGAGTTTTCATTTCTAATTTATGCAATAAAAGGATAACATGAGTTATAAAAACATCAAAATTCATACTGTAGAAACAAATCTAGCAAGGGCCTACTGGTTTCACAAACCACATGAAATCCAACTAGTCAAGGTTTTACATTTCTGTTCCACATTAAGTTTTATGGCACATCAGGAATGTAAAGCATGATGTTTTAATAAAATTACAATTTATTAGATAAGTTCCTACTTTCTGATAAACATACTATGGTTTTGAATGGTATGCCTAGTTTCAACTGGAAAGAGAGCAAACATCAGCAAAACAGTCAGTGAGGAAGTGAACACCAACATTTACATAGGTGTCTGTATCTTAAATTAATTTCTTTGTCTTCTGGCCAAACTTGTGGTACTCTGTCTTCTCAACTTTTAACTTTTATGGTGCACTGTTGTATTTCCATACATCATTAAAACAAAACACTGAAAGTAATCAATGATGCTATTTTAAACATAACTAAGAAGTAATTTTCATTCAGTTGCATTCAACTGGAAAGAAGCTCCCAAGCACCATGGGCGCCTTCGTCACATATCCTTTTAAATCACAATTATATATTCACTTTCTTGGCTCTCCAACGGTTTTAGAAAGGTTATCTTTAGATTCATTACTCATTAATCTGACTCAAATTTTTCAGTGGAGAAGACTTATGTGAAACTCTTGATGCAAGTAAGAGAACAACAGTGACAGTTTTGGGGCCTAATTTACCCCAGATATAAATAATATGATAATAAAGGTTCAGATATTTTCCACAAAAAGCTTTACAGTGTGGATTAAAGGGCCTGTATGACACAAGTTTCATACAATTCAACCAAGTTGATGAAGACACCCTTCATTTAGCAAGTTTAAGCAAGAAAAGTGTGGCGATTACTTCAAGGATGACCGTGAACATTCAGTGGCCTAGAAAGCTGGGTAATAAATATTTTAGTATCTTGAAAACTAAAAATGTAAGTGTTTATGAAGCAATACTTTCCCTTTTTATCAGGCCTCTTACTTAAACAGAAAACATCAGTGACACAAAACCCCCAAATTCTGCTCAGCATGACTCAATAGATACCACAGTTGACGTCGCCCCAGCTACTACTCCATGTTAAAAGTCCCAGTACTTTCTTTGAAAAGATGGATTAAAATATTAGTTTCCATGCCATGAAGAAATGCCTGTGGAAAGAATCTTTTCCTCAGTGTAGGTACACAGCTGTTGATATGTAGAGTTATGGAATTATATGTATCTGAAATAACATATTTTTCTCTGCAAATTGCATTATGTCTAAAATACCCAAGCTTCAATGGAGAAATAATATAAATTAAGATGATTCAAAAGTGCCTTTAGAGCTAAATATTCTCAATGTTAAAACCAACGACCCCCTTCTCCCTTTCGACCCCCACCCTGAACAAAGCCCTTTTGAGCAGCTGCAGGGTACATGCTTATCAGAAAACAGGCAGGCACCAATTTACAAACTTATGGTATGCCAAAAGTTCATTTATTAGTCAGTTCTTCAAAACTCTATCATTTTCCCAGGGAAACAAGTCGCCTGGGATGAAGTCGCTAGATCAGCACACAACACCCGATTAAAGCTATGATAATACTAAGGCAGGGTCAAGAGTTCTAGGACACTGGGAAAATGCATTCCAGGACAATCCCACACGGGGTGGAAGGAACCCATCTCCCCGTGTTGCCACACTGACCTGTCAGTGGGAATCCTGACCTCCTCACTGCCGGTCACTGTTGGAGGATTTGTGGGTGGAGGCTCCATAAGGCAGGGCTGGGGAGTGGCCTTAAGAGGGCCATAGTTTCAGGAGATGAGGGGCAGAGCTGGGGGTTTGGGATGACAAGCTGAATGGGAACATGGAGGGATGTAGACAGGGGGAAAGCGGTGAGAAGTGGAAAGTGGAACAGAAAGAGTAGGGTGGGGTCTCAGGACAGGCCAGTGAGGACTGACGTGAGCCAAAGTTCACCTCCCTCCTTCTTTCTGTGGATCTACATCCTCTTTCTCCAGGATCAGATTAAACAGACCAGACCTGTGAACATCTGTGATTATGGGAGAAGGCAAGAATCTCCATGGAAAAAGGGTTTGGAAGGAGGGGTGTGAGAGAGACATCCAGGCTGAGCTGGGGTCTGTAGAAGCCAAAAATTCACAGGTGTGGCTGTGGGATACAAGACTTCCCAACTCCCTTCTTTCTGGAGCTGCTATTAATATAAAACGGCATAAACTGAGAGCACAAAGGTAATTACAATATTTTAAGTACCAAAGCGGTTCAATGAATTTTGTTGTTGTTGTTAGTAACGGACCAACTCACACTAATCTTTCAACAATACATTTCCAGAAGCCAACTAGATCATCTGTTGTTTTTGACAGAATACTGAGTATTTAGAAGAGTCAGATGTTAATACGGAAATAGAAGTTACTTCAGTTTCTATTTGGAATGAGAACCTATATGTCCATCTTTCTTCACTGACTTTTATTCCGCTTATGTTGAATTAATATTTTTAAATGTCCCCACATAAAGAAATGGACAGGGGCACCTGGGTGGCTCAGTTGGTTAAGTGCCCAACTTTAGCTCAGGTCATAATCTCTCGGTTCATGGGTTCGAGCGCTGGGTTGGGCTCTGTGCTAACAGCTCAGAGCCTGAAGCCTGCTTTCAGATTCTGTGTCTCCCTCTCCCTGCCCATCCCCTGCTTACACTCTGTCTCTCTCTTTCTCTCTCAAAAAACAAAAAACAACAAAAAATAAATGGACAAAAAAAGTTCTAATCAGATACTGATAAAGTCAGAAGATTCGTGTTTTTCAACAAATATCTTTTGAGGACCTACTGTATACCAGGTATTTTCTCAGTGTAGGGATAGAGCAGTGTTGGGTCAGAAAAGTTCTTTTTTTTTTTTTTCCTATTTAAATCCAAGTTAGTTAACATATAGTGCAATTATGGTTTCAGGAGTAGAATTTAGTGATTCCTCCCTTAACACCCGGTGCTCATCCCAACAAGCGCCCTCCTTAATGCCCATCAGCCATTTAGCCCATCCCCCACCCCCACCTCCTCCCCTCCAGCAGCCCTCAGTTTGTTTGGGTCAGAGAAGTTCTAAGTGCTACTTTTATTTCTTAGTGACAATGCTGCCACAAAGGAGGTATCTCAACTTGCAGCTTGTCTTTGAGAACCACTATTTCTTTACATAATCGCCGTTTCATTCATGTATGGCCAACTTTTTTGACCTTGGCCCAACTATAAAGGTTGAAAGAATTTGTTATACTTTGGTAAGTTCTCAAGTCACTGGTACAGTTTACTGAATTTCTTTCTTTGATTACATCAGGATCTTCAACTCTCCTCTTTAACTTCGGAGTTACATTAGGTAAAAGTACATCAGAAGGAACAGAAAGTTTACCAACAGATTAGGAATAGGCAGACAAAGAGGAGTCACGGAAGGAGAAAATGACTCATCAATTTGACCACTTAACACTGAAATCGTATCACCTTTGGCAAGTGGATTCTGAAGTGTTTTCGTTTTTTATTTTAATGTTTATCCCCCAAAAAAACATCTTGAGAGGGAGTACGAGTGCGTGCGTGTGCTAGCCTGAGTGGGGGGAGGGAAAGAGAGAATCCCAAGCGGGCTCCACGCTGTCAGTTGCAAAGCCCCAAACAGGGCTCGTTCTCACAAACCATGAGATCATGACCCGGGCCGAAATCAAGAGTCAGATGCTTAACCGACTCTCTGATAGTGAATGGGTTCTATGCTGTTCTTTGAGTGTGTGATAATACTGGCCAGTGAAAACTGGACCTTTAGGATTTAGAACTGTTAGTAGGCTAGGGAGAGCTTAATAGAGGGAGAAGGGGGAGTTATGGAATTTGGGGAGGGGTGGGGAAGAAGGGACAACTAAAACTCTCCAAAGCCAAGGAAACAAAGTTCTAACCTTAGAAAGATTATACAATTTTTATTAATACATCGACTAGTTAGAAATGATTACAAAGAGAAGATGTCCTGTATGAGTCTATGTTAAGAAATTGATAATTATCAGCGAAGCCAAAGGAACCACAGATAACAGGGTGTAAACCATCTTATAATCAAAACCGACAAATTCATCAGCATTATAAGGCTGCAGTAAAGAAGAATCATTTCATACCAGAGGTTATGCCTTTTCTGCTCCACATTTATATTGTATGCTCCCTATACTGAAATTCCTATTAGTGATGAAAATATTATTTGACAATATAAGCAAAACAAAATTAGCAAAGGATTATGTGAGTTTCATAGACTTTGTGCACCCCTCTAAATATGAATAGCATAGTCTGAAAGTATGAAAAAAATCATTAAAATACATATATTTGCCAAGTTTAAAACACCTGTATTATATAATACATTCTATTTTGGTGCATAAAAGAATGGCCGGCTGGCACATTAGGTCAATAAATATTTGTTACATGGCAATGAGTGTGAGACAAAGGCGAGATTGCAGTTTTCATCTGGGAGAGTCCAGAATTAACTCGAATTGCCATCAGCACTACCTCCACATGAAAACTTGTTTCTTTTCTACCTACAGTGCAAATTTAAGACTTTAATAACACATTGTAGCTAAGAGAGAAACAAGCTACAGTTCTCTCTAAACCTCCACAAAATCAGGATTGATATTCTAATCAATCCCAGAATGGGCTCTGAAGATACCTCAGTTAGCAAAGTCCAAGTCTTTCAATTCATTGCTCAGACTTGGCCCAGAGAGGTTAAATGATTTGCTTGAGGTCACACAGCAGAGCAGTAATTACAATTCTACTCCTGATGACTTCCATCCAGTATTTTGTCTCATGAATGTTTTATGAGACACCAGAAGTCACAGGCAAGATATGAGGGAATGAGAGAAGAAACTACTCTATTCATCTGACGATAAATTTACCACAGCGATCACTGGTTCAAAAAAACTCGGTTCCAGAAAACTCCACAAACAAAATTGTCTTTATAGGCCATTAAAAGAATGAAAATTTGGCCTCAGAGATGGAAGAAAAAAATTTTAAGAGAAGACAGCCTCAGGATCTTTATATTGAAGGGCTCACGTCTAACCATGGTATTCTATGTTTTTTCCAAAACTACTGATCAGTTATCCAATTTTACAGATCTACATCGAATTCCTTTTAAAAAAAAACCAACTCTCAAAACAAGAAGCCTATGATGAAGGAAAAAATAGTGCAACTTAGAACTGTATCTCTGGATAAATAAAAATGCCTTATTTTGCATCTTTGGAATAGATAAACTTTAGGCATGGCTGTTTTATCTGGATTTCTGTGTATAATAATTATTCATAAATTCTACTTTAAGAAATCAAGAATAGAGGGAAAAGTGGCCAAGATTACTAGCTCTACTCTCTTGTTTTGAAGCATTACACTCAACATTTCAAGTCACTAATAGAGGAAATAAATTTAAAAACCATACAAACGTATTAGAAATTTTTTATTTCATGTTTACCTTTTTAAATACTAACAACTAAAAATCACTGATTTCATCCTGATACTTATAAATATGGGGGAACAAAGGACTTTTTTCCTAGTATCTTGTCACTCTTAAGTTTGATCTAAATTCACAGAAAGAAAAAGAGGGTGTTAACAGGTAAAAAATATTCCATAAAATGAATGGAGGATTTTTAAGCAAACAGAAGCACTTAAAAGGTTATAAGCCTACCAAACCGAATATGACTTAAGTCCACACAATTGTTGAAAAAAAAAAAAAAAGAACACTCAGAACAGTGAACAGGAAAATTCCACACCGACTTACTATTAGAGAAGGCTTATTTTTGAAAATGAATGTATCTGTAAGTGCTCTTTGTTGCTATGAGCAACATTCTTACAACCGCATTCTATTGAATCAGGTCATGATTACCTTTAAAGAGACCCTGCCATTCTAGAGAAGCCCTTTTTCTTTCATTCAGGATTTCTAAGGAAATGGTTTTCATCTTCGGCAACTAAACATCTGGCTTCTTGGTTTGTTTTAAGGAGCAGAATGGGAAAAGAATGAATCACCATGAAGCAGGTCAGGTTAGCAATTCTTTCCTATTTCAAAAAAAAAAGTTATAGTCTCCAAAAATTTTTCCTTGAGAAAATGAGTAATTCAAAATGTACTGGTAATTACAGATCAGGGATTTTCAAATATGTCTAATGACCATTCACACGAAATCTCTCATGTTTGCTTTCTAACCTCTTACATACAAGCTGTTTAATTAACTATGATTCCACAAAGTAAAAATGCCAGGACGAGAACTAGTAGAAATTATTCAGGTTCCACCACCAGGCTTTCTAAGTTTTCCTATCACAAAGGCAATTAAATAAATGTTAATGTGGGGGGGTTCCTCTCTTTGATTCTTGGAACAGACTCTTCTATTTATCCCTATCCTACTTACTGGCCAAAGAGTTTAATTATTTATTCCTTTGCCTCTCTGCTTACTTACACTGGTTTCCTTAAATACATCCTAACAAGAAAGAAGACTACTATTAATTCCATTACCACTAGATATTGAGAGCTTATTAAAGGTCGGATACTGTACACATGCCTTGCATGTCTTTCAAACTCTACTATGGTATTTGGTATTATCATGTCAATTTTACAAGTGAGAAACTGAGGCCACAGAGCTAGCGAAGAGCAAACCCAGGATTTGAACCCAGGTTTATCTGACGAAGCCTAAAATCTCCACCAAGGTGTGAAAACTACCCTTATTTACCCCTTGAATGTATGATGATCTAAAACGTCTAGTTTCACCGTTCCCCATGTATTAATGGCTTCCATTGTATCTATAATTTTAAAACGAACACCTTGCTGCAGCCTTTGGTCATGGCTGTGTGTGGCCCCTCCCTGCCTTCACAGTTTGACCCTATGCTATTCTACGCCTTCCTTTCTGAGCTCTGGAGATACTGACCTTCTTTGGATTCATTTCACACAAAGGGCTTACTCCTGCTTCAAGCGCTTTGCACATTCTGTTCCCTGTGCTGGCAATACTCTTTCTCCTAACTCATCCTTTAGCTTACAAGTCATTGCCTGAACTCAACCTAAATTAGCTCTTCCTTTTCAGCTCTCAAGACATCCTGAACTTTTTATTTATAGGCTTTATCTCCATGTGTAATGATTAGCATCTCTCCCTCCCTGGACTGTGAACTCTCCCAAGACAGAGACTGACTTTATCCCATCCAACCTGCATCTCCTGCGTCTAGCACAGTGTCGGGCACGTGACCTAAACAGATATCCAGAAAAGCCCCTAAAGACTGGGAAGAAGAAAGGCCTCTGATGATTTTGTCATCTTCACCTAATATTATTCCCAGGCGTGTCCGAGTGAATGTTACCTGCGTGGGAGCTGTTGCCCTTTAAAAAAACTGTTTTCCACAAAATGTAAAGAGAGATGATTTCAGCTAAGCCACAAGTCACAAACATCTCTTTATACTAAACACAGCTACCTCTAGAACACTGCAATTTTAAATAATTTTAACAATAAATAAGATACAACCGCAAATAAATCCTTTGAAGAAATACAGCAGAACACATATATCCAAATCAGCTGCCTTTCGAATACATCGTTTGGGGGGCTGTGCCACGGCTGCCTTAACACTACGACTGCTCTAGACATTGCCAAAGCTCCTCTCTGCTAACTGCCTTTAAGATCAATTTACTAACCAAACAAGAAATTCTGCCTCCTCACTTCATGGTGACAAGTCATTATCCCTTAGTTGGTTGGCACTGTCTGCCCCCTGCTCCCATGCAGGCGTGACACCCTCAGCTTAGCCCCCACCACTGAGCTTGAATGATTCCCATCCCCCAACGCATGGGCGTTTGGCCAGGAGCATAAAGACTCGAGGCAGATCTGACAGGTTCGGTCGGCCTATGGAGGAAGGGGACAGAAGAGACCCTTTCAGAGACCGCACCAGACTGAGTGGCATTGTCAAGGACACAGGTGGGGCACACACGCTGCCATTAGTGACCAGCCAGGAAATGGGAACTGACTGCAGAGGGTGTTGCTCCTTACAGGAAGCCAAGTGAGTCTCCACATCGGCCAAAAGGGGCCAGATTTCAGTCCTCTCTGTGTCCTCCTTACTTGGTGGGAGTCCTTTCACACCTCGGAGTTTGCATACATGTCTTTCTCCCCAAATGGAGCAAGCATAGCTTCTCACTGCTCCGCTGGGGGACACTGATTTTCTTTCCTATGAAACCCACTGTACTCAGTGTGTACTTCAGAATTAAAAATGATCGGGGCTGGGGGGAGGGAGGGAGGCACACAGAGAGCAAAGAGGATTCTTAGGACAGTGAAACTACTCTGTATGATTTATAATGATGGGTAGATGTCATTATAAAGTTGTCCAAACCCACAGCATGTACAATCTGCTATAGACTGAATGTCTGTGTCCCCCCAACATTCCTGTGTTGAGACAGAATCCCCAATGTGATGTTATTTGGAGGTGGGGGCTTTATGAAGTGCTTACATCACAATCCCTCACAAATGGGATTAGTGCCCATATAAAAAAGACCCTAGAGAGTTCCCTTACCCTCTCAGACATGTGGGGACACAGACCAATGCCTTGATCTTGGATTTCCCATCCTGAACCGTGAGAAATAAATTTCTGTTGTTGATAAGCCATTCAATCTATGGTATTGTTTTAACAGCCAGAACTGACTAATACAATGACCAAAAGTGTGTCCCATTGTAAACTATGGACTCCAGAGGTAATAATGATATATCACTATAGGTTCATCAATTGTTATCACTCTGGTGGGGGATGTTGATAATTGGGGAGGCTATGCATGTGCTGGGACAGGGGGTCCCAGGGGGTCCCTGGGAAGGGAAATCTTTATCCCTTCCTCTCAGCTTTGCTATAAACCTAGAAACATTCTAAAAAATAAGTTCTATTAGCAAAATCCCCTGTGTCAAAGGTCTTATTTAAAAGAACAAAGATGCGGGGCGCCTGGGTGGCGCAGTCGGTTGGGCGTCCGACTTCAGCCAGGTCACGATCTCGCGGTCCGTGAGTTCGAGCCCCGCGTCAGGCTCTGGGCTGATGGCTGGGAGCCTGGAGCCTGTTTCTGATTCTGTGTCTCCCTCTCTCTCTGCCCCTCCCCCGTTCATGCTCTCTCTGTCCCAAAAATAAATAAACGTGGAAAAAAATATTTAAAAAAAAATAAAAGAACAAAGATGAGGACACCTGAGTGGCTCAGTTAGTTAAGTGTTCAACTCTTGGTTTTGGCTCAGGTCATGATCTCACGGTTCGTGCGTGTGAGCCCCACATAGGAGCCTCCTTGAGATTTTGTCTCCCTCTCTCTGCCCCTTCCCCGCTTGTTCTCTCAAAATAAATAATAAAAGAACAAAAAATGAACTTAAAGATGACAGAGGAATTTTCTGGGGTGTCACGTAATATACGACTTCCAAATAACCTTGTGAGAAATGTCTATTTACTCCATTCCCTGTGGCCTGTCATGACTGGGTTCTGAAAACAACAGGCCCTAGAAGGTCAGGGTCAAAGGAAGTAGTTGCAACCTCAGTCAGTTGAGAATTCAAACAATGTATCTATTTGAAGCAGGTCTGGCTACACAATTTGTGCAAAACGAAAATGTGGGGCCCCTGTCCCTAAATTACTAAGAATTTGAAACAGTGAGGGCAGAACCTTAAACCAAACATGGGGCCTCTGTGACGGCACAGGATGCAAGTCCCTGAAGCCAGACCTGAGATGAACCAGATAAACATCCCCAAACTTCCCGCGTGCATTCGGTTCGCATTCTTCCTACTGAAACATTTATGTATTGTGTCAAAACTGTATGTGGTAGGCTGTTGCAAAAACAAACCAACCATCCCCTTTGCCTCTTTCTTTAATTTTTTAACCAAAGTAAAAACATGCTCATCGTTTTAACAGTCAGATGGTACGGACTGTCGTTTAATGGAAAAAGAAACACAGCAGTCCTTCCTGCCCCACGTCTCCCAACTGGATTCCTACTTCCCACCAGAGGTGTACGTTTTTAACTGAGCAGTTTCTTCTGACATTTGTCTCCGGGATTCT
The DNA here is from genome assembly GCF_022837055.1 of Prionailurus viverrinus. NCBI lineage: Eukaryota > Metazoa > Chordata > Mammalia > Carnivora > Felidae > Prionailurus > Prionailurus viverrinus. The sequence continues at coordinate 55,246,964 of NC_062572.1, forward strand.
AAATACGTATGACTTGTGTGTATCATTTACTGATTTCCTGTTATGTGGGAGGCATATTACGCCACCTTTACTCATATCACATCCTCCCCTCACCAATTTGGTTCCATGTCTGTTTGGGGATTGTAATCAATATTCAATGCATATATGATTCAGTCCACAGTGGAGCCAAATGGATCACATATCTTTTCCTGTGCAACGTTTCATATCCCCCACCCCCCACCCCCGGGGGATGAACGCCTCATTTCTACAGACGCTTTGGTTTTTAAGTAACTATCACTAGCTCTTGTTAATCCAAAGTATGAAAACTCTTCCCATATATGGTTAAACACATCAGGTAATCAATCAGTTCTCTCTTGAAAAAAAAAATGCTTAAGATCATGCCCACCCATTCCTTTTCTGTAACACCTGTTATTCAACCACTGAGTCTTGTGGAGGGAGACATTCTCTAATTTCTTTTCTGCACTATCTTACACTCCTCTTCTTTAGGTAATTTTACTTTTTCGGAAAATTCCTCATATTTAGTTATCCAATCATTCCACTACATTTCTTTATTTGAAGGATATTTTTATTTTATTATTTTTATTTTGTTATCATTATTATTATTATTTTTGGTGTTTATTTTTGAGAGACAGAGCATGATCGAGGGAGGGGCAGAGAGAGAGCGAGAGAGAGAGAGAGAGAGGGAGACACAGAATCTGAAGCAGACTCCAGGCTCTGAGCTGTCAGCACACAGGGCTCAAACTCATGAGCTGTGAGATCATGATCTGAGCTGAAGTCGGACACTTAACCAACTGAGCCATCAGGCGCCCCTATTTTATTTTTCTAAAGTAAGCTCTATGCCCAGTGTGGGGCCTGAACTCACGACCCTAAGATGAAGACTCACATGTTCTACTGACTGAGCCAGCCAGGTGCCCCTATTTTGGTATGTTTTTAATTTCCCAAAGAACTTGCTTATTCTGACTGCTTCTTAAAAAAATGTATCCTGTTTTTTTCTTAATAAATCCCCTCTACATGCTCATCTCTTTGAGGCAGTTAAGGAACTTTTCTTCTGATTCCTGGAAGGTATTTCTTCCAAGATTCTTTTTTCTCAAGATGGTTACGTTGCAGACATTCCTCACAGGCCTAATGCTACTGTTTGCCAATTTGTACTTATGAGGGAGGCACTAAAACTCAAATGGGAAGTTTTGTGTGCAGCAAAGGGCTTGCTGACTGGTTAATTCCACTGACTGGTGATCAGCTCAAGACCTGTATTTCATTAGGGGACCAAATGTTAATATCCATAGATCCTTCTGGGGGAAATCACTTTTCAACAAAACAAAACAAAACAAAACAAAACAACAAACAAAGCAAAACTCTCCTGCCTGGAAGAATTATACCTGACCAGTAAACTGCAAAGCCAAGTGGCAGAGGGGTCTGCCTGGGAGTTATAGCGAGTGGTTTGACTTCAACAGAACTGTTTTTAGTACACTTCACTATGGGCCCATTCCACTGAAAATTTGGTAAGTTATGGGTGGAATTTCCTTAACTTATTTTAGAGATTTGTTAATGTCTTTCATTCTGTTACATCCTTTCCTTTTGTGTTTGTTCCTAAGGGTCTGTATGTGTTCCTTTACTTCATTTTCCCGTGTTTGGGGAGAGAGCAAATACTAAATACCCATGCTGACTCTGCACCTTTCAACAGAGTTCTCCCTTTATTTCAGACTTTACTGTTTGCTTCTATATATATTTCCTTTGAGAGAGAGAGGGCGCAAGTGAGCAAGGGGCAGAGAGAGAGAGAGAGAGAGAGAGAGAGAGAGAGAGAGAATCCCAGGAAGGGAAGAGGAAAAGAGGGGTGGGAGGAGAGAGAGAGAAGCAGGGCTCACCCGATGTGGGACTTGAACTCATGAACTGTGAGATCATGACCTGAGCTGAAGTCAGATGCTTAACAATTGAGTCACCCAGACGCCCTGAATATTACTTTTTTTTAAAATTTTTTTTCAACGTTTTTATTTATTTTTGGGACAGAAAGAGACAGAGCATGAACGGGGGAGGGGCAGAGAGAGAGGGAGACACAGAATCCGAAGCAGGCTCCAGGCTCCAGGCTCCGGGCCATCAGCCCAGAGCCTGACGCGGGGCTCGAACTCATGGACCGCGAGATCATGACCTGGCTGAAGTCGGATGCTTAACCGACTGCGCCACCCAGGCGCCCCTGAATATTACTTTTAAAATACTAAAATGCTCACAGATGACAGGCTTCTGATTTTTTAAATCTAATTGTTTGATCCTGCTGCGAAACCGTAAGAAAAAAAGGCACAGTCCCGTGAGGTCTTCTTGGGCAGGGGAGCTTTTCTTTCCTCTCTGTCACTGCCACCTTCATTAACTCATACAGTAATGTGTTCATACACAGATGACCTACTTTGAAGGTCACCTACAGATAATCTCAAAATCTCAAGATCCTAGATACCCCCATGACTGCATATAACTGGCCTACTTCCTCATTTACTTTTTGTTGGCACAAGTCTAAGGACTCTGGCTACTTTTCATGTTAGAACCATCCAACCGTGGTGAGAAAGGCAAATCTGTTGTAAAAATCAATCAAAAATATAAAAATATCCTCAAATTCAGTTAAAATATTTTCGGATATTTGTTTCCCTGCAATGAAATTAAGAAAGGAGAATCAACAAAAATACTACCTTCTGGGTGCACCTGGCAGGCTCAGTCAATGGGGAACACAACTCTTGATCTTGGGTTTATGAGCTCGAGCCCCACTCTGGGCATAGAGATGACTTAAAAATAAAATGTTAAAAAATAAAATAAAAGTAAATAAAACAAAACAAAACACTACCTTTGAACAATTGGATCTTACAAACTTTAATAGTAATGATTACCTGAAAATGTATTTGGGTACACAGGCAACCTCTTTAGGTTCTGAGTTTAGATAGAAAATGATTTTTAAGCAAGAGTATTTGAAAATTTGACTCTCCTCTGCCCTCAACAAACGGGGAATGGAATTAAGACATTCTATGAAAGACTTTACATCCATATTTTGTAACTTCCCAGTATCCTGTTTAAGTCAATTAATTTAGAACAATTTATAAATTGTTTTTATTCTTCCGTAGAATTTATAAAATATACTATGTTTACCTCACATAAAATCAAGAAGTGGAATCAAAAGGCAGAAAATGGAATGGAATCTCTCTTTTGAGTCTATTCATCTGTCTTTTGAAGGCATGTGTCAGGTTAGTAATTAAGATGTTGAGTACAGTGCATATCTTTCCATTAGTGTATATCTCTCCATTTTAGGTGTAATCACCTATTACATTAAAAAATGACTACTATCAAGCAATGGTACAAAAATGAAAGTTTATTAACCATTTCTACCACCTTCAACGGCTAATAGAAATGACTACAACAGGAATGGCAAGAGTGGGGGGTAAAAGGCAGAAGGCAGAGGTACAATAATTATGCAAATCCTCAATATTTGACTACGTAGCTATGATCTTCAGTATCTCCCAAACCTCCCAAATTCTTGGTTCCAAGAATTCCTATTGCAGGACACAGTCTCTCATTCATTCATCTTGGCATCAGTATTCACTATTCACACTTCGTTTCCATTCTGGTACATTTACCCTTTGGGTACTCAAAAAGATCTTTCTGGAACCTGTCACTTTCTAAGTTAAGACATGTCCTTTGTAAAAAACCTTTTAAAGAATTTTAGTGGGTTAATGATCTAACATCCACTGGAATTTACTGTAAACTATTAATAATATTTGAAATTGTATTCTTTCACTTATAAATATGTAATATAAATATACTTAGGGGAAACATATGTAGCTAATCACTAATTGAAAAACTGAATGTGTGATTTTCTCGGTTTTTCATAATCAGCTGATAAAGGCCAATTACAGAACAGAAAAATTACTTGGGAACATGAAACAGTCAAATATAAATCAACCGAAAGAGACCAATTTCCATGGTTTGACCAAATGATGGCCAAGCTAGTGCTTACTGGCATAAAGCACACTGCCCAAGACATCACAAGGATAGCCTAACCATCTATTTATACTCTAATCCGCTCTTCCAGTGTCAATTTCAAAAGGCCAAATTCAAAATACTTTCAACTATCAAAACAAAAGTGTATTCTAATGAGTGAAGAGGTATTTATCAGCAGAGATTGCATTTTTAAAATAGTAATATCCCACTGATTGTACAGTTGCCCATTTGTGTACCTCTCTGTAACACTGTAAGTTTGTATCTATACTGAATCACTTTTATACTGACTAGCCAAGATTGCTCTTCCAGAGAATCCTTTGGCAAACATGTCATGTGTATAACCATTTAGTTTAAACACCTCTATATCTGGATTCACGTATTAAATTTGCTTAAATTGTGGAGGTAAACTGGAATCGTGGAATACAATTACTTTGTCAATAAAGTATATGAGGGGTTTGGTTTTGAATCAAAATTGATGGGCCTGTCTTAATAAAATATAAATACTCCTGAAAAGTTGGATATACCACAATTTTCCTCATGATTATCACAACAATATACCTAAGCTGCTTCTATTTATTTATTTATTTATTTATTTATTTATTTATTTATTTACTGTGTGTGTGTGTGTGTGTGTGTGTGTGTGTGCGCGCGCGCAAGCAGGAGAGGGACAGAGAGAGAGGGGGCCGGGGGAGAAAGAGTGAGAGAGAACCTCAAGTAGGCTCCATACTGCTAATGCAGAGCCCAATGCAGGGCTCTAACTCACAAACTAGGAGATCATGACCTGAGCCAAAATCAAGCGTTGGATGCTTAACCAGCTCAGCCACCCATATGCCCCACAAAAGTATACCTATGCTTCTTAAGGAAAAAAAAGAAATTCCTGTCTCTAGGCAAAACAATCTTACTTGAGGACATAGCAAATCTTTAAAACACCAATTACTTTAAGGTTATTAAAAACAATTGCCTAGGGGCGCCTGGGTGGCTCAGTCGGTTGGGCGGCCGACTTCGGCTCAGGTCATGATCTCGCGGTCTGTGAGTTCGAGCCCCGCGTCGGGCTCTGTGCTGACAGCTCAGAGCCTGGAGCCTGTTTCAGATTCTGTGTCTCCCTCTCTCTGACCCTCCCCCGTTCATGCTCTGTCTCTGCCTCAAAAATAAATAAACGTTAAAAAAAATTAAAAAAAAACACAAAAACACAATTTGCCTAACCACTCGCCATTAACTTTTCATCCATGGCTCCATTCCTTTGCAAAGATAAATGTTACTTTTTGAACATTACTTTGCCAATTTTTTTAATGTTTATTTATTTTTTAAAGACAATGAGAGACAGAGAGAGCATGAGCAGGTGAGAAGAGAGACAGGGAGACAGAATCCGAAGCAGGCTCCAGGCTCTGAGTTGTTAGCACAGAGTCCGATGTGGGGCTTGAACCCATGAACCGTGAGATCATGACTCAAGCAAAAGTGTGATGCCCAACCGACTGAGCCACCCAGGTACCCTGCCATTGTTTCTTTATAAAATGAACATGCTGCTAAAACTGCATAGTTAATCATCTTGGTTAGAATTATCAGTGATCATCTATATATTATTTGTAGCAGGTAAAAGTGACATAAATAAAATTGTTTTAGAATTTCCTTGATTTAATAAGATTTTCAATTCTTGGTGGGAGATCCCTTTTGATTCAGGCACTGAAAGCCTGCGTCTCAGTCTTCATTCCTAACAAATCAGGCTTAAATAAAAGATTTGAAAATTTTGCATATTTTCAAGCACAAGTGTAAGAAAAAGCTTAATGAGCTAACCCAATGCCCCTATTCCCACTCTAGGAACATTGGAACATCCTGAACTTTCAAAAGAGACAAAGCCTCACAGTTGGTGGATTTCCAGTCACAACATGTAGAAAGGAGGGTCATTTTAAAGAGGCTCAGGTATTCTTCCTGAAACTTTCTGAAATAACCAAAGGAGAAGCCCTTGCCAGATCTGACTTTAAGGTGTACTCTGATCAAGGTTATCATTCTGGTACCACAAAAGTATAACTTCAACATTCCACTTCCATAAGCATTTATCCTAGGCCTCTCCTTCCCAACATAGAGCATGCAACACAGAAACAGTATGTGTGATAGAAAAACAAAATCTAAAAGCAAGAACATTATATTTATTGATTAAAAAATATTTATTTATTTTTGGGAGAGTACAGGTGGGGTAGGGGCAGAGAGAGGGGGACAGAGGATCCAAAGCAGGCTCTGTGCTGACAGGCTGATAGCAGCGAGCCCGATATGAACCGCGAGATCATGGTCTGAGCCCAAGTTGGATGCTCAACTGACTGAGCTACCAAGGTGCCCAATATTTTTTGAATTTTTAAAAGTCTGGTATGCTAGTGTTACCAAACATTCTAGCTCACGAATACATTAATGTTAGTAAAATATATCTTAGCTCACAAGACTGATGTAAAGAAAACTACTTTATAAACACAAAGCAAATATTAACAGAAGCAGAAAAACATAAGTACACCGGGAGATGAAGAAAATCAGATCAAAATTTTTAAATTTGAAATTTTTAAATTTGCAAATATACCACGTGCCAGACACATATAGGAGCACAAAAAACATCAAGTCCTTTACATATATTATTTTTTTAAAGAAAATTAAAGAGGAAACTGATTTCCAGAGCATTAACTTAATGAAACCACAGAGTAGTGAATGGCAAAGCAAAAACTCAAACCCAAGACTACTTAAAATCTGTGCCCTTAAGTCATTTATAGGAGTTTTTAAAAATAGGCAAAGGGCAATGAGATGGAATTGCTTTTACGTCCCAGCCTTCAGGAAGAATGTTGGTTCAAAACAATAATTTCAAATATAAACAGAATCTTTATATATACAAAATTAATTTTATTTTCATTGGGAAACAACAAACATCATTTCAGTTGGCTTTAACTTTGATGTTCTACCATTTTGGCAATGAGAGATATTTTAGTTTATTCAACTGGAAAAAAAAATATGAGCCATTCACATCATCACAAAATACTGTCATTCCACACCCACAGCTACACTAAAGTAACAGAAACCATCTTGATTTCAAGTATTCTGGTCACTGTACAAACATATCAATGGAGATTTCCTGTAAATCCAGTAGTTAAGGGTCCAAATCTCTTACAGGAGGTGACACAAAATTTTGTTAGAAGATCATGGTTTCAATTTTTAGTTCAAAAAATATGGACACTACACACAAATATTATACATAAGATAAATGTCCTTTATATATAATGATGGGGAAATGGGAAGTGTAAATGAGGAGGCAGGTTGATCAAAACCTCCCCAAATCTCATTGCTTCATACTCCAATTGCCTTTGAGCTATCTACCACCCATGCCACCAAAGTCCCTCATCCAAAGGTCTTCTTCTCAACATGAATCCTAAATTCCCTCAGGTTCATTTTGGAAGGAAAGCAACACCATTAAGATAATGCAAAAAGAAGTGTAATTTTTTTTTCAGTAGGAGTTAAACGTATGGATATAATGCAATTTCATAAGTAAAAGTTAAAAGAGGAATTTCAGTGTAAGGCAGGGAAGGATTTATGGAGGTGGCTGAAGACTTCCAGAACCCCTTCAAATAATATTCCTCAGATGTTGCTGAAAGTCTTAGTAAATCATGTATGGTCCTCCAGATCAGCCTCCTGTTTACCAATTCAGCTCCACCTCCCCATTTTTCCATCTTTAAATTGTTGACTCCAGTAGTTTCAAATGTACAAGTTTATTTCATTGAAATATACCGCTATCTCTCCCTGTCTGTAATAATCCTCTCCCCTTGCTATCCTGTGACCCAGCAGGAACATCACCCTGTAGTTACACCAATTCTACTCTAGTTTAGTTAGAAGCCTTTTCTAGATGGTCCTGTAACACCTGTGTTTGTCTCTCTAGTGCTCCGTATTAACTTACATTGTAGTAGTATTTCAGGCAAGCTTAGGATTTCCTTGTGCTTCAGTGACTAGCACAGTGTTTGGCATAAAACAGTCCTCGACAAATATTTGCTGCACAGATGAATTTATAAATAAAGTTATGGCAAGGGCTACTCCAAGAGAAGGCAAGAAAGAGATATGTCTTTATTTTATTTTATTTTTTAATGTTTATCTATTTTTGAGAGAGAGACAGAGACAGAGACAGAGAGACAGAGGACCCGAAGCAGGCTCTGCACTGACAGCACAGAGCCCGATGCGGACTCAAAGTCACAAACCACGGGATCGTGACCTGAGTTAAAATCAGATGCCAAAGATATGTCTTAAAAGTATACTACGTTTTTGGGGCGCCCGGGTGGCTCAGTCAGTCAAGTGTCTGACTTCGGCTCAGGTCATGATCTCACGGTTTGTGAGTTTGAGCCCCACGCAGGGCTCTGTGCTGACAGCTCAGAGCCTACAGCCTGCTTCAGATTCTGTGTCTCCCTCTCTATCCCTCCCCTGTTTGCTCTCTCTTTCTCAAAAATAAAAATTAAAAATTTTTAAATGAACATTTTTATGTATTTATAGGAAGGGACTTGCATCTAACAGAGAAGCATTCTTATTCACTGAGATCTATCCATTCAAAAACCTAAAGGGCTGGTAGACTAGAAAGCTGTGGCAATGAAGCTTTTCATCATCTTCCCTATCCATTTTTATAAGAAAGTCCACTCACAATGTCATAAGTAGGAGATAAACTTTGGTTAAAACTATTAACTAAAACTAAGTACCGGAGTCAACTGGCAGTTATGCAACAAAGAAGAGTGATTGAAATTATATTTTGCTTCCGGCTAGCTGGGAGGTCTACATACCAAAACTGGGTTGGCAGCTTTTAGTTGTTGAGAAAGTCCTACAAATATTCTGGAAAAACCAGTGGGTGGAATTCAGGTCCTCAGTAACACAGCTTTTACTGTCAACAGGTGAAACGCAAAGTTGAGAAACCAAGTATCATCATACTGGAGTCATGTGCTTCACACTCAATACCCTGAATTTAAAAGAAGGAAAAAAAAAAGCACGGAATCCTAATAGCCCTATTTAAACTTTTAAAAGGAAAAAAAATGGAGTGAAGTTATTGATGTCAGTTAGGTTACATGGAAAGGGCAAGGCAGGAATCTACTTAACCATCTTAATCTCCCCTAAGCCTTCCCTACTCCTACAGCCATCTAGCAATGCTAATGTTCTTAATTTATAAACTTGCATTTCACATTTTCAAATGGATCCATGTCAAATAAAACCAGTAACAATAATAACAAAAAAAAAAGCCGACTTTCTTTTATAATGTATCTATGTAAATCCCTTCATTTTCTGCAAAGCCCCAGGAAGTAGTCTCCATTTAAGTGAAACTGATCAACTACTGTTTTCAAACAGTATTTAAAAAAGAATACCATTAATCATTAACTAGCAGCAGCAACATCAGATACTGATTTCTGACTGGTAAAGGAACCTGCTTAGTAGATAAGCATATAATACCAGCTGATATGGGTAAAAGCATGTGTTTTCTTACTATAAATTCAGAGGCAATCAATTGGTTGTCTAAAACTAAGACTATAACTTTGAATCTAAGATGTAGATTATGCCTTTTTCTTTTCCTAAGATAGTTTTATAGTATCTAGAAATAACCCAAATTCCAAGGATTTACAGAAAACATACTCCTTTGAGAAATTTCTTACACTTCATCTAGTTTCGAAATTACCTAACAAGACAAAACAGGAAGACCAATCTATGAATAAGGTCCTCATGGCCAAAGTCCAAATTTTGTTTTGTTTTGTTATCAAGCATCTCCAAGCTGGGCACTCTTCCTAGGCGTGGGGGATACAAGGATGATGTTCAGGGTCCAGTCCCAATGCTGAGCAAGCCAGGAGGACACAAATGAAATGTAATAACCATATGAAGTAAAAGGCTAGGTGGCAGTAAGCAGAAGGAATTCACTTACCGGAGGGATAACCAACTGCTTAGGGGAGCCAGACAGCGTTCTGCATGGGAAGTGACATTAATTGGGGCTCAAGGATGCATAGCGAGAAGGGCATTTCTGGCAAAGCCACAGAGACTTGACATGTTTGAGGTGTTTTCTTCTACACTAATCTCCCACTCCACACAAATCACAGCCACTTACTTTTTACGTTTTTTAAGATTTTATTTTCTTAGAACAGTTTTAAGTTCATAGCAAAACTGAGAAGTACAGACAGTTCCCATATACCCTCTGCCCCCACACAAACATAGCCTCCCATATTACCACCATCCCCCACCAGAGTGGGACATTTGTTAACCTACAATGACACATCATAGTCACCCCAAGTCCACAGTTTGCACTAAGGTTCACTCTTAGTGTCGTACATTCCATGAGTCTGGACAAACATATGCTGACAAGTACGAACCACTATAGTATCACACAGGGTATTTTCACTGCCTCCCATCATCCTCCTCATATCACCACTGCTTGGCCCTCCACGGGAAAAAAATTGCTTAAGAAATGTATGCAGCCAATGAGGACCAATGATCAATACTGAGCTATTTATTATTTCAAAATTTAACCAAACTTCTATTAACCAATGGATCTTCATATCTGTTAGCAATGTGTCAGAGGTGGTCAAGTAATTTTCATGGACTATCAGGCAAAAAAAAAAAAAAAAAAAAAGCTACTTAGTAGAATTGAAAGAGAGGTCTCAATGAATTTCCTCAGTTAGTAAAAACACCATTTTCCTTTTATATTCTGAGTCATTGTTCCCACTGCCTTACTGATAACCTCTAGATTGCAGGAACTCTGTCTTTTATATATTAAGGTCATAGAATCTCTACAGACCCTGATGCTAAGTACCAAGTGATTAAATTATTCATTTTAATGAATGGAAGTGGATCCATAAAGACCCTTCCCAACCCAGCCCTAGTTATTACCTTCCTAACTCATTCCTGGTCATTTTTTTCTCCTCCTTTCACATACTTCTCTCCTCTTCCCCTCCTCCTTCCCTTTCCTTCTCTCTCTCCCACATATGCACACACAATATGAATGTGGCTTTTCAAAAACAGGCTGTGCATTTTGATCAAGAGTCTGAGAAACCTAGTTCCCCAGCAATAATAAAGAACAGTGAAATTACACAAACAAAAGGCATTGCTCAGCACTTTCATTTAAATATAGCCAACCAAGAAAAATCCACTTGGGGATTCAACATAAAATATAGTAACTGTCCTTTCAGAAGGTGGACAATTAGTCTGCATGTGATCTGAATGGTATACCTATGCCACTGCTCTCAGTGAAGACAGATCGGCACAGGCATCTGAATGTTACTTTTATTACACTGCCTTTCCAACAAATAAGCTTTAGGGATGATTATATTCCAGCATAGCTCTAGTTATCAGACATCCTGAGAATGAATGAGTGGAAGTCAAAACAAATTCCGAGAGTACATTCACATTTCAGGGCCATATGCTTCTTTACAAGATGCAGAATGGCTTTCACATCATCAATTTGGACAATGAACCAAATTAGTTAAACTATGCATTTGTTAAGCATACGAATGTATACTTTACATATATACTTTTTAAGTATTTTTATACTTTAAAGAAAAGATAGTTAGAAATTGGCCTTGTAGAGAATTTTTTTAAAGCCTACCAGTTTACAGATCTGGAACTCACTCTTTCCACTTTCAGAACTAATAAAGAGAGGTACTTTGTTGACAATGTTATTTGTTGCAGGTTAAATATATATATACATATATATGATATATATGTATGATATATATCATATATATGATACATATATATGATATATATGTATGATATATATCATATATATGATACATATATATGATATATATGTATATATATGATACATATATATGATATATATGTATGATATATATATGATATATATATACATATGACATATATATATCTCTTTTAAAATGACAGAATGGTTAAGTGTATGGCTGTTGATAAAACTTTCAGTTGAAACAAAATTTTTTTGTGGGGTTGGGTGTTGGGTCAGGTATCATTTCAAATAAGGACTTCTTATTTAATTTCTTCCTGATTAACTACACCACATCACGGGGCACCTCGTGTGTTTTAAATACCAAGGACCTTTCTGGCTACTGTGTGGGTAGCAAATTTGGGGGAATAAAACTGGAGGCAGTTCAAAGGCCACTGTAAATGAAAAAGGAAGAGGGTTTGAATGAGGGCAGCAGGAATTTTTTTTTTTTAAGGATACATTTGATATGCAGAGTAGATAGAATCAGTGGACTTTTAATCACAGGATGTGGGGGATGAAGTTGTGGGCAGACTACCAAATTTCTGGCTTGGGTGGTGGTGCTACCAAACAGGATACAGGAAGAAGAGCAGGTTGAAGGGAGAGTTGATGGAGATGCTCCTAAAGACAAATGTCAGGGAGGGAGAGGAGTGGGCCAGGATGGCACTCTGGGCGACACCAAATACCAGGAGTGGGGGCTGAGAGTGAGAGCTCGGAGAGGAGCCAGGAGTGGGTGGTGACGTCCCGGCAGCCTGGAGGTCCGGAATTCCAAGGAGCAAAACAAACAATAGTCTTCAATGTGGTAGAAATGTCCAGCCACCAAAGAACTGGAAAATGTCTGGTAAGTAGAAAGTAGGATCCACTAAGGATCTTTGTAAAGGCCACTTCAATAAAGTTATAAGAACAAAAGCCAGAGCACGAGTTATGAGGTAAATGAGAGATGAAGGGTAAAGATGCTTGGTGGAGGAGTATGAAACAGAGAAACAGAGTTAAAGAAGGGGTTTGGGTTGGTTGGTTTTTAAAATCGGGTGGTATCTTACCACGAGAGATGGACATCTTGGTGACCATCCTTTCAAACATTCCTCTGTGTGTGTCTATAGGTGTGTGCATATGTGTATGTAAAATACATATAAAAATACATATAGACATACGCATATATGCACAGAATGCAGACATAAAGAATATTTATTGTTGACAAGATTATTAGATACTGATAAAACAAATCATATCTTTATATTTAAACCACCTTTTAAGTTATGAGAATCACCAATACATACACAAAAGGAAGTACAGTCTCCTTGCTAAATCAAAACACAAGTCCTCTATGTGACGCACTCTACCCTTTGACAAAACAAATGTTCCTTACTTCTGAGAAACATAGGAAATGGACACACCCAATCCTATTGATTTTTAGAAGATAGGGAGCCATTACCCACTTGGAATGTTTCCAGGAGATTAAAGATACAATCTTAGAAGTAGAGCCCTAGGAGCTCTACCTCTGTGGGCAAACAACCTCCTAGCAAGGGGGTACTGATAATATACACCCAAAGAGTGACACCCAGTGAGTCATCAGAGAGGGGCAAGTTCCACCCTGTGAAGCTTCCACACCTGCCTCTGTCTCACCATGACAAAAAGGAATAACACACAGAGCTCTCTGCTGTGGTGTTGCAATGTCAACAAAGCTGGGAATACTGGTTAAACTGGCCCAGTTGGCTGAAGAGCCACTGGATTTGGCTTGGGTTCACTCTACCAGGAAATGGAACTAGAGGTCAGAATTAGAACATAAAAAAAGGTAGCCCCCAAGGACATCCAGAGAAGAAAGCAGGACATGGGTTGTTACTGCAGAAAGCTGAGCGCTGTGCCAGTTTTTAGGACAGGACACGGCCTCCAAGCAGTTTCATTTTGGTTAGAGTTCTGTCCCCTCTCCCGTTCACTCCTACACTTACTGCTCGCATGCCAATTTCCCTCCTGTAGAAGTTTTCCTAGCGGTTATCAGAAGGAACAGGTCTGATAAAGCTTTCTGTATTACTTACTCTCTCTAGTCTGTATACAGCACAAAGATTTAAAAGCATTAATGAATGGTACATCTCCCTGAACAGTAGATAAATATCTGAATTTTTACTTTTAATTAGAGAATGAAAAACCAAACCATCAAATAGCTTAGCTGGAGGAGACACGCAAAATTGCTCTATCAACTTGGAAGATAATACTGTTTCTTACCTATAATGTCAAAACTCAACTCTTTCTGGACATGTTTTAATAAAAGGGCATTTTATCTACTTAGGTAAAAACTAGGTTCCATTTGTGCGGAGAGGGCATTTCTTTCTACCACCTTGGAACAGAGACAGGTATAAAGTCAATCGAACCCTGGGATACAGTAGACGAGACTGGGCGGAACTCAAAGCCCAAAACATGTTCTTGTGGGAGGGGGCATGAAGCGAAGGGGACAGTGAATCACAGGCACTTCCTGCTGGGCACATCACTTCCTATTCTCGCTGGCAGATCACAGAATTCAGGAACAGCAGAACTCGCAGGTGCCCATGTCCCTCACCTACCTTCACTCACAGACACAAGTGGAAAATGGTGTAAAACATAAACTGAGCTTTCTCTATTCAGGAAACAAGTACTTGATATCATCTTCTGGTTTGGTCAGATTATTAAAAAAAAGAAAGGAAGAAAAGGAAAAAAACACCTATATTTTTCTCTTCCTGCACATTTTCTGCAGGAAAAGACGACTCTGACAAGAAACAGTGACGACATGAATTTTCAAGTCTTCAGGGTATATCCTTTACAAGTAAAGCCACCTGAAACTAAGGCATCCAGAAGATGACACCAAAATGGAACAGGTGCCACATAATACGTTCTTGCTGCCCACAAATATCTCCATAAGATTGCTAAGGTCGGTCACTGTGTGTTGTTCTGTTTTTCAACCTTCAGAGATAGAAGAACCTGGTAATTTTCCATCATCTGCTTTAAAGTGGATCAGATTTACTGTCCATGGTGTCCATTTATGGGAAGTCTCTTATAATTACTTTTGTAAATTAGTCTTCAAGGCCTTATAAAACTGCAGACAAGAATTTCAAGAAAAATAAACCCTAAAATGATACCACTGGGATTCACCCTAAATAAACTATGAAAACACAGTGTTCATGATTGATGGAGAATGTGCTCATGGATTTCATTTTGCCAATAAACTGATTTGCTTAAACCAAGTGTGTGATTTCAGCTGCTCTCATTAATAACAGAGACGAGATTGGTTTGAGTTCTTACACGTGAAATGCTTCAGCTCCCGCTGAAGAATATGAACCCAGTGTTCACACTACTTATTTCCTATCAAATGTTTCAAACGTGATCTTAAAAGACATAAGGGGGTGCCTGCGACTCTTGATCTTGGCTCAGGTCATGATCTCACGGTTTGTGACACTAAGGCCTGAGGCCAGCATTGGGATTCTCTCTCTCTGTCCCTCCTCCACTCATGCTCACTCTCTCTTGCTCTCAAAATAAATAAAAAACTTAAAAAAAGGCATAGGAAACATTCAAGTCAATTTTAGAAAGATGACACTCTGCTGAAGGTAAAGGGAGGTCACACGGTCATCTTTTCTAAACAGTTGGCCAATTTCATACAGTGTATTCACTTTTTACACACCACTCTACTTCTTGCTCTGTATGATAATTAGAGTGCTTCCTTTAATTTGCAGGTTGGTTTTCTAAATACAAGTTTATGTGTTCTTGGATCAATGACTTAACTCTCCACCTACCCCGCAAGTGATATTTCCCTTGTGTGCACATGCCCATACGATAACGTTCTACCTCCAAATACAAAGAACTAATAATACTCCCCTTATGCTAGACTCTTTCTTAATATTCAAGCAAAACAATATAGCTCCAACAAAAGTAAACTGAGCACTAGTTTTAAGCAGTACCTCTGGAGAAATATATATATATATGTATATATATATTTATATTTATATATACAAATAAATCATATATCGTAAGGGAAGACAGAAAAGTAAAGGATGAAAGATGAAAAGAAAATACTTGGATGATTCTAAAAATAAAAATTTTTGTAAAACATTTGCCTTTGAGAACAACTCTAAATGGTAAATAAGACATGTAGCAATCTAATACTTGTTCACATATTCATTTGTTCAACCATTTAAACATCTACTATGTACCTAGCAAACTGCATGGGACTATGAAGAATGCAAAGAAAAACGAACTACCATATTCAAGAGCTTATAATAAAGTAGCCAGTACAGGTAAAAGGCATTGTATATCCTGGAGCACCAGACACGGTTTCAATAAAGTGCTATGAGACTTATAAGAAGAAACAGCTTTCCTCTCAAAAACAGCATTTGAGGTGAGGGCATTTAAAAGGGCTTCAAAATCAGGTACCATTTATTCTAAGCACAAAAGACACGCACTTTTCCTAAAGAAGGTGCCAAGTATATGGAAAACCAGGAAAATCTAGTTCTACAAAAAGTAATGCTTTACAAAAGTATGGTTCATTATAGTTTGCAGAACTTTTATATGTAATACGTTTAATATCATAAATATTATTATCATTCTTTAAAATTTGGGACCTGAGAAAGGATGAAGATACTTTTTTGATGTTACAGATCATTAATATAAATTACAGAGGTAAGCACTAGAAGGTATGGCTTCTGATTCCAACTTTAAAACCCACTGCACCTCACACAGTCACCCAAGTGTCTGCACACTTGAAAGAGCAATTCTATTTTCATTTCTTTCTTTCTTTTTTTTTTTTTTTAAATTTTTTTTTTTCAACATTTTTATTTATTTTTGGGACAGAGAGAGACAGAGCATGAACGGGGGAGGGGCAGAGAGAGAGGGAGACACAGAATCAGAAACAGGCTCCAGGCTCCGAGCCATCAGCCCAGAGCCTGACGCGGGGCTCGAACTCACGGACCTCGAGATCGTGACCTGGCTGAAGTCGGACGCTTAACCGACTGCGCCACCCAGGCGCCCCATTTTTTTTTTTTTTAATTTTTTTTTTCAACATTTTTATTTATTTTTGGTTCATTTATTTATTTCTTTATTTATTTATTTATAGCGAGTGACAGAGAGAAGGAGAGAGAGAGAGAATCCTAAGCAGGCTCCACACTGTCAGTACAAAGCCAGATGCAGGGCTTGAACTCATGAACCATGAGATCTTGACCTGAGCCAAAACCAAGAGTTGGACCCTCAACTGACTCAGCCACCCAGGTGCCTGGAAAGAGCGATTCTAAACAATGGTGGAAATGCAAATCCTAAACTATATGCGTTTTTTCACAGATCTGTCTGACTTTGGGGAACCTCCCTATCTTACTCATTCAGACCAGTTAAACTGAGTCAAGAATCACTTGGGAAACTCAATCCATTTAAAGCTGCCAAATGGAGTAATATTTTCCTTCAGTTAGATTTCCTGTAGGCACAGCATAATCATGCTAAATATCCTGCCTATCCTTATAGGTGGTCAAACTGGAAATCATTTCATTAAAGGCAATAGTTAGATCCAGTGATTTAGAATTGATTCTAACAGTGAATAGATTTGTGGCACATGTCTGGCTCTTCAATCCAATTTACATGTACTTTTAGGGAAAATGATCAAATAGATTTTGTTAAGATTCAGTACTGACTTCATACGGCCATCCCAGAGTAAGGCCATAATCACTACTGTGTAGCCACATGTGGATTGTCAGGAACCTTAATTTCTACCTATACTTAATGGAATTAAAAAAAAAATCTGGCCAATGGGGCGCCTGGGTGGCTCAGTCGGTTAAGCGTCCGACTTCAGCTCAGGTCATGATCTCACAGTTCGTGAGTTCGAGCCCCGTGTTAGGCTCTGTGCTGACAGCTCGGAGCCTGGAGCCCGCTTCGGATTCTGTGTCTCCCTCTGTCTGCCCCTCCGCTGCTTGCACTCTGTCTCTTGCATTGTCTCAAAAATAAATAAACATTAAAAAAAAAAATCTGGCCAATAATCTAAAGAAGTGGTCTCATCATACCTCACCATGTTCAGACAAATGGCTGAATTAGAAGTATGGCACAAACTAATCAGGGTATCTGAAAATAGGTTATTTGGAAGAAATCTGAAAATAAGATCCTTCAGGTAAAGGTAGGAAGGATATTTTAAATATTAAAACAAATCTATACATAACATTTAACATGTTTTCACATGCCAACAAAGAATCACTTGTCTTACTGAATAATGGATGTGTCGACATTTCAAGGCTTAACCTTAAATCTTCATTTAGATCAGGCAAAGATCTCTTACAATGGAAACAATAAGGTGTTCTGGATGCTGTTCTGTACTACTTTGCAAAAAAATACATTTTCCACTTGGTTATTTCTCGAATATTAGAAATGTTATGGATTTTTATAACTTAATCTTATACTTGACCACTAAATTCTGCTATTAATGATAATCTTTGGTTCAGTTGATTTACTGGGATTTCCTAGGAAGACAATTGTAAGATATCTTCCTCTTCCTTTCCAACGTTTGGAATCTTGTTTCCTTTGTGTCTAACAATATAAACTACAAAGTAACGGCAACAGCAGCAGAAACTAATCAGAGAGAGACACTCGGGATATGCCAGGTGCTCTTCTAAACTTGTTAGCTACATATATATATGCTCAATTGGGCCTCACAGGAAGTAAATGAAATAGGTATTAGTATCCCTATTTTATAAATGATGTAATTGAGGCACAGAAAGTTTAGGTAACCTATATAAAAGATCGCATAGTCTCTAAGCAGTTGAACCAGGTCAATGAACCACCTTTCTACATTGTTATTTTGGTATGTACAGAACTACTCTAGTTGGGGGGAAAGTTACAAGTTGGCCAGGCCATGGCTATGAACTACCTTTCATACCTTGAAATCCTAAAGCCCAATGTGTTGGTACTAGAAAGTAGGGCCTTTGGGTGGTGCTTAGGCCATGAAGTGCTCTTAGAAGAGACCCCAAGGAGCTCCCTAGCCCCTTCCACCATGTGCAGACACGGTGTGCCCAGCCAGCTGCAGCTCAGAAGAGGGCCTTTGCCACAACCTGGCACAAAGATCTTAGCCTTCTCAGACTCCAGAACTGTGAGAAATAAATTTCTATTGTCTATAAGCCATACAATGTGTCGTATTTTGTTATAGCGGCCCCAAAAGACCAAGACAGCCACAAAAGTAGATGTGAAAGTGGGAACCCTCATCTCATTCCTGCTTCCATACTGCTGTACTGCTGTTTTTGCTGCAAGGAAAGAAGCGATAAACTTGAGTCTGCCAGGAATCACAGAGCTGCTGATCCACAGGTGATCCACCTCAACACCTTGCAGCCCAGCCCGCATCATTCAAGGTCTAGTGTGACTACTGAATCACAGTGTGGCACTGTCTGGCTGGTCAAGCGTGAAGACAGTGGTCTGGGGGTGACTGGAGACCAGCAGCAAGTGGGTACTGTTTCTCCAAACAGCAACACGCTCATTGGGAATGACAAAACTCACCAGGAACACAGTATCAAAGAGAAGATCATTTCTGTTCTTTCAAAAAAAAAATTTCTTTAATATTCATTGATCTTTGAGAGAGAGAGAGAGAGAGAGAGAGAGAGAGAGAGAGAGAGACAGTGTGAGTGGGTGAGGAGCTGAGAGAGAGGCAGACACAGAATCTGAAGCAGGCTCCAGGCTCTGAACTGTCAAGCACAGAGCCCAACATGGGGCTCGAACTCATGAATTGTGAGATCATGACCTGAGCTGAAGTCGGACGCTCAACTGACTGAGCCACCCAGGCGCCCCAAAGAGAACATAATTTCTTAATAGTTCCAGCAACAGGTAAAATGCATCATCTGGCTTTCCCTCTATCACTTGACAAAAAAAGACTACTCAGTCACTACATAACAACATATGAATATATGTGAACTCAGGAAGAGAGCAGGACAGAGGTGAAGTGAAGTTATTATGTGTCAGGAAGTCTGTAGTTCAGTTTAAATGTCTTTATTCTTTCAGTTTCTGTAGTTGTCTGCCCTGCTAATCCAGACGTGGAGTTTTGCTCACACGAAAGGACTGCTCTTTCCCCAGGAGTTTACACCCTGGGAACACACAGAAGACGGTTCTGCGTGGTGCTCCAATGGGAGAGAGGAACAAAAAGTCCTCGAATCCGTGAGCTTTTCCCGCTAGACAAGCAGAAGGAAGAGACTAAATGAGGGGAAGAACAGCGTGTAGGTCTGCTGGCTGACAAGAAGCTTTGTTAAAGGTAAAGGAAAGAGAAAAACACAAAAAGAACAATTACAGCCTCAATCAAAATGCTTTCTCATACCTGAGATTATATCCTCTTCATGATTCACCCAGCCTGCCCGAGAGACTTAGGAGCAGTCCCAAAGAACAATGGAACGTATTATTTGCTATTTCCACCTTCCTTATGCAATTTGCGAGTCACAATGGGCCACCCCCCACTTGCTGCCAAAGAGTTATCTCTAAAACACAAATATAATATCACAGGAGTGAGCTCACTGCTGACAAGACACAATCCAAACCCAGAAGGTTCAGAAGAACTTTGTGATCTACCCACTGTGGCAGGAGGCAGGTTGAGTACTCAGGCTTCACAGGCTGATGGCTTTGGGTTTGAATCTCAACTTCACCTACTGAATGTAAGACCTTGGCTGAGATCCCAAAGCCTTGGTTTCCTCATCTAGAAAGGGACAGCTTCTATGATTAAATGTGTGATGCCCTGGCCCAGCAACCACACAGTGGGGGTCCCTGTGCGCTCACTGTTGTGGGTCTTAAGAGCCACAACGCTCCCTCCTTCCCAGTGGTCTCTCTTCTCTCTGCACCCATTGCCCAGTGGGTAATAGGTATTCAGTTATTCAGTCAATATCCAAAAATCTCCACAGACCTGCTCCAACAGCACTGCTTCAATGTCTCCCCCCCTAGATCTGAACTCTAAATGTGTTGCCGGGACGTAATAAGAAGATGCTGCTGTTAAAATGTAGAGAAGGGAGAAGATATAGCAATAAAAGAAAAATGGTGATACATTTCCATTTAGAGAGTTTGGGAGAGGGGCCCCCAGATCTTGACCCCACACAGATACACCGTATTAAATTCTTAATTTCAACAGCATTTATTCACTCTATTTTTTTTTAAGTTTTATGTATTTATTTTGACAGAGAGAGAGAGAGAGAGAGAGAGAGAGAGAGAGCATGTCTATGAGTGAACACAAGTGGGGGAAGGGCAGAGAAAGAGAGAGAGAGAGAGAGAGAGAGAGAAGGGGAGAATCCCAAGCAGGCTCTGGGCTGTCAGCAAGGAGCCGAACACGGGGTTGGATCCCACAAACTGTGAGATCATGACCTGAGCCTAAATCAAGAGTCGGACACTTAGTCAACTGAGCCACGCAGGCACCCCAGTTTCAACATCATTTTAAGAACCATATGCTATGAGGATGTATACCGAAATCTAAAGCAGGAACATCAGGTTTTACAATGTTGTCTTATTTCTGTTTACTCCAGGCATTTACAGATATACCCATTTTTAATACAAAAGAAAGAAAGAGCCAGAGTAGTGTGGAGGATTAACAAAGCTTTGCAACTAATGAGATTGCGCTTTTGCTGCCCCCTGAATTTTTCTGCCATGACGCACACAGTTCCTGTTGGTCTGATGCACCGTATGCAGAAAGTAATGTCTATTCACAAAGCGTGTAACATGTTTGTTTGTTTTTTAAATTTTACTCCGGGCAATGCTGTGTTATGTTTTAGAAATTAACTCTGACATTGGCTTTCTAGACAACGTTTGTCTGGCGACCTCTGTACAAATAATGAGAATTTTTGATACTGATTACCAGGAGAAAAATAATAGTAAGACTAATAATTTCTGGGTTTCTCCATCTTGACACCACTGACATTTTGGGCTGAAAGCTTTGTTATGGCAGCTGTCCTGTGCATTACAGAATGTTCCGCAGCATCCTTAGTGTCTACCTACAGATGATAGTAGCTTCCCTCCCCTCAGTGCGACAACCAAACATGTCTCTAGACATTGTCAGATGTCCCAGAGATGAAGAGGTGCAAACTCGCAACTTGGTTGAGAACCACTGGTCTACCGTAAAGAAAGAAAACAATCATTTGTCTTCTTAAAGAAGTAACAGAGTCATTAAGAACTGTGATCAATTCCATAATAGAAGTTTTGACCTTAACAAGTCAACCTACAATTTGGAGTAAGACTCCAAACATACTTTGCTGTGGGATTATCTCTGCTGTACCTGGCATCAGAACTAAAAGGACAAGAGATTCTTCCCCATTAGGAGGAAGCTCAGCACCTGAGATGAGGAGAATCTTCTGCTAGAAAGTTCCAAATCTTTACTTTCCTACTCTCTTTATTTTTAGAAAGAACATGAAAGATTTTTTTGTTGTTGCCAACACCTATTTTAAGGGAAAAGGGTTTTAGCAAAAAAGAGAACAATAGAAATAAATTAAATCCATTAAGAAAAAGTGTGCACAACCAAATGCCGATGCCTGGGAGGTCAAAAAATTTAAAAGGTCTGTTTCCTTAGAAATGGGAACCCCCCCCCCAAACAAAATCTCAGAATTATGTGTCTCCTGTTATCTTGTTCCCTGCAACAAGGTATCAACTTCTAGCTCATCAGCATTTCCCCCAGCCTACTTCAGGGCTTCATTATCTTTCATCAGGTCTATTTCAATAACTTCCTTATCTGGTTTTCTCTCACCTTCTCATCCTTCTTTCTGGATCAGTGGGGTAGGTGGTGGAGTGTGGGGGAAGGCAGCCTCTCGGAATCTTTTAGAAACCGATTCTGTGAGTGCTCCCCAGGCACAGAGGTGACGGCTCCCAATATTCCAGAACTCAAACCCCTTCGCCACCTGTTCTAAACTTATTTCCCAAGTACTCCTTCTCTCTCTTCCCACAAAGTCCTGAAATCATTTTCACTCTTGCCCACAATCCAAACCTTTGTTCAAGCTGGTATGTCCAGAATGCACTTTTCTCCCAGGTTCACGTGAAGGCCCTCACCTGACACTCCCAGACAGCATGGATCTCCCCTTATTCAAGAGCCCATCACCATTTGTTTGTGCCTCTAGTAGGGCAAATGCTTACTGTCTTCCTCTAACCATGTAGGGGCATAGCGTTCTATCTGCCTGCTCCAAGGGAATATGAGACTAAACCAGTTCTTCAGCATCTTCTGTCAACCTGATGAAAAAAGTTTGTCCTTTAAAGACGAATCCATTTCAGTTAGGTCAAAAATATTTAGTTCAGCCCTTGAAGTTTCAAGCTTGTGATATGACAGCCAGGACTGTCCTCAAGAAGCTGTCAGCAGAGAGGAGAGTAAGGGCAAGACAAAAACACTCTTGGGCACAAACTGTTAAAGATGGAAACATTATTTGGCATGAACTGTTACAGGGATTCCAAAGTGGAAGGAAGAGGAAGTCCCTTATCCAGATACCTGGTGTGGAAAATTAGGGAAAGCTTCTTGACGAAGGTGGTGTTTGAGGCAGGTTTTCACAGTTGGGTGGTGACTCTGATGGGCGAGCCCCCCACGTACTAGATACAGAAAGGGGGGCAAGGCCAGGCAGGTGGGGCCAGGGGAACAACGAATAGCACAGGGGAGTTGGTACCCAGTGTGGTGTCTAGTGGGTAGTAGGGTCCTTAGTCCAATGGACACCAGGCCTCAGAAAGACTCTGTGTTACACAAGAGTTTGCACCCACGTGGGGACACCTCTGCCAAGTCCTAGCCAGCAAGCAACAGAGCCACGATGGAGGCACAAGAAGCTGGCAATAGCACTGAAGATTGACTGGAAGAGGAGAGGGGACTCTCGGGTCTTCAGAGCAGGTGAGACCCAGTGAGGATAGCTGGAAAGTGAGAGCAGCTTTGACAGGACTGAAGAGATAGCATCCACAAGACGTGACACACACTAACTTCAGAGATAAGAGGTGGATGAGAACTAAGATTCCCACCCAAGATGACTAGCTTATTGAAGTAAGAAAGCCAAGATGATGAAAGGGTGTGAAGAGCTGTAAGGAAAAAAATAATTGCCACTGGGCATTAAACTCATGGAATATTTCAAGTGTTTATGTACCCACAGCATTTCATTTACCTACAATGATTTCTTTTTTTAAAATTTTTCGTTTATTTTTGAGAGGGGGGAGGAAGGGCAGAGAGAGGGAGACACAGAATCCGAAGCAGGCTCCAGGCTCTGAGCTATCAGCACAGAGCCTGATGGCGGGGCTCCAACTCACGAGCTGTGAGATCATGACCTGAGCCGAAGTCGGACGCTTAACCGACTGAGCCCCCCAGGCACCCCTACCTACAATGATTTCTAACACCTAGAAAATAAAAGCTCTGTGTTTATTTTGCTTGTCTCACGCTCACTCACTGGCTTGACTCACTCTTGGGGACAAACCCCATGATGTTCTATAAACCAGTCCCAACAAGTTGGAGGCCCTGCTAATGCAGACTTCACTAAAAACACACATGAATGCGTCTGAATCATCTCTCCTCTTGCCCTAAACGTCAAAAAAGCCGGCCTGGACCCCGCGGTTCGTTGTTTTTCTGTGTCGAGGATGCCTGACAACAGACGGGGAAGCAGTTTACCAGAAGGCCAGCACTCAGCCTCATGGAGAGGGAGTCCAAAAGGTAAGTGATTCCAGTTCTAAGCAACAGAGTGGAGTGACTTCTGGAAGTTTTACCAGCACTGCAATCAGTTTTGGAACGTTAATATTATTAAGTCTGTTTTCTGTAAAGAAAAAAAAAAACTCAAAACAATTCCTAAAAGCTGAAAAGGAACCTTTCAAATGGTCACCTTTTAAAAAAAGATCTGTACTCATTTAGAGGTACAAATCCAACATGGAAATCAAATTATGAAGTGAGACTAGTCCATCCCTAGTGCTATAAACACTCCATTAACAGTGATTTGAGGCAACTTGTTCAAACTTTCCACCTGATGTTAATCGCATTATCTCATAGGTTAAGTTATACTTGAACTGGAGGTATCCCGTTCAAGTACCAACTTTCCACTCAGCACCAACATACAAGTAGAAAAAATGTAGAAAACAGCAGTCTAGAGTTGTAAACCCCAAAGCCCATCCCGGTTTTGTGCCTGAGTTTTTAATTTTTTTGATCCTAGATTTTCTGCTGGTAGAGTCAGTGTATGATTTATAAGGAGAGTCAATGGGCTGAAACGTGAAAATAGCAATCGAGGGATTCTCAAGGTTTTATTAAAGTCATTTTACTAGCATTTATAGATCAAGAGAAGCCACACCAAATACCTCTCCATGAAGTTGCTCATACATTTCCCCTTTCCTTATCTCCCATAAGGCTCTTAAGAAGAAACTAATAAAATATTTTTCCTTTCTTCCCAAATCTTACCCACATCCCTTTTGCCCCTTCCCTTAAATCACCACCACGAACTGGGGTACCCCCTGGAAGCTAGCCCATGCTGAGAGCAATCCTTTCCCCTTAGGAAGGCAGTCACTGGATGGTGCTACCATGCTATAAAGATGGAATCATTTCTTCCCGAGTTCATCTTTCACTGGGTTGTTTCCACAAACACTCAGCACTGGAACAAAACCACCCAGTGGACGGTGAACTCTCACTCCTAACAGAAATTACTTAAGACTATAAATAAGACTCAACGATTGAGGCAGAGTGGTTTGGTGAGACCACCACTTAAGAGTTTTATATTACGATTAACTTTGCTGCTGGTTGGTAAGTCAAGGTCCCCCCCCCTTTTTTTTTCTTAATTACAAAAATTTCCAAACAGAAAATTAGGATAATGAACACCCCATCTATCCTTCACCAAAATCTAACAACTTTAAGAGCTTGTCTTACATTCATCTATTTTTATGTTTGTTTTTGCTGAAGCATTTTATAAACTATAATCACACTCCCCCCCTAAGTAATTCAGTACGCACCTCTAAGAAACAAAGATATTTTCTTCATAACTATAAAACTAGTATCACCCCTAACAAAATCAAAATATTTCCCTAATATCATCTCATCACAAAGGTCACTCATATTCAAATTTCCTTGGGGTTATTGTTCTTAAGCGTTCAGAAGAGACACTAGAAAGCTATACCAAAGGATGGCGAAAATGCTTGAGTCATAGTTCTACCAAAGGTAGATGTTTACATGATTTCTTTATCCTTGCTTTGGATTAAAGTGTCAGGGTAAATGCTGAAGTGTAGAAGATACATCCTCCTAAACTTCCGACTATGAATCTAGGTTATAACAGCTACAGCGATGAGTTCCTGAAGTAAAGGAGGGGAGGGAAAGAGGGAACAGACAACTTTCAAGAGACAAAAATGGCAATGACAATTTCCCAGACACTAGGCTATGATATTACCTAAATTGTCTCCCCCTCTTTTCTCTTCTGATTCATTCCCCCTAGCCTAGAAAGATTCTTCAGACTCCATTATTCTTAAAAATGAGTATTAGAAACGTTCTGTTTTTATGTCCTCTCTCTTGGCTTCTTTGTAACCCATCTTGACAAGAGTAATTGCTCCAAGCTTGCTCTTCCTTCCACTCATTTTTACTCCCCCTTTGTTATCTAATTGCCTTGCTCTTACTCACTAAGACCCACCTTTTAGAGACTGACAATTTCCTTATCCACATTTAAAACATGCTTTCCCCAGGCCTCAACTTGCCTGTTCCCAGCAGGCTCCCCACACATTGCCCTCTCCACCCTCTCCAAGTCCAAGGGGCTCCCTGGGAAGCTCTTCTGTCTTTGCTTCTTCCTGGTAATTTATGAGAATGTCACTTGTTTGCGGATGACTTATAAATCTGGAAAAGGTCAAGATAAATATATATTTACTTAATTTCCCCCTAGAGTCAGAATACAGTTAGTGAACTGTGTGTGAAAGGCAAGGAAAGTGAAAGCATTCTTCACCTTACTGGCTGATTCTTTCTCTCTCTCCACTTTTTTAAGTTGATTTATTTATTTTGAGAGAGAGTGCACACACATGCAAAGGGGTTGCAGGGGGAAGGACAGAGACAGAGAGAAAGACAGAATCCCAAGCAGGCTTGTGCTGTCAGTGCAGAGCCCGACATGGGGCTCAGTCTCACGAAGCGTGAGATCATGACCTGAGCTGAGATCAAGAGTCGGACACTTAACTGAGCCACCCAGGCACCCCCTTACTGGCTGATTCTAATAGATCTCTCTTCTGTACAATGGTTAGAATGCCTTATGTGTGGACAGTGCCTTCTAGCACTTTCCAGGCAATAATAGTGAGGAAGCATGCTCTGGAGTCACATATCCTGGGTTCAAATCACACTTAGGAGGTGTGATAAGATACTCAACGTCTTTGAACTTCAATTTGTACTTGTGAAAAATGCAGATAATAATAGAACCCACTTCCTGGCTTTGTTGTGAAAGTTCCATGAAGAAATCAAAGTAAAATGTTGAGTTAACAAAGTGTCTAGAAAATAGCACTGAATGAATTTTAGTGATTTCAAACTGTGACCTAAAGATTCAAATATGAAAAGTGGTTACTCTTTAAGTATAAATAAATCTAGTATTTATTACTGGAAAAACTGGGGGGGGGGGTAATGTTTCTTGTTATACTCATATTAGTCCATAGGTCGTTTTGAAAGAAAGTTTGGTTATTCCCATTTTAACACATGAGCTATATCTCATGTAATACAGAAAGTACACAAAGTGTTGTTCAACGCTAGCATTTACTTTTGTAAATGGATGATTCATGCTAATTAAACTTGCAACCCGGGAGAATAAAATTAGCTTGTTTCGACATTTCCTTTTGTTCAGTAATTACACTCCAAGGTTATGTAGATACCACATTACTATAATTTTGCCTGAGAGACAGACTGCACACCCACATTTTTAAAAACAGGCATTGCTGATAGCAACCCAGGTGCTTGCTGAGTAAGAGCCCTGCAGACTTCCTAAGCAAATCTTACACTAACCTTATGCTCCAGTGTCACTTATTTCTGTGCATATTGTAGCTAGTAAGGAAGTAATGAGATCATTTTTGCTTGTTATAGATTCACCGGATTTGCAGGAGGATGAGAATTTAAAAATAGAAGCCAAACGTGGCTGCCGTTTATCTCTGATGCTTATGTTCAAGTAGCAATCTGTTCACCCATGATGACGGCAAGCATTCCATTAAATGATTTAAATTTTCACAAACCCTCTCAGAATCCTACTACTTCTCAAATTGGTAGACCAGAGACACACAGAGACGTCACATTCTGACCCATTTGGTTTCTCAAAGCTTTGTCTTTACAGACAGCTATTCTGGGTCGGTTTTCATGAGACAGGTGATAATGAGGAGGTAACATTTATTTAGTACTCATTACTGTGCCAGGCACAGCGTTGAGTCATTTACACACATTAGATCATAAAGAATCGTCGTGACATTTTCTAAGTAAATCTCCTTTCTACAGATTGGAAACTCAGAGCCTTAGGAAGATAAATTAAATTCCAGAGGCAATGGCATATCCAGGTTTTTGTGGAGCCTGAAGTTTATATTAGTTTTAAAGGAAAAAAAAAGTCAAATTGTGAGTACTAAATTTGGTTTAATGCCCTAAAGGGGTCAGCATAAATAAGGAATCCTGATGTATGAGCTTCAGCAGTAACCAACTTGTGTCTGCTTGACTGACCACTCCAAGCTGTAGAGACAAAGGAATCTGATGAACAGAAATGCGAATTGTAAAATGAAAATCATTCACCTTTAGAAAATCTTGGCTATAATGCAGTTCACTAGGTTTAAAAAAATTTTTTTTTGAATAGATTTGTTTTTCAGTTCAGTATGTCAGGAGAGACAGGGCAGCAAAAGGGGTGGGGGGGGGCACATGCAGGGTGAATGAGCGGGCTTTGATAAAGTGCCAAGCAGTAGCTTACATGGTCTGAGAATGCAGAAAAATTCTGAGTTCTGCATTGCATGTTCCTTAGGAAATCTTTGCCCTCTTGGGAGCAGTGAGAACTTAGAAAGTTTAGATACAATTTATTTGTGATGCCTTCTGAATAAAACTTGTGTGAAAGCAGCAATCGCTTTTCTAAACACTATGCCAATTTTTCTTGAGTGGTTTCTCCGCTGTTAGCAAAATATGTGATGCTGACTGAACACATTCTCTCTGTTGGAATCAATTATTTGTTATACCAAGAAAACTCTTTCTTATCCAAAATGAAAAACTTATTTTGCCAGAATGAGGGAGGTCTTTATTTTTTCTCCCCCAAAGCACATCTAATAATTTTAGAATTCAGAATAAGGCAACTCTCCTTACCATCCATAGTGCTGTTCTGAGGAGTTCAAGTCCTATTTATCTTTTCTCAATTTTATTAAATTATTTCTTTTCACATGAGGAATTTCATGAAAATTTCTGATGAAGGGTATGGGAAAGGCAGTCTGAATCGTGATTTCCTTAAAATGCTGAGTTTTACTATATTCTAGAATATATGTGAATAGGGCTGCATACAGCTGCCCAGGCTGTGCACTACACAACTCCAAAGGACGCTATTTACACACAGTGAGGAGCGATGCCTAGAACATGACAGTGCAGTGGCCTCAAATGAAGAGCACACTGACTGAAATGAATGGTTGCTATATAGGCCAGAAAATAAGTACATGCTTGAAAAGACGAAGGGGGCACATGTCACAGAGATACATGGGTTAGCTGTCCCCAAATGGCTAACTTTAGGACAATATGAACATCAAAATAAATAAGAAATGTATTATAACCCACTGAATGAAGTTAGAATCCATAATTCCATAATAGGTGAGTAAGTAAACAAATGGCAGAAAGACAACTAACAAGTAGAGCAAGTAACAGTGGGGTTCCAACTCGATTTTGGCTCAGATCATGATCCCAGAGTTGTGGAATCAAGCCCTATGTTGGGCTCTGCACTGAGCATGGAGTCTGCTTAAGATTCTCTCTCTCTGCCTCTCTCCATCTGCCCCTGTTCCCTGCTCGTGCTCTCCCTCTCTCTCTCAAAAGAAGAAGAAGAAGAAGAAGAAGAAGAAAGAGGAGGAGGAACAGCGGAGTTAAATTAGAAATGTACCATTTTCTCACCTTCATGGTAACAACCAGATCAGACAGAAATCAATAGCTGTGCAAGTGGGGGTGGGGTGATTTAGAGAAAGACCACTCCTCCTTTCAAATGTCCTAGTAATCACACAGTAATCCTCATGAATGGGAATAGTGCCCTTATCAGAAGAGGCAGGAGAGAGATGGTGGAATTCTCACTCCACCAAGAGAGGACACAGCGAGAAGACTACCACCTACAAAGGACAAAACGACCCTCACCAGACACTGGATCTTTCCTGCCTCCAGAATTGGGAGAACTGAACTGTTCATAATCTACCCCAACTATCTGTTATAGCAGCCTGAACTAAGACAGTCCTATTTCAAGGTTTTTTTTTCCTTTAATGTATTTTTTTTCCTTTTGTGTAAAGTGGTATGATCTTAGAGTCCATGGCACCTCAAATTTTCATTTAAAAAAAGTATCATTTTCTTTTTTAAGATAAGGTTTTTATCTTGATTCCAGTACAGTTAACATACAGTATTATATTAGTTTCAGGTGTACAACAGAGTGATTCAACATACCCTGTGCTCATCTCGACAAGTGCACTCCTTAATTAATCCCCATCACCTATCTCATCCATCACCCACCTACCTTCCCTCCGGTGCCTGGATTCCCAGTTAAGTGTACTGTCATCTTCCTTATAGATAAAGAGTGGGCTGTTGAACATACCATATCTTTCTTCCCAGTGGAAGCTGAATGGCTGTTAATTAATTAATTAATTAATTTTTTAAACGTTTATTCATTTTTGAGACAGAGAGAGACAGAGCATGAATGGGGGAAGGTCAGAGAGAGAGGGAGACACAGAATCTGAAACAGGCTCCAGGCTCTGAGCTGTCAGCACAGAGCCTGATGCGGGGCACGAACCCACGGACCGCGAGATGATGACCCTAGCCGAAGACGGACACCCAACCGACTGAACCACCCAGGCGCCCCGGCTGTTAATTTAAAAACAATAAAACATTTACAAATACTTGGGGAAATCTTTTCTTCTGACACTGTGAATGCCCATCCCAGAGCAATGGGTCCCAACCTTGGCTGCATAATTTAACCATAGAATTCAAAATTCTGATGCCCAACCCACACTCACAACCAACTGAAGCAGAACCTCTGGAGATGGGACCTGGGCACTGGTCATTTTTAAAGCTCTCTAGGTCATTCCATTGCATAGGTAAGTATGAGATCCCTAGATCAAGCATCTACAGCCGTAAAGAATTGTATCTTTTATGTATGGATCCAAAGGATTCACAAAGGAGTTTCAGAACTGGTTTCACTGCCTTGGGGTGCCTGGGTGGCTTAGTCACTTAAAGCGTCCGACTCTTGATTTCCGCTCAGGTCATGATCTGGCGGTTTGTGAGTTTAAGCCCTACTTTGGGCTCTGTGCTGACAGTGCAGAGCCTGCTTGGGATCCTCTCTCTCCCTCTCTGTCCCTCCCCTGCTCACACTCTCTTTCTCTCAAAATAAATAAATAGACTTAAGAAAAAAAAAAGAATTGGTTTCACTGCCTTAACTATAGAGAATAAACAGATGGTTACCAGAGGGGAAGGGGTGGGGGGAATGGGTAAAATGGGTGAAGGGAATTAAGACTACACTTATCTTGATGAGCACTGAGCAATGCATGAATTGTTGAATCATTATATTGTACACCTGAAACTAATATAAGGCTATATATTAACTATGCTGGAATTAAAATTTTTTTTTAAAGCTAAAAAAGAATTGGTCTCACTTGTTGAGGAATATACAGTCTCAACTGGCAAATGAAGATATGTGTGTATCTATGAATGAAGACTGGGGGCATGTGCTCAATGAATGTGATACACAAGAAATGTGGAGGCGATATAGGCACAGTAGGGATGCCTGTACCCTCCTGATGCACAGACAGGCTCTGATAAGAGCAAAGCTGAGGAAGCCTAACTCTGGCTGGGGAATGGTGTAAATGGAAAAGTACCCGGTATGTCCAGGAAATAGTGAGGGGACCAATCTAGCTGGATGGAAGGTTCCCTCTTCCGAGTAGAAAAGGTAAGTTTGGAGAAGCAGATTAGACCCAGCCCCTGAGGGCTTTGAGAAACAAGCCAAGGAGTCTGGTGGCAGTTTGGGGTCTCTAAGGAGATTTGAGTCAAGGACCAAATGCAAGCATTCCTTGGGGAAGACTGCTTTGATGGGCTACTCACAGTGCGGTCAGGGGAAAGACTAAAACTCAATCTACTATGAGAAGAACACGCACATTAGATCAAACTGTATATGTGACGAAGCACAATCTTATACCTTCCTTTTCAGTTTTCCACAAAAGACCAGGAGTTTGGGCTTCCTAGAAACTGCACGGATCCCACCTGTGGTGGGACCCCTTGGCAGGAGAGAGTGGACAGGATGCAGGGTTGGTCTTGTCTCTGTCCCTTTGGCCTGGCTCCAAATTTCACAGTTGTAGTACTTTCTGCTGCTACCTATTCCTCCTTTTTTCATGAAGGCTACTCTTATGGCCAGGAAATAAAGTTCTAGGTGACAAAGTTTCAGGCTAGAGAAATTCTTTCTTATAATTTTTTTTTAATAGGAGTATCTGAGAAGCTGAGTGATCCCGAGGTCATACGGGCAATTGGAAGACTCCTAGGAACAAAAGAAGGGGCCAAACTATTCATTTACTCAATAAATATTGAACACTTACCATTTGCTGCCATTCTAGACAATGGAACTACAGCAAGGTCCCTTTTCCTGATAGGCAACTCTCTGGGCATTGTAGAGGTTTCACTCAAAAACAAAAAGGCAGTCTTGTAAAGCCTTTGAAAGGCTTTTGTAAAGCCAGTCACAAAAGCAACATTTAAGTTGTACCCAGGGTTACTCAGAGACACTGGAGCTCAGAGGCTGTCTACACATATTGACTGCCATCCCAAGACCACGGAGACGTTCTTTGTATTTGTAAAATTTTCATTTTATAAATAGCTGATAAGAATCCACATGTAACTACATGCGTTGATTACAAGTACTTAGGACAAAATGAAACTGAGGTTTCACTGATAAAGTCACCACAAAAAGTGTTTGATTCTTCTTTTTCTATGTCATTATATTCCAGTTTATAGACAAGTCCTATTTTCTCACTGTGGAGGAAAAAGTTAACATATGCAAGTCCCCTTCTTCTGCCTTTTCTTGCCCCTCGAGAGAAGTTTTACCTGCATAATGTACCGGAATCTCTATCTTTGGCCCAATGACGTAGTGCCCCTCCTCCAGGCTGTGGGCAGTGATAGTGGTCCACTGACGGCACGAATGAATCAGAAGGTAGTCATTTTCCCGCAGCCCTTCTATGCATTCTCCTAGAAAAGATAATTTTATAGGAGAAACTTAGAATTAGCATCTGCTTACTCCACACTCTGCAGTGAAATTTCATGGGTTAAAACTGCACTATTGCGGAACTTGGCAGTTCATCCTAATATGACATAAGTTTGCTTCTGAATTAGCAGTAAGAAGGCATTCCACAACAAGCTGACAATTGTACACAGGATTCCATAAAAATGTTTCCCACTTATCTGCAAAGAGATTTTCAAAACCTCATTTTATCTCAATGACTGTTCGCAAGGATACTAAAAGTTATTAGGTGCCAACAAAGTGTTAGGCACTATTTAGATGCTTTGCACATATTATTTCATGTGATACAATAATATTATGAGGTAGATATTGTCCCCTCTCTACAGGTGGGAAAAAAATCAAGATTCAGAATGTTAAGTGATATGCCTAAGCTCACAGATTTAATAAGCAGAAAAGTGAGGATTCGGGGCTAGGTCAGACTGATTCTAAAGCTTATGCTCTTAATCGTTAAAATACAACCACCAAAATACATAATAAACCTATCTCTCTGTTGAAATACTGGTTGAAATTAGATGCCAGAATCTCCTTGTAAATTTTGTGTGTTTTGCCAGTTCTCTCTGGCCCCCTATCAAACTTCCCACTCAATTAAAAATAATGAAGCTTTATAGAATGCAAATGAAATTATTTTTCACTTTGATATCTTCTGAGGTACATTTTTAGCATTTGAAACAATGACAAGTTATTTCAAAAGAAAAATCCATCCCCTGAAACTTAAAAGACATTTTTTAAGACGCTGAAATGATCCATCTCATGAATCCTGGTTTAGTAATTCTAAGTGCTCAGATAATGCCTGAAAAGGCTAATTTCTTTATACAGAAAATAATTAGCCTTTTTTATTTTTGATGCTTATTATATTGTAATAATCAAGAGTCAGTGATATAATTGTATGTTTTGAAATGGAATTTATAGCTCACTTAAAAATTCTTAAAAGTTTCACGGCTTCTATAATAAAAAAAAAGTAGAGGAGGCTGTAATGATCAATTTGGTACCACAATCATAAGCCATCAAATTTGTTTCCAATCCAGTAAGGCCACAGTCTTTTAAAAAAGTCTTCATACAAGAATACTCTATTGTTGTTGCAGGAGATACAAATGGGATGGGAGAAGAAGAAACAGATCTGGAAACAGAGGTATCCTAGTAGATTCGAATGAGAAGGTCCAATTCACCAGGGGGAACTTTCCAAACCAGATTCCCCTGCCCCTCTCACTTTGGGGGACCAGGTTCATAAAGACAGCTCTCGAGGAGACTGCTGGTACTTATGAGCCCGTTGTGTCCCCCTCAAGCATGTTAGGGCAGGAAAGAAAGATCTGGAATTGCTGCTCCATAGGAGCAACCGTACGGCCACCCTTAAGGCTCCCCACCAGGAGGCAGGCAGGTGGGAAGGGCACACAGACATCAGGCAGGCATTGTAAGCACAGGCCTTGAAGCCCAACAGATCTGGTCTAGTCAAAGCTCTGCTCCTCACCACTCTGTGGTCTTGGGTAGAAACCCTCCTACTTCAGAGTGGTTGTGAAGATACACAGTGACAGACATGGAAAATGTGTAGCACCAAATCTATCACATTATGTTAGGAGTGGTTAGGAAACATCGGCTATTAATCTCATTTACTGTAGGCTTTTTCTCCCTAGAATTAACACTCTAATTCAGGTCGTGTTATCCCCTTACAGGTGAGGAAATGACCTTCAGAGCAAGTCAGGAAACTTGCCTATCACTTTGTAGCAGAAACGGACTTTGCGGTTCCTCTACCTCTCTCCCTGTTCTTTCCACACCACATGGACTTTTGCCTTGAAAACTGCCAACGATAATCCAAAAAACAGGGAGAAACTGACCCTCAGCTCCAAGTCTCACTCATTCACTCAATCAGTATGACAGGCACTGTTCCCAGCACCTGGGAAACATTTGTGAACAAACAGAGATCCCTGCCATCCAGGATGCTTACCATCCAAGGAAGAAGGGAGACGGTATCAGCAAGAAAAATGAATAATTAAATTATGAATTCATTAGAAAGTGAAAGGTGCTATGGGAAATGGAAAAAGTGAAGGGTAAGAGAATCAGGACTACAGTATATAAGAAAGAAGAGTTTTGCACGGTTATCATTTTGAGATATTTTTCATTCATTTACCCAACAAACATGTCTCTGCTTATTTGTTTAGCTTTTTCTAAACACAGCTTGAGGAATAACTAATATACAAAGAACTGTACATATTTAATGTGTACGATCAGATGACTGTCAAACATTTATTTATGGAGGCTCTTTCATGCACAAAACACTGGAAGAGTGGGCCAAAATGTAAAGACAGGGCGGTCTGTGCATTCGAGAAGCTGACATTCTCTTGGTGAGATGTATTCACACGTAATTTTATGTAAGGTAGGACAGGCTGGGTGCTACGCAAGAGAAACAAGAAATCTGGAGTGGAGACGGGGACTTTAGCAGAGAAGACCAAGAAAATGTCAAGAGGAATATATACTTTTGGGGCTTGTCCTTCCTTCATGGATGAGCTGGGCTCAGAAAGGAGGTGGGCAGTGGGGAGTCAGAGAAGGGGCTGGGATAAGAGAACGGCCAAAGCTCCGCTTTAGGAAAAGTAACCTGGCAACACTATAAAAGCTGGATCGGAGAAGGGAGAAAACAGAGCCACGGGGTGTATGCAGGAAAGTCAGAGGGAAAACACACCACCATTCAGGGAAAAAAGAAAAATGTCGTTTTCCGCAACTAAACGGTTATATCATACAACTGTTTTAATTTTATTCCGCAGTGGGCTCTAAAGAGGCAGCCAAGAAACAATTGCAGTCAAGTTAATCAAAATGAAAATTTAATGTTAAATCCTACTGCTAGCTGCTAGTAAACAGTCTGTCAAGAGGATTCAGAATGATTTTCGAAGCTATAAAGTAGTAAGAAACCAGGGCCTGTTTTTGAGCTTATGTCTTTTTTGTTTTTTTTAACAACTGCCTGCTTCAGGCAAAATAAGTTTCACAAAAATTGTCTAGAAGTAAAACTTAATATAATCACTTAAAATGTCCTAGGGGAGGCCACTAATAGAGGCACTACATTAAATGAATTCATAAAGTAAACATTTTTGTGACATAATTAGCCTGTTGCTTAACTACTATATATAACATGCTAAAACTTATATATTTAGCTCAAAGATGTAGTGACAAGAAGTCTAAAAGCAATGTGTGTTAAATTCCAAAATATGTTACTGCCATCCTGAAACTTCCCCACATCTAGCATGCTTCTGGGATATGCTTTATTTGCCTGGTTTGACCTTGATCCCCTCAACATTAAGTCTTACACACCTATTTAAATTATTTTTAATGCTAGGAAAACTAGAATCCATGAATCCTTCTAAGTATGCTTTAAAAAAACCAAATTAAAAATTATAAATAAGTATTTATAAGCTGGAAATGCACAAATTCTCCTCCTGTGGCTGGTGGCCTTTATAATCTCCTGATGCACCTTTCTGATTTCTCCTTGTTACCTTCATGGTTCCCCCCCCCCCCCACCACTTTTCCACATTAGCTATAACTGTAGGAGTTAATCAAGTTCACCATTTCTCTTTCCTTCACAATCTTACACACCCCGCACGGACTCAATTAGTTACGGACAACTCGCAAATGCATGCTCTCAGTTACCACCTTGTACGCAGCGCTCTTTGTCCAGGCTTTATCTTCTACACTTTTCTACCTGGATGTCCCCATGCTAATTCATTCAGCCATCCTACATTCATCCAACAAACACATACTGAGCACCAGCTATGTTCTAGAACCAGGAGATACAGTATTGAACTAAGTACCTGCTCTCATGGAGTTGACCTCTTGGCTGGGCTTTCAATCACCGTTTTTCACTCTTTCAATTCATTTAAATATTGCTGTGGATTAAACTTCCAAGAATACAGCACGGCACATCAGACTGATTCTTCTACTTACATCTGCCTTTAGTGGTTCTCATTCATACAGAATGAGGCCTGAATTCCTTGGCTCAATACTCAAGGTCCTCATGATTGTAGATCATCAAAATATTGGGAGATCATCAGAATAGAAGACCTATATCCCCACACCATACGCTAGAGCCCAAAGGACCTGTTCTCTGTGCCACACACACAGTGCAGTCTCACTCACCTGGGCCCCCTCGCTTTCTTT
This sequence comes from Prionailurus viverrinus, assembly GCF_022837055.1. NCBI lineage: Eukaryota > Metazoa > Chordata > Mammalia > Carnivora > Felidae > Prionailurus > Prionailurus viverrinus. Next base: position 55,284,149 of record NC_062572.1, read on the forward strand.
CCTTGGTCCGAGCCTTATCTCCAATCCTCATTTACTCACTAGTCATCATACTCATTTTTGAAAGACCAGCTCAAATGCCACCTTCATGAAGGCATTCCTGATACGAATCCTAATATTTTCCATTTAAAATGCAGCGATTTTGTAATTTTGCTAATATTCTATGCCGAATTTATAAACTTCTGACATTTTAATGTTTATGTATGTTTAAATGGCATAATAAAAATAATTTAACTATACAGGAATTATAGGCATTTTTTTCCTTTTGAAATTGGTCTATACACATTTCGTCAATTTTGAGAACCACGGTTATAAGGACTAAGAACAAGGATAATTCAAGACTATAAAGACTGATAGACAAGATCCTCTCTAAACTTCCTGGTCTTACTAGCATCCAAGGCAATGCAATGGAGTGGCCCAGATTCACTGCCCCACGGTTCTATTTTGCTTTTTAAATATTCAGATATAATGTTTACATTTATTTAGAGTATTTTCCCCCACAGGGCGTCTGGGTGGCTCAGTCAGTTAAGTGTCCAACTTTTGCTCAGGTCACGATCTCACGGTTCACAGGTCCGAGCCCTGCATCAGGCTCTGCGCTGACAGCTCAGAGCCTGGAGCCTGCTTCAGATTCTGTATCTCCCTCTCTCTCTGTCTCTCGCTCACTCACACTCTGTCTCTCTTGCTCTCAAAAATAAAGAACATTAAAAAAAAATTTTAGAATATTTTCCCATAGACACTGAATCTTATGTTTTTATGAAGCTTGTACCTATTCTAGCATTGTTTAAATTGTAATTAAATTGATTATATTTGAATATACTGAATCAGTATATGACTATAGTGCCTTTATATATGAATTACATAGAATATATCTCAATCAATTCAAACAGTTGTATAATGTCTATAACAGTAGAATCCAAATTTCTATTAAATGCTTTTTTATTTTTAAATATGAAGCACAGTGTACTTGGATGACAATGTATAATGTTTTAATATTAAATCTGTCAATTTACTGCTGATGGGTTTTCTGTTAAAGTTGGGCTGAGAACAACACAGACACATACCCACGTTGGTTTGGTGTTTTGCTATCCTCATGGCACAAAGAACAAATGTGTGATTTTACACAATTCTCTAAGTTGTGTTGTGATTTTGGCAGCTCTTATATTAAAGTGTTTTTTTTTTTTTAATTTTCCACATTTGTCTCTCTTTTTCTTAGTGTTGGCATCTCACACCAGAGTAACACGTTTGGTCAGCAATTTGGGGCTGTATCTCCACAGAAGGCATACACTTTTCATCCATTCAACTCTCAGAATACCCGACTTTCCAATTTGCATGGCAAATATATAATCTTATATTGCTGATTATCTTTCTTTTTGAACTATGGTTTTATCCTCATTTAGCATGGTCTCTTCTCAGCATGTGAGGAGAATCGTGTCTGTGGTGGATATTCATGTATTTGTTGACTGATTAATGAGGCCCCATTGAAATAATCTGATTTGCTAATACACGTGTAATGAGAATCAGATTTACTGAACTTGGGATCGTTTTTATCTGTTTGGACATAAACTGCTCCTTATGTTGTAGCTAAATCTATCAACAATGGGTAAATTAATAGGTTTTATGGTATCTGTTACTATTTACTACAAATCTAATTTAGCAGTGGTGCATTGTTTTATTTTACTAATGTTAAAAGAAAAGCTGGTCAAGTGACAACACAGCACTTTACCTCCTCATTGTTAACAAATAGTGTTGTTTAATTTTTTGTGTGTTTATTTTTGAGAGAGATGGAGACAGAGTGCAATTGGGGGAGGGGCAGAGAGAAAGAGGGAGAGAGACAGAATCTGAAGAGGCTCTGGGCTCCGAGATGTCAGCACAGAGTCCAACCTGGGGCTCAAACTCACGGACCGCGAGATCATGACCTGAGCCTAAGTCAGACGCTTAACCGACTGAGCCACCCAGGCGCGCCCCGTACAGTGTTGTTTAATTTTAATTATGTGTTTACTTGATCTTATAATCCTTTTCATGTAGACAGGAACCCTACTGGGTCAGTCATACACTCAAACCACTGCATTTCTCTTGCAACTTAAACTCTTTTTTTAAAGTTTTATTGAAAAATAATTGACACACATCACTATGTAAGTTTAAAGTGTACATGGGGCGCCTGGGTGGCGCAGTCGGTTAAGCGTCCGACTTCAGCCAGGTCACGATCTCGCGGTCAGTGAGTTCGAGCCCCGCGTCAGGCTCTGGGCTGATGGCTCAGAGCCTGGAGCCTGTTTCCGATTCTGTGTCTCCCTCTCTCTCTGCCCCTCCCCCGTTCATGCTCTGTCTCTCTCTGTCCCAAAAATAAATAAACGTTGAAAAAAAAATTAAAAAAAAAAGTGTACAGACTGATGTCTGATGTACATAAATTGTGAAATGACCATTAACATCCATCATCTCATGTAGATACAATAAAAAGAAAAAACATTTCTTCCTGTGTTAACAACTTCCCTGTTGTTAATGACATCCCTAGCACTGATTTTTCTTATAACTGGAAGTGTGTACCTTCTGACCACCTTCCTCCAATTCCCCCTCCCCATTCCATTAAAAAACAAAAAATACCTTCAACAGCAGGGGCTGAGTACCAGCCAGGTTTCCTCTTCTTCTGACTCCTCCTGTAGTTAAGGGGTGCCATGTCCCTGTGTGAGCAGAAATGACATTTTCCACTTTCTGTCCCTACCCGTGAAAAATGCCTACAAACCATCCTCTATGCTCTTTTCTCAGGCAAGGGCTGACTATTGATTACAAGGAAGACCTCGGAGCGAGCTGAAGATAGCAGAGCTGCCGGCAGTATGGGCTCCTGAATCGACACACAGTGGAGCCAACCACCTGCCCGTGCCCTCACCGCACCCTGAGCCGGCATGTGGGAAATAAACTTCGACTGGGACGTCGTGGCAGTGATGTGTTGTAGTTCTCCTTTTTCGTTTCAGTGGTTAGACTACGTTAACTAAAACATCTACATGCATGACCTTCGACACCAGCAAAGACTCCCGATTATAGTGATCACAAAGGTTTTGTTACAGAGGCTATTCCTTCTAAGTCCTCTTCAGAAATACAAACTTGAATTTGCCAAGGCGGCTTGGACGTAGACTAAAAATTCCTTTCCTCATTCTTTTAGTTACATCTTATCCCATAAGCTGAGGGATATAATTTAATGCTGCTTACTTAGCATCCTCAAACACTGTCAGTATGTAAAAGTCTTAGGTGTTTTTTCCAAACAAGCAATATTTACTGTGAGAAGAGAACATGGCACTATGATAATGTTTCTTTGTCCCAGGGGCACCTGGGTGGCTCAGTCGGTTAAGCGTCCGACTTCAGCTCAGGTCATGATCTCACGGTTCATGAGTTCGAGCCCCACGTCAGGCTCTGTGCTGACAGCTCAGAGCCTAGAGCCTGCTTCGGATTCTGTGACTCCCTCTCTCTGCGCCTCCCTTGCTCACACTCTGTCTCTCTCTCTCTCTCGAAAATAAACATTAAAAAAAAATTAAAAAAAGAATTCTTTGTCCCAAAGAACTACAATCCAAATGACATGACATGGTAAGTAAAAAAACAATATGGGGGGTGGGGGTGGGGAGGTAAAGGAGGAAGAAGAGATGATGTCATAGCAAATTGCTCTAAGACAGTTAAAGATCATGAAACCATGAAATTAAAATGTTGTCTGCAATGAAAAAGCAGTAAGGTGTTCCCAAGAGAAAGTAATAGAAGGGAAGGAAAATCCTAAAAGAATTAACTAATTAGTAACTAATCAAGAGACAGAAAATATAAAGGGGTCAGGGAGGGTGTGGTTATTTTATGTGCTTTATTACTAAAGCACAGGTAATAATTTTGAAATCTGTGGAAAAGAAAGCTCTAGGAAGAAAAGAAACTGTTTTTAGCCTAATGGCTGAAGTATTTATAAGAAAGAGAAGGACAGCACAGGAAGGATCAGGCATAGGTATTAATCAAATACAGGTATCTGAAGTCACTTGATAAGAGCTTCTCAAAACTCATAGAAAAGAGTAAACAAAAATAAAGCTGGCACAGACACCAAGAACACAAAGGACAATGGGTGTCATACCCCTGGGCAGGCACAATGAATAATTTTAGCCACCTGTAACCGTTCCCTACTCCAAATACTGAACAACAGAACGATCCTCCGATGACGGGCACACACCTGCATCTCCACATTCATCCGCTTCAACAGGACAGTCCTTTTCTAGGCGATGGCATCTTATGACCGCTAAGATGCATCTTGTGGAACAGAGAAAAGCCTTGTGGATGGATGTGGGGTGGGAACAGTAGACAACAGCATTACTTGAGCTTAGCTGCTGTCCAGTTCTAAACACTTCTCAATTGAGAGCATGTCTGCTTCTCTAGTCCTGCCTCTGTGTTTCAGGGGAGGAACCTGCAGCCCTGAGGAAGACATTGGCTCTGACCCTGGGCCACACAGCCCTTGTAATCTTCTGGGGACCTGTAAAAACTCTAGTGGCCGGGAGGGGAAGGGCAACACATCGACCACTGAAACCAAAATCTCTCAGTGAAGTCCAGAGACCTGCATGTCCTGAAATTTCCTTGGGTATCCTATTGTGCAGCCCAGGTTCAGAGCACAACCAAGGCAGTTAAGTGCACAGGCCCTGGGGAGACATCACCCACCGGGGACTCCTTTCTTGCACCTATTGTGAGAAGGGGGCAAGATAAAACTTATCAGGTGCTACAAAGCATTAGCCACATAGTAAGCTCTCCAAAAGTGTGATTACTATTATTATCCTCAGATACCTAATGTTACAGGATTTTCTCTGGCTATGACACTTGCATAGCATGTATTGTCTGCTTTTTTATATAGTTTTTTGCATTTTGCAGTAATTAAAAAGTAGCCTGTGTTATTTAGCATTTTATGGATATACATTGTATTTCTCCAATTAGACTGTGACATTTTTGGGTAGCAAGGACTTTTCTTGTTTTCTTACCAGCCCAGGGTCATACACCCAGCTGGTATCAGTAAAAGCATCACTGATGATTATTTGACATGGTCATTTAACTATTAAGTTCCCACAAATTGACACATTGAGCTATCAGATGAAATTAAAGGTATTTTCCTCTTTGTCTTCATTTCACCATAAAGAATTAAGGGCAATTCTATTTTCTCAGACTTCATTTTGTATTTAAGCTTTTTTAAAAAACCAGGTTATTATTGGGGCGCCTGGGTGGCTCTGTCAATTGAGGATCTGACTTCGGCTCTGGTTCAAATCCCATGTCGGGCTCTGCGCTTGACAGCTCAGAGTTTGGAGCCTGCTTCAGATTCTGTGTCTCCCTCTCTCTCTGTCCCTCCCCTGCTTGCGTGCTATCTCTCTCTCAAAAATAAGTAAACATTAAAAAATTTTTTTAAAAACCCAGGTTATTATTTCAGGCTACTAGGAAGCTTTTCATCAAGAATGTTGACTTAATGAGAAGAACTTGTAGCAGTTTTTCTGTCACGATTCAACTCTAATTAGAAAGTGGCAGAAATTACTAGATATCCACCAATATTTCACTCACTCCTTGTCCTTGGTAATAATCCCCTTATATTAGCTGGGCACATGGCTGCCCAGAATACAGAATAATGTTCCCACCTGCATAGCAAGTAGGTATAACACTGTTAACTAAGTAATAGTCAATAGGATATAGTGGAAATGTGCAACTTCCAAGATGTATTTCTTAAAAATAGTTTTCATATACCAGAAAATTCACTAAAATTTATAATTCAATGGCTTCAGTATATTCACAGAGTTGTGCGAACACTACAATCTAATTATAGACTATGTCTATCACCCCAAAAGAAACCTCATATCCATTATGTCATTTCCTACTCCCCCAGCCCAGCCTGAGGCAGCCACTAATCTATTCTTTGTCTATAAATTTACCCATTCTGGACATTTCATATAAATGGAATTATAAAACGTGACCTTTTGTGCCCAGCTTCTTAGCATAATGTTTCCAAGGTACATCTATGTTGTAGCATATATCAGCACTTCATTCCTTTTTGGCCAAATAGTATTTGATTGTATGGATGTATCATGTTTTATTTATCCGTTCATCAGATGATGGACATTTGGACAGTTTACAGTTTTGGTAGTTAGAGCATGCTGCTGATACGGACATGGGTGTACAAGTTTTTGTGTGGACGTGTTTTCATTTCTCTTGGAAATATACCTAGTGGTAGAACTGCTAGGTCACGTGGTAACTCTATATTTAACTTTTTTGAGAACTCCCAGACTGTTTTCCAAATTGGCTGCACCATTTTACATTCTCACCAGCAAAGAATGAGGGTTCCAATCTCTCCACATACTCTCCCACACTTAATGGTATTACCCATCTTTTTATTATAGCCATCTTAGTGGTTGTGACGTATGTCTCACTGTCCTTTTGATTTGTGTTTACCAAATGATGAGCGATGCTGAGCCTCTTTTCACGTGCTTATTGGCCACTCCTCTATCTTTTTTGGAAAAAATGTTTATTCAAATCCTTTGCCCAAGTTTAAATTTGTTTTTATCTTTACTGTTGAATTCTTAATAGTTTTCTGTATAATTTGCCTACAAGTTCCTTATCAGATACATGATTTGCCAACATTTTCTCTCATTATAGGGACTGTCCTTTCACTTTCTTGCTAGTGTCCTTTGGACCACAACATTAAAAAATTTTTGAAGTCTTTTTTTTTTTTTTTTTTTTTTTGGTCATTTGTGTTTTTGGTGTCTGATGTGAAAAAGTGTTGCCTTAACCTAAGGTCATGAAGATTTATGCTTACATTTTATGGGCTTTAGTTCTTACATATTTATGCTTGTGACCCATTTTGAGTTAATTTTTGTGCATGTTGTGAGTAGGCATCCATCTTCATTCCTTCGAATATGGATATCCGGTTGTCTGAGCACCAATTGAAAACTTTCTTCATTGAACTGTCTTGTCTCCTTGTCGAAAAATCAATTGACCGTAAGTGTAAGGGTTTATTTCTAAATGTAAGGGTTTATTTCATCTTAAATGTAAGGGTATTTCTATTCTCATGCCAGTACCAGAATGTCTTAATTACTGTAGCTTTGTAATAAGTTTTAAAATTGGGAATGTGAGTCTTCCAACTTTGTTCTTCAAGACTGTTGTGGCTTTTCTGGGTCCTTTGTATTTCCATATGAACTTTATGGATCAGCCTGTCAAATTTTTGGCCCTAAAAAACCACGCTGGGATATTTTGATAGTAACTGTGTTCAACCTATCAATTTGGGGAGGATTATCATCTTAACAATATTAACTCTTTTGATCCATGAACATGGAATGTCTTTGCATTTATTTAGATCTTTATTTCAATGAGGTTTTGTAGTTTTCAGTGTGCAAGGCATGCATTTCTTTTGTTAAATTTATTCCTAAGTATTTCATTCTTTTCGATGGTATTACAAATAGAACTTTTTAAATTTCATTTTTGGAGTATTCATTGCTAGTGTCAAGAAGCACAATTAATTTCTGTATATTAATCCTTTATAACCTGAAATCTTACTGAACTTGTTCATTAGTTCTAATAGCTTTTGTTTGTTTATTTATTTATTGTAGATTCCTTAGGGTTGCACAATTAATTTCTGTATATTAATCCTTTATAACCTGAAATCTTACTGAACTTGTTCATTAGTTCTAATAGCTTTTGTTTGTTTATTTATTTATTGTAGATTCCTTAGGGTTTTCTCTATACAAGTTCATGTCATCTGCAAAGAAAGTTTACTTCTTCCTTTCCAATCTGGATGCTATGTTTTTTTCTTTTGCTTATGTAATGACTTTGGCTAGAATCTCCAGCACAACGCTGAAGTGGCAACCATGATGTATGTTTGGAGAGGATGTGCCCTTCTCTTCCCTTTATTCTTCCTGATAGATGGACTGTGGATGTGATTACTGGAGCTGGAATGGTACGACCATGTGGGACTTTGAAGGGAACTTAGGACCAGAACTGAATCCATGACATAGCAACAATTGAAAAGAAACCTGGGTCCCTGCCACCCTGGGCAACATGCCAACCTATGGTTTTTGTTTTTGGGTCTCTGTGATTTACAGCCAAACCCAAGCCCAAATTGATACAGGGGTATTAGAATAAAGTAAGAATTGTGGTGCCTGCATTATTCAATCAAAATATATGGACTAGTTTCAAAAAAGAAAAGAATTTTTGATTTTTTAGAAAAAACCAATAGTATTAAAGGTGGCTATATAAGGAAGTACTGTCTAAGCCTGGCTCCTGGTTGTAAAATCTGAACAATGTCTGGTATCTTTTCTTGTTGTTGTTTTAACTTCAAAATAATGCCACAGAGTTTAGAGGAATAGCATTCCTCAATATTATGCTTCTGACAATTTCTTTCAAGCTTCCTAACTCTGTGATTGTAGGGGCTATATTACCAACCACTCAAGTTTACTTCATAATTATTACTCAAAAATCACTAAAAAGGGGCACCTGGGTGGCTCAGTTGGTTAGGCAACTGACTTCGGCTCAGGTCATGATCTCACAGTTCGTGAGTTCAAGCCCCGCATCGGGCTTTGTGCTGACGGCTCAGAGCCTGCAGCCTACTTCAGATTCTGTGTCTTCCCCTCTCTCTACCCCTCCCCTGCTCATGCTCTGTGTCTCTCTGTCTCTCAATAATAAATAAATGTTAAAAAAAATTTTAAAAAAACACTAAAAACATTATCACCCATTTAATAGACCTCTTTATTTGTATCTAATTACAGATAGGAATGATGTATTAACTCACATTTGGATGGTTACATTAACATAGATTATGAGCTTTGGCTTTAAATTATTTATGAAACCAAATCAGGGACATGGCTCTAAGGTGAGCATCCCAATGCAGAGAGAAAAATAATGTGTTTTTAGATTAATGGCAAAAAAAAAAAAAGGTTATGAGGAATACAGATGAAACAACTTCCCTGGAATTTACCATCAATAGGAGAATTAGTATCAGCATTAAGTACTTCAGTGATATCACAAGGAGAGTACCACAGAAAGGAAATCACTCCACAGCCTGCCAGTTTTGTATCCAGTTGACCATTACTACGAATAAAGATCCAGTAACTACCTCTCAACTCCTCCCCTTGCATCTCACTTTGGCTATGAACCTGCAGCACAGAAACTCTAGTTATTTCTGCTAAGTAGCTGCTTGTCTTCTGAAAATGTGTACGAATGTAAAAGAAAGCAACTTAATTCTTTGAATCATAATCTACAATAATATGCCAACTCAATCAGAGAGGTTTTCTTTCCTTTGAAGCCTCCAGGATATTTTTATTTTGGGAAAATATTCTGATTAAGTTAAAACAAATATGTGCTGTCATACCATGTTGACTAGTGCAAAAGTGGTTTCCAGTTCCTTTACTGACTAAAAGTATCAAAAGTTCAGAAAGATAAAACAAATGCTAAGTATTTAAATCCCCTTAGCAACTCTTTCCTTTCTCGCTCTCAGCCATTCTGGCAGCTGCTTTCGGTTGACGCTGTTTGGAACCTAAGGCAGGAAGGAACATGGTATGGTGACCACAAAGAAGGCGAAAAAGTTTCTAGAGTCGATCAACTCTAGCCTCCAACTCATTATGAAAAGTGGATAGCACAGACTTTGAAAATGAGCAAACACGGCAAAGCAAACCTGGTGTCCTCACCAACAACCATCCAGCCTTGAGGAAATCTTAAATAGAATACTACACCATGTCGGCCAAAACTGGTGTCGATTACTACAGTGTAACACTGAACAGGGCACAGCATGTGGGAAATACTGAAGAGTATGCACACATATAGAGTATGCTATCATTGATCCAGGTGATTCAGATATCATTAGAAGCATGCCAACACAGACTGGTGAAAAGTGAATCATGCAAAAGTTTTCTTTAATAAAACTGGCCAGAGCTGATTTTTTAAAAAATAAATAAATCCCCATAACACCTGTCTTCACCTGAGTGCTATGCATGGAACAACTAGGTCACCTTCTCGTCTCCCCAACTAGATCATGTTTACATTCCAAAGGACTGATGGGCATAGACCAGGTCTATAATAAGTGCTTTATGAATGAACAGTCTTGGGTAGAAAACGGTGAGCATTCACATCAAATACGTGTAAGTATAAATTAAGCACTCAGATTTTATTTAACATTTAAACACTTTGAGGAAAGCAGAGTATTTAGAAAAGACTATTTTTTTTAGTATCTCCTATTGATCTCTTCCTACCCTACACAAACATCCAGAAATCTACATTGCCTAAGATCCCATCTTTAGATGAATATTCTATTCGAAGGCCCAAAGACTGTAGTCTTGGGTCTAAGCAAGTGAAGGAGTTGTTGTATTTTATGCTTTATGGTTTACTATGAAATCCCAACAAGAAGAAAAGGAACTAGAGATTAATTTAGACAAAGTACTAAGTGCTAATGATGTCAAAGAACTTCATGAGGAAATCTAAGCAAAAAGGAATGCATGAAACAAAAGAGAAAGATGTTTAAAACGAGAAAGAGAGATTAGGGATATATTATTACCTTTTTTTCCAATGAACCCTTGGACAAAGGATTCCTTTTTCAACAGATTGACCAGGAATAATAGACCCCTGCTGTATGAAACAGAAGTATGCCTACTTAGGTCAAATCTGAAATGTTATGCTCTGAAATGGCGAAACGAACCTAACATTTGAAAGATAAGAATTCTATGCCAAGTGATTTTTGGAAAAACAGGTGAGCAATTGTAGTATTTCCTCAAACGTTTAAAATACATGAAATCTAGCATGGTGCCTGGGCACATACCATGGAATCACATTTCTGGCAGGCAAGGAAGGGGACTCAGATTTACATCAGAAAGCCGACACGGGAGAACTACTGTTGGGCAATCCATAAAAGACGATAACTGACATTCCTCTCTCAATAAGTCTCACACATCCAGTGTGTCCTCCAGTGTTGGACAGTGAATGTAGGATGATGCATTTGGTTGGTGTGATGTATGTACTTATCTCGCTGTGTGTGTGAGGAGATGTTCACACCAAAAAAAGGCACTGAGAGAACCAGACAAGCAAGGCAAGCATTGTTTCAGGATCTCCCCAGACATCAAGCTACCTGAGAGGGCAAAGGCCAAATCACCAGGCACGTTTTTCCCATTCATTGTCCCCAGCCTTCTGCTTCCACTTATTTAAATGAATTTATAATATGTTAAGTGGGAGGCAGTGTGAAATCTCAAAGATAGCCTCAAGTTTGGAACCAGATTTAGGTAATTGTGGTTCTAATACTCACGAACCGTATGACCATGAACAAATTACCTAATTTCTTTGAGCAACGGTGTTCTCACATTTACGATGATAGCAATAATACTAAGTAAGTTGAAATGACTGAAGGGGAATAAATATAAAGAACTCGGGATAGTACCCTGTAGATAAAAGGCTCAGGAAAAATATGACTTTGGTTTTATTTTCTTCTTCAGTAAGTGTCCTTTCCCTTATTAGCCTCACTCAGGTACACAATACAGTTTCTTTGTCCAATGAGAAAATACTCCATGATGTACAATCATTTGTACTTTATGCTTCACTTCTACTTCAACAAAATAAAGGGATGGTATTCACCATGTAAATATAATGTTAAAGCTAACAATTTTATTTCAGAGGATAAACTGAGCCATGGGTCAACTTAATGGGATTTTCATTGTCATTTTTTAGTTTCAAATTTGATTTAGATCCCCTTGAATTTTATTATGTAACAAATAAAACATACAATATTAAAGAATCAAATTTAAAAATGATTCACTGCCATAGAAATTACACCAGAAGATATATTCTTTTTTTAAAAGTTTATTTTGAGAGAGAGAGAAACCTTGTGCACAGCACGGAACCTGACGCGGGGCTCAAACCCATGAACCATGAGATCATGACCTGAGCAGAAACCATAGTCAGACTTCCTAACTGACTGAGTCACTCAGGCACTACAGAAGATATATTCTTAAGAAAAAAATCTGAATGACGTATTTGGCAATTTTTAGAACTTTCTCATATTAAGGGATTTCCAAAAATCCCGCACAGCCTTAAAACAAAAAACCAAACAGGATTTTGGAAAAAGAGAAACAAAGATTTACACATATGCCACTGCTGATATTCTCATCATGTTTCTAGTATCAGTACACAAAAACAGTGAATTTTAATATTCTCTGTACAAATCAAAGAGAGTTAATAAGAAAAATACAGATAACACCGGAGGTTTTAGTTTTCCCAGGTAAGTTGCCCTGAAGGCAAGAGCCACACCATACTTTGCCTCTATCACTTCAATATACAAACAGAAAAAACTTCAATATGAAAGAACACTCCCATTAAAATACTAGACGTAAACAAAGACTTAAGAAAAATCAGATCACCAAATTTTATAGACAGGTCTATAAAGATATAGTAGGCTTAAAACAAATGCAAAGCATGTCCGATAAGCAAGGTGCAACTTCTCAAAATAGAACTGGAAAACAAAATTTTAAAAATCTGTTCTTTCAAAAAATGTCAAGAAAACCTCAAAACCCCAAACACCAGTCGTTTAGACACTGACCTGAAGACGTCATCAATTAAATTGGTACTGTGGTTACCTACATCCCCTAACCAACTATATTGCTTACAGATAAATTATTAATATAATTTTCCATGGGAAAATGTAACAAAGAAAACTACCTTGACATCGAATCCTCTGTATACAGGGCCATCTAAATACATAATGTGAGACATGGAATATTTAGCTGACTTGAACAGAGGCAAGATACAGTTGCAAGAGTTCAAGTGTATCACCTATACTTTTTAAAAATAAAAAATTTTAGTGGACCAGAATTATGTTGGCAGTTATAGATAAAAAAAAGTCTGTTTGCAAAGTTTAAATTATGCAAATTTAATAACATCTTAAAAAGGTTTTCCCAGACATTGACAAGGGATAGAACAGCCTCAACACATGGGCAGGGGGCAGGGACAGGGTGTCCCTGACCAAGGTCTGATAGCGAGCCACTATGTGAAAGTGACCAAAATGAGTCAAAGTGTTATAAGCTTGCCCAGATAGACAGATAATTGGAATCCATTGCAGCGTATGTAAATATATTAGATTTTTCTCAGATAAGGGCAAACCTAATTAAAGAAATTTACCTCAATAATGTGGATACATTAAAAATGAATAAAAAAAGCCTGCTACTCCATCCCCTTCTCCCTTCAGGTCTAAGAAATTAAAAAAAACAAAACAAAACTTTTTTTGTTTTTGTTTTTGTTGTTGTTTTTTTACAAATTATCCAGTAGACCAGCATCCAGAATGTTATTTCATGACTTATTAAAACAAGAGACTATTTCCTTCCATTTCAATGTTTTTTTCTGGATGCAAGAGAAATACTAGGTAGAGGATCCAAATGTAACCAAAGAGACTAAAATAGAACTATCACACACATATAATCTGTTCTTTTCCCCAATGTGAGACTGTCACATTGAGATGCTTTCTTCTTGGCATGCTTACAGACTTCACTGGTGAGATTCCAATATCCATGACCAGTCAACTGTCCCTTGTTGCTGTGTACTACAAACACCCACCGGCACATTCCACACATCTCCTTCTATTCTAGGTCCCAATTCCACCTCTGCTATGGCAGAGCCACAAACAGCTCTTTTGCTTACTTTCTATATGTGAAATGGGAACAGACCCAGTCCAATGGATAACACGAGAAACATCTACGGTATAACATCACCAAGAATTACGTCACTAAAATGAAAAGGAGCAGAAACTTTAAGCATGATATACTTGAACAGTATAAACATGGAGAGATTAAAGCCTTCCCTACTTCCTTCCCAGAGGATGAAATCTATACCAAGAATCCCAGTAAGACAGAACCAGTAAGACTGGGCTCAGGTTTTAAAAGAGAAAAGGAGAAAAGAAATTGGAGTCTCATTAATTCAATGCAATATTGGCTATTAGGAGAACAAATGGAAAACATACCAATGCAAGCTTGAGAGATGGTAACGCTGCAACTCTGAAGACTAATAATTAGCATCAGTAGAGAGAAATGGAGCAAGGGAGAAGTATTAGTTTTCTATTGCTACGTAACAAATTACCACAAATTTAGCAGCTTAAAAATTGCACAGAAATCTTGCATTGCATGGCTGGGTTCTCTGCTTAAGCTGAAATCAACTGTTGGCTGTCCAGGTTCTCATCTGGAGCCCAGGGTCCTCATCTAAGCTCATTCATGTTGTTGGCAGAATTCAGTTGCAGTTGTAAAACTGAAGTTGTGTTCTTGCTGGTTTTTGACTGGAGACTGACCTCAATTTCTAAGGGCGCTCACAGGTCCTTGCCTGTGGTCCCCTCCTTTTCTGAGCAATGGAGAACCTGTCTCACATTTGAATCCCTTTCATGCTTTGAATTATCTCTGACCTCACTTCTGTAACCAGCCAGAAAAAAACTCTCAGTTTTCAAGGGCTTGTCTGATTAGTTTGGGTTCACCAGGGATAATCAAGTCAACTGATTAGGGACCTTAATTACATCTGCAAATGTCCTTTGCCACATAACATGACATAAACTAGTATAACACCAGGGGGTGGCAATCGAGGGGCCATCTTAGAATCGTGTCTACCACAGAAGGGAATAGAGAAAGGAAGCCAGTTATTCCAGGAGAGAACAGATACAGAATTTAAGTTGAGTGTTATGGGCAGACTTTGTGTTTAAACATTAAATTCCAAACAGATTTTATAGCTAAAAGCAATCAAAACTTACACTTTGAGATAACAGGTATGAAAACAGTTGTTACCTTGCCCCAAGTGAGTGGAAGAGCCAAATAAGAGTGCAATTCAGCTTTATTTTTAACATCTCAAGTAGGCCACAAGCACACAGTTCACTTAGACTTGGGATAAACAGAATCTTACAATCAGATAAGTTTCATTGAAAAAAAGAATATAGCAAAAACTTATCAGTCTATACGTAAGAACAGAGTTTTAAGTAATTTCCAACAATTTTACTTGGCTTTTAATCTTTTTAAATTTATTTTATTATTGTTTTTTATGTTTTATTTTTTTATTTTTTTATTTTGAGAGAGAGACAGAGTGTGAGTGGGGAAGGGGCAGAGAGAGAGGAAGACACAGAATCTGAAGTAGGCTCCAGGCTCTGAGCTGTCGGCACAGAGCCTGACCCAGGGCTCGAACTCACAGACCGTGAGATCATGACCTGAGCCAAAGCCGGATGCCCAACCGACTGAGCCACCCAGGTGCCCCTACTTGGCTTTTTAAAGTTAACTGAACATAACTGTCAGAGGTTTAAATAGTTTCAAAATTAATACTCTGTGTATGATGTTTAGGTCTCCATACTTTGCTATGCTTCTTTGGCTGTATTTTTAAACCCTAGATTAGAGGGGGGAAAGAAGAGAGGGAGTTCTTTTTTCTGAAAAGGAAGTGCTTATTACTGACAAGAGGGGAAACATGTACTTCCATTTAAACTCCTGGACCTCCCTACCTCTTAGGATGATGCCTCCTGCTACCAGTGGGCATGGGCTCCCAGTGACTCCTCTGTTCTTTGGATCCCATGTTCCTGATCATGTCACCCTGGCTAGGGTTGAAACCACCATCTTGTTCATCCAATTCAAAGGACCATCAGGCAACCACACTCTTGGAAAAGATAGGCAGAGAACATTTCTATTTTAATTGTAAATAAAATGGAATGCAAAGTTGGATGCAAGAGAGATGCTAGTATTTAATCACTCCCGTTTTGTAAACGTGGATGTTATATGCTGTGGAGCTGTCTTCATTACAAAAAATCCAACAACTTTGGGGTTCCTTGGCTTATTCCCACTCACGCTGATAAAGGAGTTCCTTCCCCAATATATGTGTTGCATGTAACTATACAGAGATGCAGAATGGGCATAAAGTTCTACCCAGCCCTTCAGATAGAGGATGATGATGAAAGGGTCACTAAAAACAAATTCAGCTTCGCCAATTCACTAGTTTGTCCTAATAGACTAGTTGTAGTTAGCGTTATACATCACTGCCGAGCACAGACCCATCCTGAGCTCCAAGTCCATAGTCGACCCTTGAAGGGTTAACTGATAGGGTCAGAGATGACTCTTGAAGAACAGGTTTGAGCTGTGTGGGCCTATATATAGGTGGATTTTTTAACAGTATGGTACTATAAATGTATTTTCGTTATGATTTTCTTTTTTTTAAATGTTTTTATTTATTTTTGAGAGAGAGAGAGAGAGAAAACACGAGCAGGGGAGGGCAAAGAGAGAGAGAGAGAGAGGCAGAAGATCTGAAGTGGGCTCTGCGCTGACAGCAGAGACCCCAATGGGGGGCTCAAACTCACAAACCATGAGATCATGACCTGGGCCGAAGTCAGATGCTTCACTGACTTAGCTTTGTGATTTGAATAACATTTTTTCTTTAGGTTACTTTATTATAAAAATACAGTAAATAATACATATAACACACAGAGTATGTGCTAGTCAACTATGTTATTGGTAAGGCTTCCAGTCAACAGTGGGCTATTAGTAGTTAAGTTTTTGAGGACTCAAAAGTTATACAAGGTGTTTTGACTGCACGGTGAGGGATCAGTGCCCCTAACCCTCAGGTTGTTCAAGGATCAGTGGTATATCCAAATGCCTTCTGGATGCTACCAGCTGAATGCCCCACAAGAACCTGGAAACTTGGTATTTTCCCAAAATTATCATTCCACCAGATGCCTCTGGTCCTCCTATCTCAGTGAGTGGTATCTCCAACCTCCTGGTCAACCTAGCAGTCATCATCGATGGCTCTTCTCCCTTCATCACCTACATCCAACTCTTCACCACATCTTACAGATGCTTACTGATTCAGAGGCAAGACAATATGGCGATTACAAAGTGTGGACTCTAGAAATAGATTGCCTTGGTTCACATTCCCAAACTGCCCTCACTGGCACCAGGTTATTTAATGTCTCTGTGCTTCAGTTCTCTCATCTATAAATACAGATAATAATAATAGTGCCCACTTCATGGGGCTGTTGTGAGGATTCAATGAGTTAGTAAATATAAGGAACTTAAACCAGACATCTGGTATCCTCAATAAATCTCAGCTAATATCATTGTTGTCATTATCGGAACTCAGTGACTCTCAGCTCCATCCCCTTCTCTACATCCCTTCTGCTCTGGGCTTAATATAGGTTCCCACAGTCCTCAGTAGTAGTATTCTGAGGGTCTCTGCCAAGATCCTGGGCCCTGTAATCTAGCTTCCATTCTGTTGCCATTAGAGTCTTACAGAAGCAAATCTGCTATCATTATTATTCTGTTTGGAAACCTTAATTGCTCTTCACTGCTCAGAGAAAAAGACCAAACTCCATGGGATACAGTATGAAACCCTCCCTGGGCTTCCACAGCAATTACACTAGGAAAGTCTGAGGGCCAAAGAAGGGCCGACAGATGAAGAACAGCACAATCCCTTTTACTCTCTATCTTGGCTCTTTGTGGTTTTGTCCTCACTCTTGTCTTGTTGCCTACAACGCCCTTTCTCCATGGTGTTCAAACTAGAAATTTGAGAGTCTAACACTGCCTCTTCTGCCTCTTTGCAAGGGAGCTGCTCTTCCTTACTTTCTTAAAATGTCTCCTTAATGCTTAGGATGGTCTCAGGTCCATACAGACTTTCCCAAGCTAGATACACATTATTTCAGCGTGTCATCTGCCTCTAATAGGTGACATAAACAGAACTACCAGAGATTCTCTGCAGCAATCTCCTCAAGGTTTCTGTCTGTTCCTCGGTATATGCTTCCTTGTACATAAAATGGCCGTACCATCATCCGATAAGTAGGAAGGACATAAATCCTACTCCTTCCCAGCCAATGAGCAGTTGGAGTAGGTTGTTAGCGGTAACTAAGATTATTATAGTAATTAGGAATATAAGGAGGTCTTTAAAAAATCGGTTAATGTATGGATCTGCGTGTATGTATCATATTGAAAACTCTATGATTGATCATGTAACGAAGAGTGCCACGGGTACAAAAAGTCTTGAAGTCTTTCCTGGTGCATCTCTCCTATTTTCCATTCCACAGAGGCAACTGCTTCTGTTACTCTCTTGGCACTCTGCACACATCTTTCCCAGGGTCCTTCTAATTACAGTGACATTTCAATATTTGTGTGTCTGCCTTCCATGCTAAGCTGGGAGCTCAAGGTCTTGGCAGCCCAAGTACTTAATACTGATGCTCAGTTTACATTTGCTGAATGAACTCCTGTGTAACTGGCATTCTGTTGTCATTTTCCACTCTTCAAATTCAGGATGAGTGTCTTACCATGTGACACTATTTCTTACAGAACAGATTTTGGCATATAAAAAGTCTTCTCAGAGTCACAACAAAGGGATTCTGCTGCTACACTATCCAAATCTCAAAGCTTATCAATTCCTGGCACAGACTGTTAGGAGAAACTTAGTGCAAAAATACAGACTAATCATGTGAGGCAAACCACTTTTTTAAAACAACAATTTTGAGTGGAAGAGTAATAATTAAAATTGAAATCAAAGAATTTTAGAACTAAAAGGAGTCTGGAGAACCTAATAGCCAATTGCCTTCACTTTCTAATTGAGGAAATGTACACAGGGTCCCCAATCAGGTATCAACATAAGAGTAGAAGCAGACTTCCTGTTTTAGTCTTAAGCCACTCTACCCCTCTTGCCAGATGCAAAGGAAAACTGTGTTGCCTATTCTACAAATGTGATGCTCGGATTTCACACAAGCACATATGCAGTTCACCTAAATCGTGTGTCTCAGCATAGTTTTAAAGCAAACCCAGCTTAGCCGAATTCTGTGAAACAACAGAAAGACAGACAGCTGGTTCACTCAGATCAATGGAACAGAATAGAGAATCCAGAAATGGACCCACAAATGTATGGCCAACTAATCTTTGACAAAGCAGGAAAGAATATTCAATGGAATAAAGACAGTCTCTTCAGCAAGTGGTACTGGGAAAACTGGACAGCGGCATGCAGAAAAATGAACCTGGGACCACTTTCTTACACCATACACAAAAATAAACTCAAAATGGATGAAAGACCTAAATGTAAGACAGGAAGTCATCAAAATCCTCGAGGACAAAGCAGGCAAAAACCTCTTTGACTTTGGTGACAGCAACTTCTTACTCAACACATCTCTGGAGGCAAGGAAAACAAAAGCAAAAATGAAGTATTGGGACCTCATCAAAATAAAAAGCTTCTGCACAGTGAAGGAAACAATCTGTAAAACTAAAAGGCAACCGACAGAATGGGAGAAGATATTTGCAAATGACGTATCAGATAAAGGGTTAGTATCCAAAATCTATGAAGAACTTACCAAACTCAACATCCAAAAAACAAATAATCCAGTGAAGAAATGGGCAAAAGACATGAACAGACACTTCTCCAAGGAAGACATCCAGATGGCCGACCGACACATGAAAAAATGCTCAATGTCACTCATCATCAGGGAAATACAAATCAAAACCACAATGAGATACCACCTCACACCTGTCAGTATGGCTAACATTAACAACTCAGGCAATGACAGATTATTGGTGAGGATGTGGAGAAAGAGGATCTCGTTCGGACTGATGGAGGGAATGCAAGCTGGTACAGCCACTCTAGAAAACAATATGGAAGTTCCTCAAAAAATTAAAAATAGAACCACTCTACACCCAGCAATTGCACTGCTAGGTATTTTCCCAAGCGATAGAGGTATGCTGTTTTGAAGGGGCACATGCACCCCATTGTTTATAGCAGCACTATCAACAATAGTCCAAGTATGGAAAGAGCCCAAATGTCCATCAGTGGATGAACGGATAAAGAAGATGTGGTATATATATACAATAGAGTATTACTCGGCAATCAAAAAGTATGAAATCTTGCCATTTGCAACTACATGGATGGAACTAGAGGGTTTTATGCTAAGCAAAATTAGTCAGTCACAGAAAGACAAATATCATATGACTTCACTCATATGAGGACTTTAAGATACAAAACACATGAACATAAGGGAAGGGAAGCAAAAGTAATATAAAAACAGGGATGGGACAAAATTATAAGAGACTCTTAAATATGGAGAACGAACTGAGGGTTACTGGAGGGGGTGTGGGAGGGGGGATGGGTTAAATGGGTAAGGGGCACTAAGGCATCTACTCCTGAAATCATTGTTGCGCTATATGCTAACTTGGATGTAAATTTAAGGAATAAATTAAATAAAAATTAACAAAAAAAGAGGCAGACAGCTGGTTTTGAGGTCTGAATGCAGAGTGTGAATCCTGCCACAGCACAAGTTGTGTGATCCTAGTTAACTCACATTAATCTCAAAGGTAGTTTTCATACTCAAATGCGAACAATGGTGCCTGTTTCATAAATTGTTGTGAGGATTAAATTAGAACATCGATGAGTGCATTCCATGAATCATAAATGCCACACAATTGCTATATATTAATAAAATGAAAGGTTAGGTATTAGTTTACACTGCATTTGTTTTTTAGCACTGAAAACTCATCATGAGTTAATTATTGTTTATCCTTATGCCTTATATCCTCTCTTTTTTTTACTCTGGCACTTGCTCTGCTCCTTAGAACTGCACTAGCTCCTAAGTAAGAAAGGAAAGGTAGGTATTACCTGAATATGCAAAAATTCAGGTTTTTCCCTAGGCTCTACTGGCAGTGACAAAATACAAGTATCTTTTTAAAATAAAGCCACAAGTATATAAATAGTCAAAACTGTGTAACACAGATTGCTACTTATATTCAGACAGACTAAAGGTCTCACACAATTTCGATGTCAGTGAAGACTAGAATCATCAGGGTATCAATGCAAGGGGCATTAGGAAATCATCTAAACCCTATCTTTTCTTTAAAGCATATTTAAGTGAGAAGGCTAACTAGAATAAAAATCATAAATTACACTATTTTACATTTCAACACATGTTAATTATTTTATAGGCTGTACCTGACTATAGATTATATTTGTCTATTTTAAGTAGAACTATGTTTGGATGTCCCATGGAACATTCATATGCTAACTTCATAGGTTTCATACGCTAAAATCTATGACAAATTAAACTTGAGATAAATACTTAGCTTGTGACTTTGAAATAGTACTATAAAAATTCTCGCCAGTTATTTTTCCCTTTGGACATTAAATCTCACTGACCTTTATTATATTTGCCTATGTATAGATACATAAACCTATAAACACACAGTATAACTTCCACTTGGATTCCATTTTTAGGGGGGGGGAAACATAGTTACTTAAGATTATAAACTAAGATAAGATACTGGGATAAGATCAGAGCCGAGAAAAGGAAGTAATTGTGAATGCGTCCCATGTTACATATCAGCATTGCATGAATTTGGTTAATATAAATCAAATTACCAGGGCCTGATACATTTCAAACCAACAAGGCAAAAAATTGGATTCTGAAATAGCACCCATGATATATGTATTTGAAACCAGATAACATTATTTTCTCTCAGAATACATATTCATACATATCGGCTAAAATTTTAAAAATAAAGTTTTAAGCATGCCTTTATACTGCTATCAAGTTACATATAAATAGAACTTGTAAACATCAGATGTTTTACCCACTTTCCTTTGTGAAACATCCTTATAACATTCCCTTAATTCAGCATGTTGTCAAATAGTACTTAGTAAGCACTATTCTCAGTAAATGAAACAGAACAGTCCCTTGTTCTGTGTCGTAATTTGGCACAGACAACGTCCACACAGGCCAGCCTTCCAAAGGGTATATCAGAACTGTTCTAAAGAAAGATCACAACAGTAAGGCCCAAGAAAAAGGCACTTAAAATTCTGTACCAGTCCCAATTTAGTGTTTGTGATTGAGTAAAGTGTCAACCAAATGATCACTCAGCTCCTCCACTCCCCTATTTTTACCCTACTGGATTGGCATACGTTAATTAGTTACTACTCACTTATATATTCCACTACAAATGTGCTTAGGAGTTTCTATATATTTCGCTTTTAAACTCTATCAACTCGGCAGCCCCTACCTTTTTTTAAAAAGAGAACTTTCCCCATATTTAGTGATAGGAAACAGTTACTATACCAATTTACTACACTATATCATGGCACAACATTTTTTTTTGGAGACTTTTCCCATTAACAACTGTGAAAACTTCCCCAGGAAAAGAATTTCTATTTTTAAATGGAATTTTCTTCTGTTTGAAGCGATGATGATTCCAAGTGATGATGATTCTGATTAAACACTGGGGGGAAAAAATCTGCCTGAGTAGTCTGCTAATTGCTCAGGGCTAACAGTCTCTTTCAGTGGCTACAAGAGTTTGTTTTGTGTTCTGTACTACCTTATAATTTGGAGAAGAAAGAAGAGAGTTGGGGAAGCAAAAGAAAGAGACTAACACCCATCCATCCATCCATCCATCCATCCATCCATCCATCCATCCATTGTATCCAAGAAATAGAGAGTACCATATAAAGTGCTACTTTAGGGCTGAGATTTTAAGTCAGAGATGTTCAGGGAAGGCATGTAGCCGACTTCATAAGGACACAGCGAGCCAAGAACCCCGGGCTGTCGAGTCCAGTCAAAGATGTATAGAACAGCAGGTCTGACCACAGATTTCTCGCCTTGCTCTCCTTTGCAAGAAGTACTTCTAAGTCTCTGTGAACCATTTCCCTTCAGTTTGCAGTGAGAAAGGACACAACTGCTCAGCATCCTCGTCAGTACAACCCTTCACGTATTCGAAGACAGTTACTAAGTGGCCTCTTGAACTTCTCTTCAAACGAAAGATTCACAACTCCTTTACCCCTTCCTCATGGGCCTCAATTTTTAATAGTCCTTTGGTTCCTTCCATTGCTCTTCTCTGGATCCTTTCCAGTTTCTGTTCTTTAATGGTGGAGTTCAAAAGAGAAAATAAAATGTTCTACTAATGGCTTGGCCCACAAGGGGCAAAGCAGGATTATTTTACTATTCTTACCACACTGTATACTTTTATTGATATTGAAATGTGAGTCCCAGGACCTAAGGTAGAACACACACGACTGCAATTCTCACTTCAACCTCTACTTCACTTTATTGTATGCAAGTTTGTTCTCCTGACTTCCTCCTATGTCATGGATAAATGCATCACTATTTTCTTTTTTTTTATAAGGAATTTATCTTTTAATTCTACTTAGAGCTTTCACAATTTAATCAACTCAATTCAATAATACCTGAATAGCTATTGATCTTGCCACTTATTCAATCAGTTCACTTCTAAGTCTGTTACCCTCACTGACCCAACTTCCCAGGAGAGTTCCTGGGAACAACAAGTTTTGGAGAGCCATATACAATTGCCTCTGCAAAGCAACAAAGTAGGTATCAAATAAAGTAGGATAGGGGCTTTTCATTGGTGAAGAAATTAAAAATTTCTTTATTAAAAATTCCTTTATTAAAAATTAGTACTAATTACCATGTTGTGAGCAATGATTATTTTCCAGGAACTATGATAAGTATCGTTTTTAAAGACCAGTAGCTCTATAAGCTCTTTTCTCTGAATATACAGATGAGAAAGACTACAACTCAAATTAGTGAAATAATTAGCCCAGGGTCACCTTGTTCGTAAATGACAGAGCTGGAGAGAGAATCAATAGTGCCTGCCTTCCAGAGTTGGACATGGAAATCAAAAGCTCAGTCCTCAGTTGGTGATATGGAAGGTAGCTGTGGTCTGGGTGTTAACACCAATACCACCAGAAGAATAAACAGAAAAACTGATAGAAGCAGCATGCTTTCCACTCATAACCACACATGGAAATTTCTACTCCAAAGGGCTGTAGTATTATATTCTGTCATGTCACAAAAATTAAAGTCAGGCATATGTTAGTAAGTGATACTCTGCATTTAAATGAGGCATCTAACCTTACAGAAAAACTGGCATTAAACTCACTTAGACAACTAAAATGACTCACAAATATTTCCGATTTTCTTTCCAACCATAAAAAATGTGACCTTTCAAAAATGCCACATCATTTACTGATACATTAAAGTTATATTTTCTAAATTTGAAAATTAAATTTCTTAGGTCTTAAAAACATTTCAACACACAACAGCATGAGGAAAGGGAAGGAAAGGAGTCCAGTACAATTTAAAAAGTTACATGAAAGATTATGACTATACATGGAGGGAAAGTATATTAAAGAGTTCTAAAAATGGTGATGGATTATGTAAGAGGAAAAGGAAATCATCCCTTTAAAAAATATAATATCATTAGAAATGCAGTGATCTCTGAGATACAGAGCAGTCACCGGGAGGAAAATTGTTAGAACAGTATGATAGCTTGAGAATGAAAACGGTTGAAAAACTTATCATACTTGCAATTTGATGAATTTTGTAACATTCCTAAAGGCCACACACCATTAGAGGTTTTAATTATAATAAGGAGGCAAATTTAAACATCGTTTTATAATAGATCACTTTGGGGGAGTTGTCTAGTTTAACCCCTCACCTTTACATGTCACTCTTCCTCCACAGAGGAAGAACCCTAGACATGACATTTGGACTCCATGCCCAACTTCCCAGATACAGCTGACTGGCTCATGGGTGGATACATCACTCAAGATGAACCAATCAGAACATTTCCCATCTTTTCAATTCAGCCCTTTCCTGCATTCCTACCTTTGGATTCCATGAGACTCTTGTATTCTTCTCTGATAAAACACGTTGAATTTGTTTTTATCATTTGCAAAGCCTGGCAAAATTTTACTGTTTCAAAACCATTTATACAACAAATTTTGTCTCTTTGTGCACTGCCCCATCCCCTGAAAAAAATAACTCTCAAAAAACGAAGACTGCAATGATCACTTCCTTTCATTAGAGGGGAAAAACAGAACAAGGTCAAGTTTGGGGATCTCGAATCTAGTGACCATATTGCCATTAACGATCTCCATGAAAGAATAAAGGGAAATGCCCCAGTTCAAATTTGTATTCACCATTAAGCTTTACGTACACAATAACAATGAAGTTAATTAAAACAATATATCATTCTATACTAGCTATGAGAAATTTATTCCTCTTGGACCTCCCCAGTGATATTCCAAATCATTTAGTGATTTTGACAGCAATGATCAACCACTTAGGATTATTTCTATCATGAGAACCATCATATAAATAACAACTTCAGCATTCTGGATAATAATGTTCACCTGCCCAGAATCACTGTTACCAGCACTCAATGACCAAGCCTAAACCTTTCTTCCTAACAAAACAAATCCTTTCATCAAAGGTAGACAGTCACCTCAAAAGGAGAGGTCGCATGCCATTCTGAATTCTGGTGCTGCCATGATATGTTTGAACCTTGCAACACAGTACTGTCAAATTCTAAAAGTGAATTCAAGCTGTAAAGATAGGAGTTGAGAGAAGCCAGAGAGTGCTTCAGCTCACCAGCTGTGTTTCCAGCCTGGGTTCTTGATAACATTTTAATCTATGCTGATAAAGGACAAGTTACATCTTTAATGAAAAGCACTGATCCAACCAGAGGTCAACTTTAGTTCTAAACGAACATCCTTTCCAGTTCACCCTTTTTTGGTGTGAGGGAAGAATGATATTCTTTAATTTTTACTGCTGTTGGCCTAGAGTATGCATGGAAGAAAGCAAGAAAAAAAAAAGATACATACTTGGCCACTTTCTGCATACCAGGATTGGTTAAAATATTCATAAAAGACCCAAAATCATGGTTTGCCATGGATGCTCCAGTAACATCCAACTGAGGAACATGGTAAAGCAAGAATTTCATTTCAAAAACCATGTGACAGTATATCTTCATCTGAACTCTGAAGTACAGTGGATGTCATATGAAATTTTAAAACGCCTGGTGCTCTTCTGTTGGCAAAAACATCATAGGCCAGATGTCACAGCGTCATCACCAATCGAGTCCTAGAATACTGTTTACATACCAGTACTACAGTACTCCCATCAGAATGGATAACAGTTGCTGCTGAGTGAGGTCAAACTCGAGAGGAGGGTAGTTAACTGGAAGAAACAAGGAACACTGAGGTATAACTTTGCATGCCTTCACACCCAGGAAACAGACCCAAGACAGCCATGTTGGAGTGTGCTGGTATTTCAGGGTCTCTTAAAAATGTGAAATCCAACCTTTAAAATGTTGTCTTAACAAATGAATCTGACTATATTACAAATGAATGGTATATATAAATACAGTGAAGGCATGTAAGGAGCTGACCCAGGTAGCTTTGGAGGCAGTGTTTCTGACTTGGTATTATAATGTTAAATAAAAAAAGGCCTATACACAAATATTGTACTCTAACGGCAAAATCTGTTTCTCACAGGAATGTGGGCTTAGAAACTCCTCTTTCTCGCTTCTCCACAAACACACACACACACACACACACACACACACACACACAGGTTGAACAAGCAAGGGGCCTTAGCCTCACTGGGACTCTCAGAAGAGCCACAGCCTTCCTGGATTCCAGGTAAGATAGAGTAAGAAATGCCACTCTGTATCTCCGCTGAATCCAATTACAAATCTTGGACAGAATACACAGAACAGGATTCTAAGGGCTTTGAAAAATAAGTGATCAACAGGCGGACTGGAGAAGGGGACACGATTTTGACACAGCAGAACACCGAGGCTTCAAGCAGACTAACGGCAGTGGCGGTGGTAGTAGGAGCTGGGCAGGTCCCTGAAATTCTGAGGAGCGGAATCTTCTCCCACCAGAGAAGTGGTGGTCCCAAGAGGATGGGCAAATCCTTGCTGCTTTTTTGTTTCCCTATCCTTTTGCAACATGGGCAACTGGGTACAGGTGCAATCCTGAGAAGTGCAGGGCAGACAGGAAAAACTAGAGTTTGGAATTTTTGGGCTAGTAGACTGGGAAGAGTGCCCCCAGGAGCCAGAACATGGCAGTGGAATCACAGAGGGAAGGGGGCTCAAGAGAGCCATTCCATAAAGTTGTAAAGAACTCACGGGCTCACCTCCCAGCTGCACGTGATCTGAATTTCAACAAACTACCAACGCCTTGAGAAATGAACCGGCTAAGGGGTGGGGCATAAGAGGTCAGATCCAATTATCACAGCAAAGGCTGTGAAAACTGAACTGACATTGGAACCACAGCCCACAAAGGCAGGTTGAAACCTGTTACCTGAACCCAATGTGTTGAATGCCTGCTAACACAGAGCAAAACAAAAATCCATTTTCTGCTTAAAATTTAAACAAGACCCTGAGTTTCAGAACACCTAACAAGTTCAGATTAAAACCAAAATTACTTGGCATACAGACAACCAGGAAAATTTCAACTTCCAAGGGAGAAGACAGACACCAATTAAGATATTGGAATTATGAGACAAAGACTTTTAAAGCAGCTGTTAAAACTATCGTTTAAGAAGTAACAGTGAACACTCATTAAACAAATAGGTAAAAAGTCTCTGCTCTCCCCCTAAAAAAAAATAGAAAGATGGAACAAACAGAAACCTTGGAACTGAAAACACAGTAACTAAAATCAAATATTAACTGGTAGATTCAATAGCAGAATGTAGATGACAGAAAAAAAAATCATGTAAATCTGTAGATAAATTAATAAAAACTATCCAACAGAAAAGGGAAAAAAAAAGACTGAAAAAAAAGAACACATTGTCAATACCAAAATGTCTAATAACTTATGTCATCAGTCTCAGAAGGAGAGGAGAAAGAGAATGATGCCGAAAAAGAAATGTTTGAAAAATGGCTGAAAAGTTTCAAAATCTTGTAGATATAAATTTACAGATTCCAAAACCTCAGCAAATACCACACAGGATAAGCTCAAAAAAATCCATGCCCTGACACATACAAACTGCCAAACACTTAAGAGAGACAGAAATCCTGACAGCAGATCAATTATAATGACACACTACCTAAAAACACAATGGCTAAAATGGTTACTTACTTTTCATTAGAAATCATGGAGACCAGAAAGAGAGCAATATTTTTCAAGTCCTAAAAGAACTGCCACCCAATGAATTCTACATCCAGCGAAAATACTCTTGACAAATGAAGATGAAATAAAGACATTCTCAGAAAAACTAAGAGAAAATTTGTTGCCAGCAGATCTACTCTTAAGAAAAAAGAAAAGGTAAATAAAGTTCTAACCAGAAGGGAAATGGTACCAGAAGGAAACCTGGAACATCAGGAATGAAGGAGAGCAACAAAAATGGTAAAAATTAGGTAATTATAATAACTATTGTTCTCCTCTTAATTTTTGTAAAATATGTCTGATGGCTAAGTGAGCAAAAAATTATAACAATGTGTTTTGAAAATCTCATTGTATGTTGAGCTGCTACTACAGCAGTGATTAGTAATGGTAATTAAAAAGCAGAGTGAGATAAACCCAAAACAATCAGAAGGAAGGAAATAAGAACAGAAAATTTTAAAATGTTAAAAAGAGGAAGGAAATTAGAGCAGAAATCAGTGAAATTAAAAACAGAGAAACAGAGGGGGGAGAAACCAATGAAACCTAAACCTAGTTCTTTGAGAAAGATCAATAAAATTGATAAATTCTAGCCAGACTGACTAGAAAAAAGACAAAAATTATCAGTATCAGACAAGGACGTATCAATAAGACCCAGCAGGCATGAAACGGAAAAAGTAACACTTAAAAACAATTCTACATGTGTAAATTCAACAACTTAGATGCAATGGACTAATTTCTCAAAAATCACAAACTACTGAAGGAAAACAGATGACCTGATTAGTCTTCTGTTAAATAAATTAAACTTGTAGTGAGAAAAATCTTTCCCGAAAATAAATCCCAAAGCCTGGATAGTTTCATTGGTAAATTCTACCAAACATTTAAAGAAGAAATAACTCCAATTCTAGAATTCCTTTGAGAAAACAGAGGAGAAAGATACTTCCTAACTCATTCTATGGGGCCAGAATTACCATGATACCAGAACAAGACAAAGAGAGTACAGGAAAAGAGAATTACACCAATATCCTTCATCGACCTAGAATTTAAAATCCTCAATAAAACATTAACATTAACAGAAACACACCACTTCCAACTGGAGTTTATGCTGGGAATTCATGCCTAGGTTAATATTTGAAATCAACAATAGGGCACCTGGGTGGTTCAGTGGGTTAAGCATCCAACTCTTGGTTTTGGCTCAGGTCATGATCTCACGGTTTTTGAGTTTGAGCTCCGCATCAGGCTCCATGCTGCCGGTGTGGAGCCTGCTTGGGATTCTCTCTCTCCCTTTCTCTCTGCCCCTCCCCAGCTTGCTCTGTTTCTCTCTCTTTCAAAATAAATAAATAAACCTTAAAAAGGTTAAAAAAATATTTGAAGTCAACTAATGTAATTCAGCATATCAATAGACTGTAAAAATATACAACCCACACAATTATTTTAACTGATATAAAAAAAGCATTTCACAAGATCCAGCATTCATTCATGATAAAAACTTTCAGCAAACTAGGAAAAGAAGACAATCTTTCTAACCTGATAAAGGACATCTATAAAGAAAATCCAGAGCTAGTATCATACATCATAGTGAAAGAATACATGGTTTCCCTCTAAAATCCATTGAGTGACTACAAGGTGAGGAATCAATTCTACCTACTTTTATTCAACGTAATACTGGAAGTCCTAACCACTGCAATTAAGGTATGAAAAAGAAATAAAAAGCATACAGATTGGAAAGGAAGAAATAAAATTGCTCCTAATTGCAGAGAACAAATATCTACACAGATAAAGAATCCACAAAGGTTCTTAGAATAAGAAAGGTTGAAGAATACTAAGTTAACTCAAAAGTCAATCACATTTCTGTATTGTAGCAATGGACACATTGGAAACAGAAATTTTGAAGTATAATATCACTTTCAATAGCTCCCCCCCCCCAAAAAAAAACCCACTTAAATATAAATCTAATAAAACATGTACAGGATCTCTATGTTGAAAGCTACAAAACCTTTGAAGGAAATAAAAAGAAGACGTAAATAAATGGAGACACAGCAGGTTCTTGGATTGCAAGACTCATTATAGTTAAGAATATCAATTCCCCCCAAAATGATTTATAGACTTACAATCAAAATCCTGGCAAAAGTTTGGTTTTTGTTGGGTAAATACAGACAAGCTGATTCTAATATTTATAGGGGAAGACAAAGGAATTAGAACAGACAAAACAATTTGAAGTAAAAAAATATATTGGGAGTCTCACTACCTGATGTAAGACTTACTATCAATCATGACTGTGGTATTGGTGAATGGACAGATACAAAGATGAGTAGAACAGAACAGAGAACCCAAAAATAGACAGATATGGTCAACTGGTTCTTGATAATGAGAGGTAGTTTCTATATTGGAAAAACAAGTCACAAATAAGCAAAAGAGGGAGGTTAAAATGAACCTTGTGCTGGAGATCAAGCAGAGGTTATACAAATGGACTCCCCAGGTCATATGCAGATAGATATGGAAGTATGTAGAGATGTATGTGTGCACACATTTGTTTACATACAAATATTTCTAAACTCTATCTGCTGAGAGACGTGGAAGCAGCGACACTTCCAGCAGCAACACACATACCTTCATTAAAATGAACTAGGGCTCCTTGGAGAACTGGATTCCAAGGCTGAGGCAGAGAAAATAGAAAATGAGTCTGGAACATCCTGTAGTGTCAGAAAGTAAGAAATGCCTTAAAAAAAAACATGGAGGCACACTGAAGGACACAGACGCCAACATGAGAACTCCTTATGGCCAAAGTTAGAAAAATTTGGGCAACAAAGTAAATAGCAACAATACGGGATCATAACACAAAGGATAAAACAAATATCTGAGTCCACGCTGATATAAATTAATGACCGTATATAAATAAATGAGAGAAGAAGAATCCTTACAGAAGAATTCTAATTCATAAATGTAGAAGTGATGAGGGAAATAGGAAACCACCATTAAAACACCACTGTAACATTGCTGCTCGCAAGATCCACAGATCTAAAATGAGTGCGTCATGTGGAGAAAAGGGAACCTTCTTGCACTATTGGTGGGAATATAAACTGGTGCAACCACTTTGGAAAAAAAAAACAATATGGAGAGTCCTCAAAAAATTAAAAATAAAATTGTTCTACAACCCAGTAATTCCACCAATGGATATTTACCCAAACAAAATGGAAACACTAATTCAGAAAGATACATGCACCTCTATGTTTACAGCAGCATTATTTACAGTAACCATGATATGGAAGCAAACCAAGTGTCCATTAATAGATGAATGGTTAAAGAAGGTGTAGTGTGTGTGTATGTGTGTGTGTGTGTGTGTGTGTGTGTGTGTGTATTTACAGTGGAATATTACTCAGCCATAAAACAGAATGAAATCTTGCCATTTGCAACAACATGGGTGGACCTAAATAGTATTATGCTAAGTGAAATGTCAGACAGAGAAAAACACCATATGATTTCACTAACATGTGGAATCTAAAAAACAAAACAGAAGCACAAACAAAAAAACAGAATCAAGGGGCACCTGGGTGGCTCAGTTGGTTGAGCGTCTGACTTCAGCTCAGGTCATCATCTCACGGTTTGTGAGTTCAAGCCCCACATCAGGCTCACTGCTGTCAGTCAGCACAGAGCCTTCTTCGGATCCTCTATCCCCCTTTTCTTTCTGCCCTTTCCCCATTTATGCGTGCACTCTTTCTCTCTCTCTCAAAAATAAATAAACATTAAAAAAAAAAAACAACAAACAGAGTCAAATACAGAAACCCAAACTATGGTTGCTAAAAGAAGGTGATGGGGGCAAGGGCAAAATGGATAAAGGGGATTAAGAGGTATACACTTCCAGTTACAAAATAAGTAAGTCACAGAGATAAAAAGTACAACACAGGGCATATACTCAATAACATTATAATAGCATTGTTTGGTGACAGATTACTGAGTGATGCACAGAATTGTCCAATCACTATGCTGTCCACCTGAAACTAACACAACACAGTATGTGAACTATACTTCAATTAAAAAAAAAAGGGTGGGAAAAAGAGAAAGAAGATATATGCACAGTCTCAAAGCATTTCCACCCAAATATTTATTCATTACACAGGGAATGATAGTAACTTTATAATGCAGAACCCTGGGAAACACCACTTTCCCCAAGTGATGAAGGCTAGCATCACCTGTAATTAGCTATATCCACATCATGTACCTCTGACATAACATATTGAGAACACCATCTCCGCAATACACACAACTAATCAATCTAATCAAAAGAAAATATCAGACAAACCCAAACTGAGAAGCATGCTACACAATAAATGACCAGTAGTCTTCAAAAGTGTTAAGGTCATGAAAGACAAGGAAAGACCAAGAAACTGTTACAAATCAGAGAAGCCAAGGGAACAGAACAACTGAATGTAATGTTTTAAAAAAAAAAATTTTTTAAGTTTATTTATTTTTGACACAGAGAGAGAGAGAGAGAGAGAGAGAGAGAGAGAGACAGAGTGCGAGTGGGGGAGGAGCAGAGAGAGGGAGACACAGAATCTGAAGCAGACTCCAGGCTTGAACTCACAAACCATGAGATCACGACTTGAGCCAAAGTCATATACTTGACCAACTGAGGCACCCAGCCACCCAACTGAACGTAATGTTGGATCCTAGATTAAATCTTGGAATGGAAAAAGGACAACAGTGAAAAAAAAACAGGTGAAATCCAAATGAAGGCTGTAGTTTAATTAATAGTATTGAACTAATGTTAATTCTGTAGTTTTGGTAATTGCACTATAATAATTAGGGGAAGATGAGCTAAGGGTATATGGGAACCCATAATACTATTTTTGTAATTCCTATGAATCTAAACTTACTTGAAAACACAAAGTTAAAAAACAAGGCAGCAGTTTTGTTTCTAACATTTGTAGAAACATTTCACAGGCTTACAGGATATCCCACAAAGTCTATTTAACCAATAATGGATTTTTTTTTAACATATGAGGAGAAATCAGTGTAGTTATAATGGGAGTAATTAAAGATAATGGTAACACAGGAGCACTTGGGTGGCTCAGTCAGTTGGGCGTCCGACTTCAGCTCAGATCGTGATCTCACAGTTCATGAGTTCAAGCCCCACGTCGGGCTCCGTGCTGATAGCTCAGAGCCTGGAGCCTGCTTCAGATTCTGTGTCTCCCTCTCTCTCTGCCCCTCCCCACCGCTCACGTTCTGTCTCTGTATCTCTCAAAAATAAATAAACATTAAAAAATTTTTTTTAAAGATAATGGTGACACAGACTAAAAAACTGTTTAACATGTTGCTACATAATGAGAAGCAGTACATTTAAAGAGACAGATGTTGTTATAGATGTACAACTTCATGAAAGCATTTAGAGTTAATGTGCCCTTGGGGCGCCTGAATGGCTCAGTTGGTTAAGCATCCTACTTCAGCCTAAGTCATGATGTCACAGTTCGTGGGTTCGAGCCCAGTGTTGGGCTCTGTGCTGACTGCTCAGAGCCTGGAGCCTGCTTCAGATTCTGTGTCTCTGTCTCTCTCTTTCCCTCCCCTGCTCATGCTCTGTCTCTCTCTCTCTCTCAAAAATAAATAAACATTAAAAAAAATTAAAAAAAAGAAAGAGATAATGTGCCCAACTTCACAAAGGAACCTGGAAGGGAGAGAAAGACAGGGATGAGTGAGGAGTGTCAAGTCCGAATTCCTAGGGTGTACCAAGCCCAGTTTTACGTGCTTTTCATGCATGAGTTTAGACAATCTTTCTTACTACCTTGTGAGGAAGGTATTGCTGGCCCTGTTTCACACATTAAAAAAAAATGTCACTGAGGTCTCGTGGCTAGGGAAGTGGCAGAACCAAGTTTTGGTCTCAGGTCTGATAAATTTCAATGGCCCTTTCTCTGAATGTACTGCATCTGATGAAAACGTAGTAAGGCTCTTCCGATAAAGGGCACGTCTTCAGCGGCTGAGAAGGAAAGGCACCAAAGGAGCTGAGGATCATAAAAGAATCAAGACAGAACGAGTCAAGTGTTAACTGATAAAAGAAGGATGCTAGGAGTGGAAGAGGTTTTAGATTCGCGCCACCCACATGAAAGCCACAGGTTTGGGGGATGATAAGGAATGTCATAGATGCCGTGCAGAACAAGCCTGCAGAAGAGCTGTTCTCCAGAGAACCTCTGACGGTCAAGGAAGTAGAGCAACATGGAACATGGAGCCAGTACAGCTTTGCACTCTCGCAGTTCCTGTCGCTCTGCTTTCCTATTCATTCAGCGTGTGTGTGTGTGTGTGTGTGTGTAACTTTGATTGTTTTATACCACAGTAAGAATATGCCATATATTTACTTACATCTTTCTAACATAATACTTCAAATTAACAGCTGGAACATAAATTCTGAGTAAAGGTTTATAAAATTAAAGCAAGGTCTCTTTTTTTTTTTTAGCCAAATATCCATGTCATTTCTTTTTTTTTTTTATTTTTTATTTAAAATTTTTTTTTTAACGTTTTATTTATTTTTGAGACAGAGAGAGACAGAGCATGAACGGGGGAGGGGCAGAGAGAGAGGGAGACACAGAATCGGAAGCAGGCTCCAGGCTCTGAGCCATCAGCCCAGAGCCCGACGCGGGGCTCGAACTCACGGACCGCGAGATCGTGACCTGGCTGAAGTCGGACGCTTAACCGACTGCGCCACCCAGGCGCCCCCATGTCATTTCTTATCCAACCAGTTAACCTGATGAAGCAGCTAAAGTCCAGTGTGATTTCTGGAACTTCAAACTGCTTTCATTATTAGGACCGTTTAAATGCATCACCTTAACACATTTCAACAGCTTCCCTTGAAATTTATTTTTAAATTAAAGCAGAGCAGGAAGATAACAGTTTAAGAAAAACCCATTATTCTGATGAGACACTTTCAGATTTATAATTGATGAAATCTCACATGTGAGGACTTTTATTAGGCTGAATATGTAACTGTGGGGTACTGAAAGGGCAGAAATTTGGAAGACAGAGAAACAGTTTCAAATCCTAGCTGTGGGCCTTTAAGCAAGATGTCTTTTGAGCCAACAGATGTGAAGCCTACTTTGAAGGTCCTCATGGAATTAACCAGAAATACCGTGTATATCTCAACCCTGCATCTGCATGTAGCAAGCCTTTGAAAGAAAAGTAACCGTATCACGTGCTTCTTCATTTCACACGTGGGCTTTAAACCATTATAATGATATACAATCATTCAAATGACAAAAGTGACAGCTGGGCAACAAACACGTTGAACCAACCAAAGCAATCCGTTCTGGTTAAAATAGCACCAGACAGAGGCAGGAGACATGGGCTTTAGTTATATTTCAACTACTGCTCAGCCAGTGACCTCGAGGTGAGTATGCAACCTCTTGCACCAGCCTCTTCTTGCTGTCTCCTCCATCATATGAAGGGGACAGGTTGGGACGGTCCTGGCACTTCCTCCTGGCATCAAAGTCCATGCTATACTCTACTGGCAGGCTTGGAAAAGAGTTGAGTGAGAGAAAGGGATAAAAACTGACCGATGTGAGTTCTATAGGGAAAGGAAGAAGGAGGAAGCAATTTGCCTGTCTGCAAGCATTCCACAGGTTACCCCAAGCTCTTTGGGTCTAAAACTCCACAATCAAAGATGCTGGTGAAAATAGACTTTCCAGTAGTTATAGGCCAAGAAGACAGCGAGCATCAGAGATCACGAAGGTCCATGATGATCACACCTTCAAACAGGTTGCCAGGTGGAATGTTCCAGAAAAGTCGAGGCCATCCCACCTCTGTGGTGAGGACAGATTTACCAATAGTCAGACAGCAAATGGGGGTGGGGGTGGGGGTTACACAGGAAAGTAGGAAAAAGAATGATACTTCAGTTGCTATATTTGCTTCCATCTTAAAAATGAAATACAAATAATCAAACAGATGTTTTAAAGAACGTTTCAGTTTTAAATTTGGGAATGCACTTCTATTCAGTTCCTGTGCTCTTCACATTCTTAAACTAGGCAAACTGAACTTACTTTTACGCAGTGTTTATTACCTTCATGCTTCATCTAAAATTGACTGGATTGGTCTCTTTAAAATAGTAAAGGTCCAATAGATTGAAACAACCAAAATTCAGCAGTCTTAAAGCCTAGAATAAAACGGTTTATTGAACAAACTGCTGCTTCTACCAAAAATGAGAGGAACATGTACCGACCCCTTCCGTCCCCTATTTCTATATGCTTTCTTTCTTGCTTGGAAAGGAATGAACTTCAGCTGCCATTTCTACACACAGAAAAAAATAAGGAAGAAGGCCTATACCATACAATGAAATAAGAGACCAAAATAAACATGCTTTATCTGGCACAGAAAGTCTGTTTGCTCTGGTCTAGGCTCACGTGCAAGCCAGCAGTCTTGGGATGGCCACCTGCCCTGTGCGTTTAAGGGCTCCATCCGTGAACTTCCTTCCTCGGTCTAGCTATGCCCTCACACTCTCCTCACTTTGGCCCCCTGCCTGGCTTCCTGATGACTGCTGGCTAGTGCTCCTCCAAGAGGCCCCTTGTGCCCTAGAGGCAGCTGAATCCCTTAACAAACTCACTCTTCCCCTTAGGGAGCCTGACCTCCAGCTGAGAAAGAGGGTCTGAAACAGTGACAGCCCTCCATTCTTTACTGGACCTGGAAAAAAAGAGTATCAGGAACAAAAGCCCATCAAATCCTCATCCTGATAAGTGACACTGAAACATGACAAGGAACTGACTGTGAAGGATTTGTACGTTTAAAATGGAAGTTATCTTTTATCTTTGGGCAATTATCTAACTACTGAATCTTAGTTTTCTTATCTGTGAAGGGAAAACCAGGACAGTGCCATCTTACAAGATGGCTTTCGAGATCTATATGGCTACCAGTAAGAATCTAGAAGTAATTATC
The DNA here is from genome assembly GCF_022837055.1 of Prionailurus viverrinus. Lineage (NCBI taxonomy): Eukaryota > Metazoa > Chordata > Mammalia > Carnivora > Felidae > Prionailurus > Prionailurus viverrinus. The sequence continues at coordinate 55,320,944 of NC_062572.1, forward strand.
ACTGGGGCACCTGGGTGGCTCAGTGAGTTAAGCGGCCAACTTCGGCTCAGGTCATGATCTCATGGTTCGTGAGTTCAGGTCCCGTGTTGGGCTCTGTGCTGACAGCGCAGAGCCTAGAGCCTGCTTCAGAGTCTCTTTCTCTCTCTCTCTCTCTCTGCCCCTCCCCCTGCTCTTTCTCTCAAAAGTAAATAAACATTAAAAAAAAATTTAAGACATGAACAGACACTTCTCTAAAGAAGACATCTGGATGGCCAACAGGTACATGAAAAGATGCTCAACGTCACTCCTTACCAGGGAAATACAAATCAAAACCACACTCAGATATCACCTCACGCCAGTCAGAGTGGCCAAAATGAACAAATCAGGAGACTATAGATGCTAGAGAGGATGTGGATTAACAGGAACCCTCTTGCACTGTTGGTGGGAATGCAAATTGGTGCAGCCACTCTGGAAAACAGTGTGGAGGTTCCTCAGAAAATTGAAAATAGACCTACCCTATGACCCAGCAATAGCACTGCTAGGAATTTACCCAAGGGATACAGGAGTCCTGATGCATAGGGGCACTTGTACCCCAATGTTTATAGCAGCACTCTCAACAATAGCCAAATTATGGAAAGAGCCTCAATGTCCATCAACTGATGAATGGATAAAGAAATTGTGGTTTATATACACAATGGAGTACTACATGGCAATGAGAAAGAACGAAATATGGCCCTTTGTAGCAACGTGGATGGAACTGGAGAGTGTGATGCTAAGTGAAATAAGCCATACAGAGAAAGACAGATACCATATGGTTTCACTCTTATGTGGATCCTGAGAAACTTAACAGAAACCCATGGGGGAGGGGAAGGAAAAAAAAAAAAGAGGTTAGAGTGGGAGAGAGCCAAAGCATAAGAGACTCTTAAAAACTGAGAACAAACTGAGGGTTGATGGGGGGTGGGAGGGAGGGGAGGGTGGGTGATGGGTATTGAGGAGGGCACCTTTTGGGATGAGCACTGGGTGTTGTATGGAAACCAATTGACAATATATTTCATATATTGGAAAAAAATAAAAAAATAAAAAATAAATTTAAGAAATTATCAATAAAATAAGTGTTAAGCTTCACAAAGTGACTAATCTGGAGGCACGATGTCCCCCAAGCTTGAGCTTCAGGATGGAGGACAGAAAGAGAAAAAGCATGGCTCTGACTTTTGTCCCCCACCCAACACACTCCCATTACATAAGGACTCTTGGTGGGGTGGGGGTGGCAAGGATATATTGTGTGGGAAATGCCCCCAGCTGATCCCTAATCCCACACTCAACCCTGCTTTACACAAAGGTGGGGTATCTAAATGTGACTAACTTTTGGCAACTTTATGGAACAGACACTATTATTTGCAAGACCACGAGTTTAAGCTACAGGACTGCCGAGAATCCTTCTACGGCTCTCTGGAGGAAATGCCAGTACTCCTATTTGAGAGACAACAAAACAGGCTCTGGAAGATTGCCAGGCACTGGAAAGCAAGTCCACAGAATCCTAAAGCCCACCTTCTTTGCCCCATGGTGACAACTTCTGTTATTGAACATGAGGAGCTGTAGAGGAGTAGAGTTCTTCCTCCAAAAGGACACGGAAGAAGAATGTAGAATTATATGAAATAAGAGCCTTGGTTCTGCCCTAGGCTGATAGCAGATAAGCACGGAATTGGCTCACAGATCAAGAACCCAAAGAAGGAAAACCGCGAAAGGAGAAATTCCATGACTGTTCAGGTAAATTTACTTCTGATAAGGCGATGCATCAGGTTTCCCCAGTCCTATAAAACCTCTTCAGCTGCGAGGGCTCAGTAGGTTTACAAACCTGTGGTTGGCCCTGATCCTGGGCCAGATTTCTGAACCAGAAGATATTGGAAAAGCAGTAAAAATCCTTTGGTTGCAAAGTCACAGAATGACCAAGCTATCTTCAATTAAAAAACAAGACTTTAATTGGAGGGTTTTTTTTTTTTTTAATTTTTAAAGTTTATTTATTCTTTTTGAGAGAGACAGACAGAGACAGAGAGCGAGCAGGGGAGGGGCAGAGAAAGAGGGAGACACAGAATCTGAAGCAGTCTCCAGGCTCTGAGCTATCAGCACAGAGCCCAACACGGGGCTTGAACCCACCCAGGAATGGTGAGATCATGACCTGAGCTGAAGTCGGTCACTCAATCAACCGAGCCACCCAGGCGCCCCGGAGGGGTTATTTTTGATAAGAATGTTTCCAGTCAGTGGTTGAGATGATTGAATGAGAGCAACACCCGGGGTTTCCATTGCTCCCCCACAGTCTCCGTCAGCCACCCACCTACATTTCTGACACACAGGTGACCTTTACACTCAGGGAATGTGCTGTGTAAATTAAGGTGTAAGTACTGCCTCCCACACCCTCGTCCCCAACCCTACCATGAGATTCCCATTGTTAGGCTCCTCTAGTAGGGAAGGAGGCCCTCATGGCCAGCATGGGCCCTCGCCTGCAGTTTCTGCACATCTGCTCCATTCTCTCTGTTGGCTGGCCTCTGCTTATACCTGGTTCCCAACTTCCTGATTATATCAGTCATTTATTTGTTTGTTCACCAATTTATTTAACACAAAATAGCACTTATCAATATATAGAGCAACATTTTAAAGGTACTACAGAAATCAACTTATTAAACCAAAAAAACTCTGAGGAGGCTGGGGTGCCTGGGTGGCTCAGTCCATTAAGCATCTGACTCTTGATTTTGGTTCCACTGAGTGTGGAGCCTGCTTGAGATTCTCTCTCTCTCTGCCCCTCTCTCCTGCTCATGTACTCTCTCTAAAGTAAAAAAAAAGAAAAAAGAAAAAAGAAACACTCTGAGGTAGAAACTATCATCCTTATGGGTCTTTTACAGATTAAAAAAAATGAGGCATGGAGAAGTTAAGCAACTTCCTTAAGATCACACAGCTTCTGCTTGGCTATAATGGGCTTCTGGCATCTCTCTACATCATGATATTTTAGTCCCAGATCCCAGTTTGAATTCCCAGCCAACATGCTTAATACTTGCCTTAATACTTAACACTACTTACTTAATATTAATACTTAGCACATTGCCCTTATTCTTATCATGACTAATAATTAAAACACGCACATTCAAGAGACAAAACGAACCCCATTAAACATGATGAAGTTAAGATAGCTAAGCTTTTGATTTTGCATCTTCTTCTAATACTGCAATACTATATTTTAATTTTACAATCAATCTCCAAAGTTGGGCTAAATCTCACAGTCACTGCTGGCGAGTTGGTGGCTGTGATACATTCTCATTTCTTGTGCATACCTATTAGAACTTGTAGTCTGAAAGACAGTCCTGGAGACAACAGTAGAGCATTCCTAAGAAACGCTATCAAACCTCAACAGTGCTCTTGCTGGCACAGAGGGCCATACGATATGGAAAAAACATGGGCATTTATGGATGGAAAAAATAAAGGGGGAGAGTTCAACGTGGAAGACAAAGAAGACTTAGAAACACCTGAATTTAATTCCTGTATATTTTCTTGTTTATATGGCCCAAGAGTGAAAATCTACATCTAAGGAAGTCTCAAGGAGCATATTAACAAGTATAAAATAGAATTTTAGGTGGTAAAGAGCACTGCTGGAGTTTACTGGACATCTGCTTTCTTTCTTTCTTTCTTTCTTTCTTTCTTTCTTTCTTTCTTTCTTTCTTTCTTTCTTTCTTAGCTATATATAAAATAATAGTGCCTCTGACAACTGATGCTTTTCTAAGATATAATAAAATACAGAACGATAAACCATAACTAGCGGAAGGTGTCTCAGAGACTTAAGGGACTTCAGGATGCCAGCTCCTATATTTTGAGAGGGGAAAAGATCCTCTGAGGAAGCCCAGAAGTGCAGATACAAGTTCTCAAATCATATAAGTCAATATACGGAAAGCAGTATCTTTTGTAACTAAGAGTACCTAAAACTTTTTCCCAAAGTTCACCAAAGTATCTGGGCCCGGCAGCCCAAGTCCATGGACAACCTTCCTTTCCCATTCTCCTCTGGAAGACGGGGCTGACAACAGTCCTTCACCTGGTGCTGGTGCTGTGAGGATTAAATAAACCACCTAAATAAAGCATACCACTCGGTACAGATTAAGCACTCAATAAATGTTAGCTACTCCCCCTGGCCATCAGTCAAGAAAAGACAGCTTTTCCAAAAACTAGAAGGTGCAGATGAAAAAATGCTGCTACCTGTTGTACTCAAGCACATGACTCAGGCTTCTTCCGTGATCACGTTCTCTATGTAATGACTGCTCACCCAAACACAAGCAATTCTTAAACAGACAGAGCCTTCCCTTATATCCAGAAACAAAAGCAGCCCCCGCTGCAGTCTTCTTTCTGTTTCTATAATCACATCCAGATCTGAAAGGGTTCCTTCTTCGAACACAAGCCAACCCACATGGCAAACCTCTCCATGCACAGCCCCACCCTCCCAACCCCATACAGAAAGAAAAGTGCTCTTAAAGTCATCTGGAGAGACAATGTGCCAATATTTTTGCTTGCATTCCAAAATACAGCAAACTTCCTGTCCCTGGTGCAGCCTACCAAGTTCCTCGGAAAGGTCACTGTAATAGCACTGGAAGCAATTCACAACCAGCCCCAGAGCACAACCCCATGTGGCTGAACACTGCTTCGACCAGTTCTCCAGGCAGGCGCAAACGGTAATTTCTTTCGGCAGAAGAGGTCCCTCTGAAGTGGCTCAAGCAGCTTTGCCAAATACTAAGTTACTGAACGGCTACCTGAAAAATTATTATCATTATTATTATTGTTGTTGATCTATCATTCAAAAGCAAAAATCAGTATTGAAAATCTGTTGTTCTATTTCATACTAAGTAAACTATTCTACGATTTGTATGGTACCCATTACCCTTTATATCACAAGTATAACGGTATCAGACAACGCGAGAGCTTTCCATTTTTATATTCATTGCCGTAATGTGCGAAAGAAAGCTATTTATTACAACATAATTTTTTAACAACTTGAAAAGCTAAGTACACCAAAATAATAAGTAAAGAATACAAACCAATTAACATGAATTCAGTGCAAAAATTCCATTTCAGCTTTTCATTCAATGTGTGATATTTCAAGGAAGCTGAAGCTCTTTGAAACATAAAGTCCATTTTAAGAGATACCGACACCCTGAAATTTAAAACATGTCCTTTATAAAAAGAGCAGTATCACTGAATGGCTGAACTAATAAGCAGTATCACAGAACTAAAAGGCATCTTGGTTTAATGAAAAATAAAAATAACAGCTGACTCTGTAAGAAACTTTTGAGGCATATTATTTGAGGAGCAGAATAGACGGTGAAGTTTCCCAAGCTCAACTTGGGTATGGATGTAAATTTCCTGCACTTACAGCATATGGGATGTGGCAGTTTCCAAGTCACCTGCATGTCTTAAGCTTTTGCCCTCCACTCAGTAGCTTTGTTCATTGTGCAGATAAGAGGCTGATGGGAAGAGAGATGCTTTCATTAAAAGATCCCAAACAAATGTTCTCAGAAAATGAAGATATTGTTCTAGAACAGAGACCAACTGTTCAGGTTAACAGAGCAAGAGTCTTCAGTACTATACTGTCTTGTATTTGCTACTGTAAAAGAGAACATGGGTATTCTTCAGCTCACAATAGCATTAGGCTTAAAAAAACTGAAATTAATCACTGTATGTCAGTAAGCTGACTCCCCCAAAGGATCAACGTAAGACACAAAAGAGTGGAAAATGGAGTTTTTCTGAAAACTTTTTATGTAATTTCAGGTGGACTGAAACGCCAGAAATATTTTAAAAATAAAAGAGCTGGAAAACATGGATAGGCCACCATTTAAAAGTAATCTATACAAAAATCAACTCAATGTGGAAAGACCCTAATGTAAAACTATAAAACTCTTAGAAAAACACAAAGGAGTAAATCTCTGTAACCCTGGATTAGGCAATAGTTTTTTATATGTGACACCAAAAGTGTAAATGACAAAATAAACCGATAAACTAGAAATCATCAAAACTTAAAACTTCTGTGCTCCAAAGGACAGCATCAAGAAAGTGAAAAGATGACTCACATAATGCTAGAAAATATTTTCAAAACATATCTGAAGAGGGCATGTATCCCCAATACACAAGGAACTTTCACAATTAAACCACAAAAAGACAAATATAACCCAAATAAAAAGGGGCAAGTAATTTCAATAAACAATTTCTCCAAAGAATATACACAAATGACCAAAGAGATACTCAACATCATTAGTCGTGAGGGAAATGCAAAGCAAAACCACAATAAGATATCACTTCACACTCTAGAATGGCTAAAATCAAAAAGACAGACAATAAGAATGTGCAGAAATTAGAACCTTCATACATTGTTGGTGGGGATGCAAAATAATACACACATTTTGGGAAAGAGTCTGGCAGTTGCTTAAATGATTAAACGCAGAGTTAGCACATGGCCCAACAATTCCACTCCCAGGCATATATCCAAGAGAAAAGAACACATAAACACAAAAAATTGTACATGAATGTTCATTATCAGCAGTATCCATAAAAGCCAAAGGTGGAAACAACACAAATGTCTGTCAACGGATGAATGGACACATATAATGAGATGGACCCAAACAATGGACAATTATTCAGGCATGAACATGAATAGTACTGATGCACACTAAAACATGAATGAACCTTGAAGACATGATGCTGTGTGAAAGAAGCCAGTCACAAAAGGCCACATATTATATGATTCCATTTATACAAAAAGTCTAGGACAGGCAAATCCATACAGACAGAAAGTAGAGGGGTAGTTCCCGGAGGCTAGGGAAAGGAAGGTGAGAAGTGACTGCTAATGGATACAAGGTTTCTTCCGGGTAGCAATAAAAGTGTTCTGGAATTAGATAGTGGCGATGGTTATATAATTCCATGAACATACTAAAAACCACTGAATTGTACACTTTAAAGGAGTGAGTTTTATGGTTTGTGAATTATTCCTCGATAAAGCTGTTAGTAAATTTTTTTACAAGTCATCTACGCTGTGCAAATAGCATAGGCCTCCGAGGTAAGGGCCTCAAATCCTGCTCCGTGTATGTCCCCAGGCTTGCTAAATGCTAGTGGCTCTTTCAGCCTTAGTTTCTATATGTGTCAACTGCTTGACCTGCGCTCTAGGATAGAAGGCCCTCCCCAGTCTCAACCAGGTGATCTCTGATCATGCCAGGTCTCAAAACACAGCAACAATCCCACTGCCTCGTTGGGAGTCACTAGAGATTTCTCATTCTATCCTAATTAAGGTACAGTCATCACACGAGGCATAATTGTCAAGAGAATTAATACTTCCAAAACCAAAAAAAAGATCAAAAAGGAAACAGTAAAATCAGCTGAACCAAGCCACCCCTGGAAAGCCCAACCACCCAATAGCTGCCAGCTGCCACCCCAGGTCTTTCCAACCTGCCCTGGCAAATTAACCTAGCACTGGCAAGGGAAAAATTCCCTATATCCTTTTACCTAGATGGACTTGTTCAAAAAAATCTATACTGAATGTATGTGTTCATATGGAACAAACATCTAAAAGGGTATAACTTCTGAAGACTAACAGAAGGCCACATCCAGGTAAGAGGTGTTCAAGAGACAGAGAAACACAGACCAGCCCTCTTCAGGGGGCTAATTCCTATGGCTTTCAAGACTCAGCAGGGACAACAATTCCTCCTGGAAGCACATCCCCAACCTCCATTCCCAATTCCTCCCTTTATGCCATCCTGGAACATCTGTGCCCATGCACGGACGCAAGCAACAGTCTGGAGGACATCTCCACCTGGAGGTCTCCCCATCAACTCAGGATCAGCATGTCCAATCCCTGACCTTATCATCTGGTCTTCTCCACTACCCACCCCAAGGCTGTTTTCTTACTTTTCATTTTGGAGAATGGCATCACCATCTATACAGACTAATGGATGCAGGTGGAAAAATCTATACACGTTAGTAAAAAGGATGCAGTAAAGAATTTTCTGAAAAGATATATAGCTTTCACTCAGGATCACACACACAAGGCCAAAAACCATATTATAGATTTCCCTGAGCATCTTTCAGGAACCAAAGAGGATGCATTCAGAAGCAGCATACCTATTATTTATGTGTAAAATAATACATCAGAAATGCTTAATAGCAGTCTGCTCCTCAAATGGAGTTACAGTTAGTCCTGGAATAACACAGGGCTTGGGCCACTGACTCCCGCACAGTCGAAAATCTGCGTACAACTTTTGACTCACCCAAAACTTAACTACCAATAGCCTACTACTGACCAAAAGGCTTACTGATAACATAAACAATCTATTAACACATATTTGTATGTTATATCTTGTTGTATTCTTACAATGAGTTACTAGAAAATCTTAAGGAAGAGAAAATGTATTTGCAGTACTATATTATATTTGTAAAAAATAAAATGAATAAAATAAAAATCCACATAAGTGGACCCGAGCAGTTCAAGCCTGTGTTGTTTAAGAGTTAATTGTATATATTCCCCTAGTACATCACTCACATTGCTATTTGAAAAACAAGGAAGAAAAGGAAAAAGAATGGTATCAATAAAAAGTTTTGTCAAAATTATTGCATGTGGTAATACTTAGAACTCATGAATCAATAATTTATTGCCTTTGAATATAAACCAGAAATTTCACGACAACAGATGACTAAGTCAAGCTGAATGGCTAAAGATACAGACTCCTAGTTAAAACTGTCCAAGTTCTGTGCACAAATACAATTTAATCTGTTTTGTAGGATTCTAATGCACAATCATCTTACTACAGCAGAACAAATGACATCCATCTCCTAAAAATGCCCTCCTCTGTGGTAAATCCCAAACATTTAATTAGCATATGTAATAATTCCAGAATCAAATCATATTCTCATTTGTCTAACAAAAAATATATTAAGACCATAGCAGATGACAGAAATTACTCTCACAAATTATTTCAGTAGCAAAACCATGTAGCCTGGGAAATGTACTGTTGAGGTAAAATGTATGGGGCTCATCGAAAGAACTGCTCTAAGGGGAGCCTGGGTGGCTCAGTTGGTTAAGCATCTGACTTCAGCTCAGGTCATGATCTCACAGTTCGTGGGTTCAGGCCCCACGTCAGGGTCTGTGCTGACAGCTCAGAGCCTGAAGCCTGCTTCGGATTCTGTGACTCCTTCTCTCTGCCCCTCCCCGGCTCGTGCTCTGTCTCTGTCTCTCTCTCAAAAGTAAATAAACATTAAAAAAAAAAAAAAAAAGAACGGCTCTAAGTTTTAAATGGTGCTTTGTCACAAGGGTACCACAGCCTTCAAATTAATTCAGTAATAGATGGGAATACTGAAACAATGATACACAGGGCTGTGCACGAAAAATTTCTAATGACATTAATACAATAATTCCTTTCAAAATACAGAATGACTACATAATGATCACTCAAAATTGTCACCCAAATATTCTCTCCTTTTCTCAGACTTTCCATTTCTCTCACTTTCTCAGCAAATTCCCCATGGAATGTATGTATAACATATACATATAACATATAACATATGTAACATATAACATATGTATATGTAACATATGTATATGTAACATGTATGTGTAACATATTACATATAACATATGTAAAATAAAATCAATCACCTTTATTTTAGAGTTCACTCTTACCTACTATAAACCAGAGGTTTTATTTTTATAAACCAAAAGAACCATGCTCTTCATTTTCACTTAATTTCATATTATTATCATACATCACAACAAGGCCAGGAAGGGGGTATTATCTCTCTTCACCTAGAAACTGGTTTTCCATATAACATACTGTCCAAACAAGACACTTCTAAGAGTGAAGAGGGCACTATTAAGAGTTATGGTGCGGCAGGAGGTACAAATTGGGACTATCCTAGGCAAACCAGGATCGTTCACATAAGGAAACAGAATCAGAAATGTTCTTTAATTTCCCAAATTTACACACAAGGTCAACAGGGGTTGAAACCCATGTCTGAGTGGGGTCCAAAAGAATAACGATTTCCAAAACAAAGCAAAAATCAGCAGGAAGTCAACTAACATAGTACCAGTGCTTCTGTTTCACATATTGCTATAATCGTGAGCTCTTCAACATGACTTATGCAGGCTTCTTGAGTTGATTATTATTGCTTCCACTAACACTTGCTCAGATCCCCTTGCAATTCCTATAATTATGCTAAGTAAGTTCATGTGGGAGTTAAATTTTCAAGACACCAGGGGGATGAAACATTACAAAGTGCAGAATGAAAACAGAAAAACCTAGCCCTGGTGAGTGTTACCGAGCACAATCTTCCAACAGTTAACAGGGTAGCAATATCTTATCTAAGGGATAATCTAAGGGATATCTAAGGATATCTAAGGGAATGTTTACTGTATACATCATCTCAGGAGGCTCAACTGCCACAAGGTATCAATGGCTCTAATTGTACTGTGTACACAGAGAGCACGGAGTCCAGGCAACTTTGCTGCTTTTACAAGTATATAGGCTGTTCCAACCACAAGCATAAACCAACAACACTCACAACGGCTTCACACAGATTAACAGCATCTGTCACCATCGAGTTCACATTCAGTAGGAGGCTGTGAGTGGGTTTCTGATCATTCATTTACATTTGCAATACAAATTATCCCTCCACATTTTAAGCCACAGAATCCTTGAATATGCATTACCAAATTTAAGAGATTTTTTTTTTCTGGTTGGAATTTAGTATGTATAACTCTAATAAGAAATCAGTTAATTTAGCTGTATCAAAACACTCAACTAAATTCTCTATTTTCAAATTTTAGTTTTGCATATTTAAAAGCTTGTTAAACAAAACTGTTCATCGGGGCACCTGGGTGGCTCAGTCAGTTTAGCGTCTGACTTCAGCTCAGGTCATGATCTCACAGTTCGTGAGTTCAAGCCCCGCGTCGGGCTCTGTGCTGACAGCTCAGAGCCTAGAGCCTGCTTCAGATTCTGTGCCTCCTCTCTCTCTGCCCCTCCCCTGCTCATGCTCTATCTCTCAAAAATAAACATTAGGGGCACTTGGGTGGCTCAGCTGGTTAAGCGCTGACTTCGGCTCAGGTCATGATCTCAGTTTGTGAGTTCAAGCCCCACACTGGGCTCTGTGGTGACAGCTCAGAGCCTGGAGCCTGCTTTGGATTCTGTCTCCCTCTCTCTCTGCCCATCCCTAGCTCATGCTCTGTCTCTCTGTCTCTCAAAAGTAAATGAATATTAAATTAAATAAATAAATAAATAAACAAATAAATAAATAAATAAACATCAAAAAAAATTTTTAAAAACGTTCATCATGTAAGTTTCTAAGTCATTAAGTCCTACTGATATTATGATATATACTTCTTTCTATATTACAAAAACTTTTCCTTGTCTTCATAGAAAAGTAACCTTTTTAAGAGGAAATATACATTAAAGCAACTTTTTCTTCTTTATCATATATCAATGTAGTGATGAAGTCTAGGTAACTATTTGTTTTTCAGGAATCAATGAACACTTTAATAACCACTTCTCAGGATTGGTAAAAAATGCAGTTCTCTTCTTAAATCTTCCAAATCTACTGGACTAGTTGTAAAAAAAAAAAAAAATGATATACTGCTAGCACTAAAAGATAAAGTACTAAATTAAAAAATTTTTAAGGGCAGGGGACTTACACTTGTTTGTGCCTCCCATTTGCTTTACACATCACAGGCACATTCCCAAGGCTGTTATTTTTATTTCTATACGCGGTTCTTAGTGACATTAATGAAAAGAGGTACCGTGGATAATCCAGGAAACCATATGGTTTAGTATTTATGTTGCTGAAATTCATCATGTGTAATTACTAAGGTGGTTTTGCTTTCCTGATTCTATGCTGTGTAGTGTTATACTAAATAATTTCATTTGTACTGATAAGTATACTCTGAGAGAGCACTAGAGAACCTGGCCTAAGATGGAAATTATGACACTTCACAAACAGCTAAGGATACAACCAATATAGAATTGTATACTGGACTGCTAAGAGGGGTTTATTTGGGGATTTCTCTTGTCCCATTTTCAAAGAGATATCATACATTAAACCCACTGTTAAATGAGTGTACAGGACACTGATCTATGCCCACATTAGCTTCCCCAAATCTATAGACATCTCTTTTATTTACGTAAATAAACAATACTAATCTCAAAGAAAACAGAGGAAGAGTAGATGGCTTAGGACAAGGGTTGCCAACTTTCTTCTGTCAAGTGCCAGGGAGTAAAAATTTTAGGCTCTGTGAGCCATACAACCTGTGTCCTAACTACTCAACTCTACTGTGTAAGTGCAGAAACAACCAGAGACAATATATGATAACAAGGGCATGGCTGTCTTCTAATAACACTTCATGTACTTAAACAGGCAGCAGGCCAGATGTGGCCCAAGGCTTAGGTAAACTCATTGCTGTTTGGTCGGTGAAGGGAAGGGTGTATGGGGGGCTCAGGCAGAGCAAAATCAGACTTGTGTGCATAATGCAGATAGGTTTCCATTTTTGAGAAGCCATCTCTACTACTTCTCACTCCAGGGCACTTCCCCGCCCCCGAGCCGGATAAAATCCCATCCTGAAAGCTGTCTAGTAAACTGAACATTTAAAAAAAAAAATTTTTAATGTTTATTTACTTTTGAGACAGAGTGAGACAGAGCATGAGCAGGGAAGGGACAGAGAGAGAAGGAGACACAGAATGTGAAGCAGGCTCCAGGCTCCGAGCTGTCAGCACAGAGCCCGACGCAGGGCTCGAACTCACAAACCGTGAGATCATGACCTGAGCCGAAGTCGGACGCTTAACCGACGGAGCCACCCAGGCTCCCCTAAACTGAACATTTTAAGATAAAATAATACTTTGTTGGGTTGTGCCTGTCCCTTCCTAATGGCATCAGTGGCTGTACTGTGCTTGCCTATTTGCCCCACCGGAAGGGGGCAACCGCATACTATGCAGTGACTGAACACACTGGCTCAGGGTTCTGAGTCCCCGGCTTTGGGAGAGGAGGGGCGGGCAATAAATCCTCTACAATCATACGAAAAACTTCGTGTTTATACACATGTGTACTTGCAGTTTTCTTCAGATATCCAAAAAGTTAAGCAAGAATCACCACTAAAGTTGTTCCAATCAATACACAATGTGAAAATGCTGTCCCGTCGAGATGGCACTGGGGGAGAAGGAGGTTGCCTGCTGGTGTTGGAGCCTGAGTATGACCACACGCCCTGATCATGTCTCTTGTGTTCTTGTCATTTCTGAGGGCACCAGCCTATCTTGGTTTCCACAGCATTTGCTTCGATTCCACAGCATCTGCTGTTTCGCTTCGTAATTGTACAATATACTACTCTTCAGTTTGAGGATATAGACTGGACTACAAGTGTGGGCTTTGCGACTGATGTACATCAGAAGCAGAGCCTCTCTGGGAGGAAGGCTGGAGTTTTGCCAAGTCTCACACCAAGGTAAGTGAAGCATATTATTATACATGAGTTTGTTTACAGAAATCCCACATATATGTACATATGACTGAAGGCAATTAAGGAACACACATTTTACATGTCCCATTCCACCCCAAGTCTGTCTTTTTTTTTTTTTTTTAATGTTTGTTTATTTTTGAGAGTGGGGGAAGGAGGGGCAGAGAGAGGGAGACACAGAATCTGAAGCAGGCTCCAGGCTCTGAGCAGCCAGCATAGAGCCCAACACTGGGCTCAAACCCACGAACTGAGAGATCATGACCTGAGCCGAAGTCGGACACAACTGTCTGAGCCACCCAGGCGCCTGCCACTCCCAAGTATTTCTCATTGGGGAGGATGGGAGAGGAAGATGACAAACATTTAAAGTAGAAAACCTACCTCTGGAATTCCTAGTGTCTGGTTTAGTTCTCCTCTTCTATTAACAGTTCTGTGGGGCCCCTGTGGCTCTCTTTACTTCAATTAATGCGATCAGGCCTATCCTTGGTACCTTGCCTATTAGTGATTCTTTATTTATTTATTTTTGTAATGTTTTTATTTATTTTTGAGAAAGAAAGAGCATGCACATGTGCGAGCAGGCATGGGCAGACAAGAGGCGGGGACAGAGAATTCTAAGTGGGTTCTATGCTGACAGCAAAGAGTCCAAAATGGGGCTTGAACTCACGAACCGCGAGATTACAACCCGAGCCAAGGTCGGACGCTTAACTGACTGAGCCACCCAGGTGCCCCAGTGGTTCAATTTTAATAAAGATGGCTGACAAAAGGGTTTCTCATTCTGTAATGTGCAATATGAGTGGGAAAAGACTCCTGTTGGTCTGAGAATAGGGACAGGCAGGCTAGAGGAACCGTTAAAAGTTAGAACTGGCTGCTGGCTTCACTTTCCAGCTTGAGCTAATTATTCCCATTCTCTCAGCCTCTGTTCCCTGTAGGGAACTTATGCCAGAGTATTTGCAAAAATTAAATGAGATAATGTATATAATGTGTTGTACAATAACTAGCACCATAATTAGTCCTCAATAAATGCTAATTATAATCATCATCCAGGAGTAAACACCAATCAATGGCTTTGCTTATTTGGGGAATACAGAACAGTTACCTTTTTAAAAAAAATTTTTTAAAACATTTATTTATTTTTGAGAGGCAGAGAGAGGCAGAGCAAGAGCAGGGGAGGGGCAGAGAGAAAGGGAGACACAGAATCCGAAGCAGGCTCCAAGCTGTCAGCACAGAGCCTGATTGCGGGGCTCGAACTCACAAACTGTGAGATCATGACCCGAGCCAAAGTCAGACGCTTAACCGACTGAGCCACCCAAGGGCCCTCAGAACAGTTACTTTTAATAGTTTTATGGGTCTGGGTCAAGAAGGTGAAAGCTACAGCTTCCTTTTCTTTTAATCCTTCATAGTTTAATGCTATCAAAAAGTAGGAAGCTCGGGCGCCTGGGTGGCGCAGTCGGTTAAGCGTCCGACTTCAGCCAGGTCATGATCTCGCGGTCCGTGAGTTCGAGCCCCGCGGCGGGCTCTGGGCTGATGGCTCAGAGCCTGGAGCCTGTTTCCGATTCTGTGTCTCCCTCTCTCTCTGCCCCTCCCCCGTTCATGCTCTGTCTCTCTCTGTCCCAAAAATAAATAAACGTTGAAAAAAAAAATTAAAAAAAAAAAGTAGGAAGCTCTATGAATACTTGTTCACCTCAAGTGTAAAAACCAGAATTACCACTTTACCATCGCTACTATTGTAATTCTGCAAAATTTCCTTCAAAGAGATAATGGTGATATGCATTAAACCAAGTTTGATTTTTCATTTTCCTGAGAGGTACATAATTTTGAAAGGAGGGAAGTTTATTTTGGGTAATCACATACGTCTACATGAAAAGTTTAAAGAGGGAGCGATTCAGGTGTAGACCCCTGTGGAGGCCGGGCAGGGAAAAGCACAGGAACCTTTTAAGAGAATGGAGAACAGAAAAAGCATGTCTCTAGACACACTGGGCAATGGGGAAAAGTGCTATTTAACTACCTCCTTGGCCAGTAACTGGAACTATAAAAAGAGTATCATTACAGCAAAGTTAAGCCCGTATCTTTCAGTCTGAGGCACCGCAACCAGTTAGAAATTTTATAAGGATTCTAATTTTCTGAGTACTCAGCGATCTTAGTATCAATCAACTTGTAACTGGTCTTCAGATCAAACTACAATAGCTATCCTTTGCAATACTTTTCCTCCCTGCTGGGTCAAGAAATTGGCTGAAATCCTACTGCAAAATCTAAAGGCACCTTTTAAATTACTAAGTGCAAGTCAGCGATTTTGAAGTCTGAAAACGCTAAATTCTGTTTAAGTGATTAATTCAACTCCTATGCCAACAGTTACTTAAAATTATTTAAGTTGTAACAAACTGCTAAAAAAAATACCGCTTAGGGTTGCAATATTCATAACCACAAGCTTATTAACCTTGATCTTTACCATCATCGGCTCAGCTTCCATTCCTTCTTGATCAATGTCATTCACTCCTGTGGCTTGTTCTATGACCTTTACGTTGAAATATTCCACTACTACTTCTCTAGCCCTGAACTCCGTCAAGATGCAAGCCCAGATTTCCAATTCCTTCTGAACTGAATCTCCCTGAAATACATACCTCAAGTTTAACATTCCCACAAATTAGCATGCTGACTTTCCACACCTCCTACCACAATGATTACTGGAGTCACATTTCCGGTATAGGGACAGACCACACATCTCTACCCTCTCGAAAGTTAGGTGTGGCCATGAGACTTGCCACTAACAATGGAATGTGAGAGGGACATGAGGTACGTCACTTCTGGGCAGAAGCTTTAAGAGGTCAACACACGAGCTGCCATGTTCTCTTCTCTCTCCTGTCCCAACAGGTATAGAAACACAAACAAGAGTTTCTAGGCTGGGTCCTCCAGTGAGGATGAGGACACAGAGCAGAGCCCCACCCCCAACTTGTCATAAATGTGTAACACATGGAAGAAATAAGCCTTTGCATTTTAAACTACTGCCCTCGCAGCATTGTTACCTCAGCCTAACCTGTCCCACCAGGACTAGTGCACCCACCTGCAACCTGCTGTTCTGATCTCTGATGAGAGCATCAGCAGCCAAGCCAGTAAACTCAGGACTACTGAACGTTTCCCTCTTCCTCATATCCCATATGCAAACATAACTCCTGGAAATCTTACTTTTGAAATATTTCCAACTCACCCCTTCCTCTTTATTCCCACTTAACTAGTTTTGGCTAGAGGCCATCTTTCTGCTTGATTATAACCCTATAGCTTCCAAATATTGTCATTCTACGATTCTAAACTTCTCCTGTTCTTTTTTTTTTTTTTTTTTTAAATTTTTTTTTTTCAACGTTTATTTATTTTTGGGACAGAGAGAGACAGAGCATGAACGGGGGAGGGGCAGAGAGAGAGGGAGACACAGAATCGGAAACAGGCTCCAGGCTCTGAGCCATCAACCCAGAGCCCGACGCGGGGCTCGAACTCACGGACCGCGAGATCGTGACCTGGCTGAAGTCGGACGCTTAACCGACTGCGCCACCCAGGCGCCCCAAAACTTCTCCTGTTCTAAATGGTCTTCCAAAATGACACCACAACGATCCTTCTAGAAATGAAATATGATGGGGCACTTCCCATATTTAAAGCCCTTCGACACTTTCCCACTGTTACTATTAACAAGCACTTGAGGAACACTTTTGTAAACAGGCACTGCGCTTGGTACTCTGGGAACAAAGATGAGTCACTTGCCTAACACTGATCTTCCAATCGAGATATGGTGACAGAGCTGGTTGTAGAATGTGTTGCTCAATACTACCATTTAGTAAAATTGGGGCAACTCTGCATGGAGCACATCTACTGGCACCATTTTTCCAACAGCGTATGCTCACTTCGTGTCTCTGTGTCACATTTTTGTAATTTTCACAATATTTCAAACGTTTTCATTACTATATTTATTATGGTGATCAGTGATTATGACTCACTGAAAGCTCAGGTGATGGTCAGCGTTTTTTAGCAATAAAGCACTTAAAAAATATTTATTTTTGAGAGAGAAAGAGAGGCAGAGCACGAGCAGGGAAGGGGCAGAGACAGGAGACACAGAAACTGAAGCAGGCTCTAGGCCGTGAGCAGTCAGCACAGAGCCCGAGGCGAGGCTCGAACTCAACCAGGAGACGATGACCTGAGCCGACATCGGACGCTTAACCGACTGAGCCACCCAGGTGCCCCAATAAAGCACTTTTTGGTCAAGGTATGTACATTGTTTGTTTAGACATGATGCTATTGTACACTGAACAGACTATAGCACAGTATAAATAGAACTTTTATACACACTGGTAAACCAGAATATTCATCTGACTTCATTTATGGCGATATTCTCTTTATTGCAGTGGTCTGGAACCAAACCTGCAGTATCTCCAAGCTATGCCTGTATTCTGTCCTAACACCCTCTGCTATCTGTGTCCTGGAAGCGGGGCAAAAGGCTAAGAGCCACCGGTTTAGCCACAAGATAAAGGTCAAACTTCAACATGTTACAGCTCTTCAAAATCTGCTTCCAACTTGCCTTTGGGGCCTCAACTCCTATCACCCTCCATCAGCGGCCCCTGCTCAGGACGTTCCTAACCTCTGTAAGAAAGAACACTCCCCCTCTTCCGAACCTACCAAAACTCTACTCGTTCTTCAGGGACTAATTCGCTGGTCAATTAACATTTTCTGTGAAACTTCCCTCAAGAGCTCTTGGCACTATTAAGCTGACCTTTAGAATGAAGCATTTCTATGCTTATTACGTGTTAATAGTTGTCTAAGAATAGACAATCTGCTAAGTCGAAGAACTGTCAATAAATATGCTCTCAGCAGGCCTCTGAAGTATCAGAACTACATTTATTCACCTTTGTGTTCCCACCACTTAGTACTATGCTCGTAAGACAACAAGCATGGGGTCCATAGCTATTAAACGAACACCATTATGAAAACCACATTCCATAATCCCACCTTATGCATCAGCCTATTGATGGGTCCTAGGGTAAACTCTATTATTTTGAAAATCTAGAAAAGAAGATTATATATTTATAACTTCTAATTTTAAAAGATTTTTCATTTTTAAAAATTACAGGCTAGCAAAACTTGTGCGTGTGTTCATATGTGTGTCCTTCCACGTACGTGTGTATTTATATACATGTAGTAGTTTCCTATGGCTGCCATAACAAATTCCCACAAACCGAGTGGCTTAAAACAACAGAAATTTATACTCTCACAGTTCTGGAAGCCTGAAATCCAAAATCAAGCTGTAGGCAGGGCTGCACTTCCTTGAAGGGCCCTCGGGGAGATTCTGTTCCCTGCCTCTTCCAGCTTCTTGTGAGCTCAGGCAAACCTTAGTTTGTGGCTGTTATCACTCCAGTCTCTGCCTTTCTCCTCTTGGAAAGACACTTGTCATTGGATTTAGAGCTCACTCAGGCAATCCAGGATGATCTCATTTTAACACTCTAATCTTAATTACATCTGCAAAGACTCCTTTTCCAACTAAGGCAATGAGTAAGTTACAGCTATTTAGACACAGACCCATCTTTTTGGAAAGCCACCATTCAACCCACTACACTGTGGATATCTGTGTGTGTATATCTGTGTATTCAAGATTGTGCCAAAGAACGGTCCTTAAATCAGGCTCTACTGAACACTTACATGTTGCCAAGGTGACCATTTGGAAACTGCTGGGTGCTGGGAACACAATGATAAACATGAAACACAGTGCTTGCCCTCATGGAGGATGGTGGGAGATATATAAATCAAGTTATTCTTTAAAGCTGAAAAATGTACTATGAAGGAAAATTATATAGTTGTATAGAACAGAGAACTTTGCCTTATCTGTTATTAAATGTAACCCTGATATTTTCTCATTAGAGATGGATGACAGCTCAGAGAACGTTCTTTGATTTTCAGTTTAGATTATGTCCCACATTGTATTGGAACATCCACTAAAAAGTCCTTGTTTCACATGTGTGCTTTGCCCTTTAAATCCTCTGACTCAAATATACTGCATGGAACTACCACAGTTCACGTAATTTAGGATGCCATGACTCGTAATACAGTCATTACTTCACAAGAATCAAGAAAGAATAAACATGGCTGATTAAACTACGACATGCCATTAATTACAAGACGCATCCCAATTTCAGGGCTATTAAAATGCACACTTCAGAATTAGTGAAATATGTCCATTTCCATTTTCAAATACACCCACCCAACACATCAGGACAAATTAAACAGCTTTTGATTAAGTAGTTATCACCAAATCTCAGTGTTCTTCCAGCCAAATTTTAATGCTGAGTTGGCTTCACCCAGACTCAGAATATTTTTCACCTTCTTTCCACGAGGTTAATGTATGTAAATATAATTCAAGAAGTTCTAAAATAAGACATAGTCTCTTCTAAGCTGGAGATAACTTGAGAAGTCAGAGACTGGGGAAGAACTCTAAAATCCTTGAGCTGAAGCAGGATGGAATGGCTGCTGGAATTATTCTTCCCTTGCCCAGAACTTGCTAAAAGGTTGGAAGGTGAAGGACATAGGGCATGCACCTGTGTGTGTAGTGGGGCAGGGCTTGCAAATACTTTAGAAATAAACTGGAGTATCCCAAACGCCCCGTGCCAGATGCTGCTAGACCCTGTGAAATGTGCAATGGGAAGAGAAGCCAGGACAGCCTGCTATCTGATGGCTTAGAACGACATATCTAAAAAAGATAAGTGATAAAACTTCTACACATACCCAGCTGCAACCTAATAGAGTTCCTCAAGGAGTTCACGACTGCGATTTTGTTATAGTTTTACTCAGAGATCATGCAGGAGAAAAGGCTTCACAGAATAATCTGTTAAGAGTTCTTTTCTCACACGACTTACTTTTCCTTTATTATGCAGTCTGGGTTTTGACACTGAGATACACAGGTTCCACGTTGCCCTGTTTTCCCCAAAAAGATTAAATGTTAATCCTTGCATGTGAAATTAAGAGGAATTGGGAAGGTAATGCCATCAAAGATTTTGTGGGAGGTAAGGACGTTGTAAGAGAAATTTAAGTCTTTAAATTTTTTTTTAATGTTTTATTTATTTTTGAGAGAGAGAGACAGAATGCAAGCAGGGGAGGGGCAGAGAGAGGGAGTCACAGAATCCAAAGCAGGCTCCAGGCTCTGAGCTGTCAGCACAGAGCCCAACGTGAGGCTCGAACTCACGAACTGTGAGATGATGACCTGAGCCAAAATCAGATGCTTAACCGACTGAGCCACCCAGGCACCCCACTTTGTCTTTAAAAATAAACAGACACAGGTCATTATGAAATTCTTAAGCAACACACACACCTACATTAAGAATGGTGTGTGAAAGGGGCACCTGGCTGGCTGAGTTGGTGGAGTGTGCAAATCTTGATCTTGGAGTTGTGGGTTCAAGCCCCATGCTGGATGTAGATATAATTAAAAATTAAATCTTAAAAATTAAAAAAAAAAGAATGGTGAAAAGTGTGCCCTTCATCCAAAAAATAATGGAAGAAATATACTTTCAATTAACTAAGTAGTCTAAAGTTGAGCACAATTTGCAAATGCTTCTTGAATTCTGTAAGGCACATTCTCTGCCTCTCTCTCTCTCTCTCTCTCTCTCACACACACACACACACACACACACACACACACACACACACACACGAACAGCAGCTTAGTAAAGTATCATTTTAAAACAAATTCTTCCCTGGAGAAAACTTATTGCCAAAGCATCTGGACTATATTCCAGAAGGCATTTAACAAGTTACTATCATTTCCCAGACTCACCAGAGTAGTGCTGGCTTTAAAATGAATTAAAATTTTCTTTAGAAAAACAAATTTCAGGCCTCCCACAGCCTTTGGAAAAGAAGAGTAAGTCAAGATTGGGGTGGCCCTAGCCACAACTTCTCTTCTTTAAAAAATAAAGGATTGTTTTCAGATTTCATCAACTGTAAGTATTCTTAGATCACAGCCCAATGCATTCCCTGAAAGACAGGTGCGGTTGAAATGGATTTTTCTACTTTTAAAGAGCAAAATGAATTTGACAAAGATAGTTCAATTCAGTAGTTAAGCATACTTTTGAGTAAATGGGCTGGCACAACAACAGGCTAGAAGAAAATAAAAATCTTACATCATATGCAAAAATTAATTCGACAGATTAAAGACTTAACCAAAAAATTTTTAAATCTTCCTAGAATATCTAAGAAACTACATGTACAATCTCGAGGTCAGGAAGATCTTTCTTAGCCAAGAATGAAAACACAAGAAAGAGACATGTCTGTGCATATAAAAATTAAAAACTCTGAATGGATAAATAGAATATAAACAAAGTCAATAGACAAATATAAGTAAGGAAAACTTACATAATATATGTAACATATATATATATAAGGAAAACTTACATAATATACAAACAGCATCTAGAAATTGGCAAGAATGAGTCAACAAAAGAAAAACCAGCAAAAAAGTATGATTTCAATTTGCAGAAGAGCATTCTAAGCGGTAATCATATAAAAAGGGCACAAAATCACTAACAGGGAAATGTAAAATAACATAGCAACAAGATCTCATTTTGTATCTGTTAGGTTTGCAAATATTTTTTAAAAACTCTATTAATAGCTAATGTTGACATGGATTTGGAGAAATGGTATTCTTACACATCAATGATGGAAACGAGAATTGTTACGGACTTTTTGGATAGCAATTTGGCAACATCTGTTATATCATTTCTAGTTCTGTGAATTGTGATACTGGGATGAAAGACCCCCTTTCCCTCATATATATATTTTTAATGTTTATTTATTCTGAAAGAGAAAGAGAGAGAGAGGGGCAGAGAGAGAAGAAGAGAATCCCAAGCAGGCTCCGTGCTGTCAGCATAGAGCCCAGTGAGGCGCTGGATCTCACAACTGTGAGATCATGACCTGTGATGAAATCAAGAGTTGGGCACTGAACCAACTGAGCCACCCAGGTGCCCCCCCCCCATATGTTTTCTATAAAGAGTTAATTTTGATCTTTTCATGTGAGGTTAAGAGAATCAGTAAGATAGTGGTATCAAAGTTATTTTGGGGAAGAAGTAAAAGATAGAAATCATGGACTTCTATAGAAACAATGAGCAAATTAATGACTTATATATATGGGGGTCTAGTGAAATTCAGAGGCCAATAATTAGAAACAAATTGAACACCAATCAATAGGAGTATTTCCACACTGTAGAATATTGTGCAGCTGTGAAAAAGGAATGAATTTGTTTTACATCTCATGATTCAGAAAAATTCTCATGAGTGATATAAGCAAAAGGCCAAAAGACATGTATAATGTAATCCCATTTTTATACAGCAATGATAGATTTCTGTTTCAGTATGTGCCTTTGTATGTGTATATAATGTTGATGTGGGATTATGTGAGTATGGAGAAAATAGAAAGGATATGTACTGTATTATGTGAGTAGGCAGGGGTGGATCGGAGGAATAGGGGTTGATGTGAAGGGAGAAGGCAAAAAAAACCAAACAAACCTAAAATGCGTGCTTACGTAAAATTGTAATGTGTGTCTATGTGTGAACAGAGGATACATGAAAAGGACAGTCACCAAATGCTGACGGTGGGTATCTCAGGGTGGAGGGACCTCAAATTATCTTTAGTTTTTAAATATTGTTATGTATTCAAATTCTTTGTAATGAATGTATTAAGTTCAAAATCAAGGGCAATAAAGTTTTGTTTCACTGTGACAATTTAAAAACTAGATAGGTTAGACTTAGTTCATATATTTCCCTCCTCTTCTCCCTGGTCTCTACTCATTAGCATAAAACTCTTATAGTATCTACTGCACAGTATTCAACTGCATACAGTCTACTCATTGATCTCTTCCCAACTGAGTCAAGAAAAAGAGAGAGAGAGAGAGAGAGAGAGAGAGAGAGAGAGAGAGAGAGAGAGAGAGAAGACTGTGGGGAGGGGTGAGAACAATTCAAAAACTACCTGATCTACTGTAAAGTTAATTTGAGGCTTCTTCTTTGACAGTAGAAAAGAATCTCAAAGTCATCTCGTACTTCATTTTTAGCAACCGTCACCTCAACCCACTGATAGAACTATTCAGAGAGTTCTCTGTGCCTAGTTAGTAAAGGGATATATGTATATCATTCCCCATCAATCACTGCGTATACACAGAGAATTAAACTGGACTTTCCCTCTTATCTGTGGTTCCCTTCTTTTTTTAAAACAATATTTTAAATTAAATCCAAATTAGTTAACATAGAGTGTAATAATGATTTCATGAATACAATTTAGTGATTCATCACTTACATATAACACCCAGTGCTCATTCCAACAACTGCCCTCCTTAATGCCCACCACCCATTTAGCCCATCCCCCCACCCAATACCCCTCCAGAGCCCTCAATTTGTTCTCTGTATTCAAGAGTCTCTTATGGTTTGTCTCCCTCCCTGTTTTTATCTTATTTTTGTTTCCCTTCCCCTATGTTCATTGGTTGTGTTTCTCAAATTCCACATACGCATGAAATCATATGGTACATGCCTTTCTCTGACTTATTTCGCTTAGCATAGTACACTCTAGTTCCATCCACATTTTGCAAATGGCAAGATTTCATTCTTTTTTATTGCTCAGTAATACTTCAGTGTGAGAGAGTGTGTGTGTGTGTGTGTGTGTGTGTGTGTGTGTGTGTGTGTGGTTCCCTTTCTCTTAGACATTATAATGAAGTTGACATTTACACAGATGTTCAACAGAAGAAATGAAATGACATCCAAGCCATCATGTTTGCTTCTCTCCCTATCTGGAAGTTGTCTGTGAATTTCTAGTATTTATTCTCTCACATCAGCACTTGGGTTCTAAGCTTCAAAAGGCTCTCAAACTGCCCAAATGTAGCACTTCAGGGCTCATTATGGATTACCTGTAAAAAGAATGAAATATTTTTATAAACTTGTCAACTTATTCTTAACCCTGAAAACCAAATAGTGACGAACCTTATTTGTCAGCTCAATTTCATGCAAAGCACAGGAATTTTCAACAATGAAGTAGCTGTGGGAACCTCTCCATGACTTGAATTCAAACACAGTTGTGAATACACAGCATGGATTTACCAAGACTTTCACGAGATTATTTTATTTTATGCAATGGAAGAGGATTCCTTCTTTCAGAGGACTGGCCACAAGGCAACAATGAACATAACACTTAAAACCAATATCCAGGTTGATAAATAAAAGCAATCATAATTACCCAATTTCAGGAATAGAGGGAATACCTCTTTATGAACATCAACTGAGGAAAAATAGAAGGAAAGTTTTAAAAAGTGATTAAACCCCACATGAAACCTGGAAATTACCTATAAACACTGCAGAAAACCAAGGGAAAAAATACTAGCATTTTATTTTTTATTACAGCTTTGAAAAACTCTACCAAAAAATGGAACAAAGAACTCATAAAACTCACAAAAGAAATATGATAAAATTATTGATGCTATTCTAATAGTAATCAAAGAAATACAAATTAGAAAAAGTGCCAATTCTTAAATGATCTAAATTGGCAAAGACTAAGAAATAACTACGATTTCAGTGATGCACAAAATAATTGGCTTACTCAGTCACTACTAATGTACAAACTTTCCTAGATACAATTTAGCAACACATATCAACAATCTAAAAATAATAAATTCTGAATAATAATCCCACTTCCAGGAACCCCAAATAACTAAATGTTAAAAACTGACCAATTCAGTTACAAAGATATCCTCAAAAATATGAGACTCAAAACAACCAAATGTTTAACAACTAAAAAATGGTCAAGTAAATAGTGGTTTATTGGTAACAATAGATTCCCACTTAGAACAATTTTATTTGCAAATATTAATAATGAAGGAAAATGCTCATGATCTCATGTAAAATCAAAAACATAGTTTTCTCTCTCTCTCTCTCAAATATAAATAAACATCAAAAAAATTTAAAAAGGGGGGGGGTGGCGCCTGGGTGGCTCAGTCAGTTAGGTGTCTGACTTCGGCTAAAGTCATGATCTCTCGGTTTGTGGGTTCGAGTCCCATGTCGGACTCTGTGCTGACAGCTCAGAGCCTGAAGCCTGTTTCAGATTGTGTCTCCCTCTCTCTCTGCCCCTCCCCCGCTCACACTGTCTCTCTCTCTCTCAAATATAAATAAACATTAAAAAATTTAAAAAGAAAGTTTTTTATATGGCTTGGTCCCACTTTTAGATACAGTCTCCATTTACATGCCATGCCTGCATAATAGGAAAAGGTTAATAATGGTTATATAACAAGTTATATAACTTCTGGAATTAAAGCTGATACTCATTTTTGTCATTTTTTTGGTCTATGTTTTCCAAATTCTCAATAATAATGATATCTGCAGAAAAACAGTAAATATATTTTTAAAACACAACTACCAAGCCTCTCTGTCAAAAAAAATAAAGCAGGGGGGAAAAAGCACCTTTAAACAACTGGACAATTATTCCCATCGTGTGTATCAGATCAGAAAGAAAATCTGAAAAATATGCATGCCAAAAAAGAAAGTGAGAAGTGTCTTATAATAATAATTTCCCACAAATACATAACTTTTCATGGCTTACTTATAAAGTACTTTCACATATAATAGAGGGCCTTTAAATAGAACTGCTTTAAGGTTTTAGCTCATGCTCAAGGATGAAAAGAGAAAAGTTGGAGCAAGAGGTTCATACTATTTAAGCTAAAGAAAAACCTGAACAAGAAGGTGTCAAGAAATTAGGGCTGAACGCACGGTTAAGTTTTGTGAAGGAAAAAAAAAAGTGAAGAAAAAGCATTAAAGCACAAATCTGAGTGGCAGAGACTGCTAAACAGCTTCTACCATCCAATGCTCCGCTCTCCGGTAGTAAGAACCCACGGGTACTGTGCCCAGTTCCTTACTTTCCCGTCTACAGAAGAGTGTGTAAGTCCTCACCAATGAGATGGAAAGTGAAGTGCTGTGTTAGGAGTGGTGGTAAGGCAATTAGACTTCAGCTAAGGTCATGATCTTCTGGTTTGAATTCAAGCCCTTTTACCTTTCCTGCTGTATAAGATGCAGGCATGATAGCTAGAGCTCCAGCAGCCATTAAGTGCCATGAAGTGAAAACCACCTCCTAAGGATGACAGAGCACAAAGACATGAGGAGCCTGGGTCCTTGACTCTGGATCTGCCAGATCTATCCTGGAGTATATACCTTTAGACTCCTTTTAAACGAAATGAATGAAATCTCCATATTGTATAAATCACTATTTTTTTTTTTTTGGTCCTATTATACACAACTAAAGTTAACCTTAACTGATATACCTGGCCATGAGGAGCTTGTGAAAATTTCTTCTGATCCTATCTATTCTCAGTGGCTCTCCTGTCTCCCAAAAAATGGGACCAAAATAAACATGAAAACAAGAAAAAAAACAAAACCCAAACAGAAGAATATCTGTATAAAGCCTCATGTTATTTACTTATTTTTAAGTAGGTATTCTGAATCTTCTAGAGCTCTATTTAGAGATTAATTAAACTGTTTTTAACTTGGGTCTGGTGCTTGATTGATTTTGTGGGTCAGTGGTTCAAGGTAAAATGGATCTTGCATTATTTCAAACATTAACCTGAAACAGACTAAAAGTGAAGACCTTGAAGCCTAAGCTTCCCGAGGACCAGGAATGACAATGGAATGGATGTTAGTTCTTCAATTTCAACCATCCTTTGCTCATACATTGCTGCTAAAGGAAGAGTGAGGCAATTCAGGGTGTCAGTCATGAATAGAACACCTTCACAGATGGATATCCTTAAGTTACCCACGTGGGCTTCCTCAGGCATTTCATTAACCTTTTTCTGAATGGATGACAGAATGTTATAACCAGTGAGTGCTTCCTAACTACCTACAAGGTTAACAGAATATTTAAAAATAGAAAAGTAAACACTTACCTTTTTTCACTTACTTTTAGATATCTGAATCTAGTTCCTTGCCAAGAGGAAAACACTGTCAATGTGAACTAATTATCAAGAGCCCATTCTCACTTCTAACACCTTAAAGTCTGGTATATAGAAAACTCATATTTAAAAAATGTCTGAGCAAGGAAGTTTTCCTCTACTGAGTGGAGAAAAACAGAACATAACTTATTTTAAATCTTTACAGGGAAACATCCTTCAGCGCTGTTCATATTCCCTTCTACACTGTAACTAGCCTAATCGTAATAACTTACTGAAGATGTTAAATATTAACCTAAATAACAAATATCTTCATAAGACTTCACATTGTACTTTAAATTCAATAACTTGGTATTTATTAAACAACCATTAAGTCATCAAAGCCCAACTGGTATTTAAATACTTCAAACTAGGCTTAAGAATTAGCAGAATCAATTAAAATGACTTGCCCTTTAATTATAAAGTAATTCATCCGCCACACTGGAAAAAGCCTTGGGAACATTGTTTTTTCCTTCTTCTACCACCATGCAGTATCCCTACAAGGGCATAAAAGGAAACTCACTGTCTGGGATTAAGACACTAAGGTTTCAAGTCAATCTTGGGGCTATTCTAGGAAGATGACAACTGTACCAAATTAGCAGTTGTAGTTTCATAACACTATTTAAACCAAGTGGCTTACTTTGCTTAGAAGTAAAATCCCTGGTACCCTGGGAACATGAAACATTGAATAGTTAAATGGTTAGCTGACTATCCAATCAGTCCTATTCTTTCTTATAGCATAAGAGTTGACCGATTCCAAAGATTTATGGTATTCTAGTCCATATAAGATTAGAAATTCAATGACAGCTACATGTTAATACGTAGAGGAGGCATCTGAATTCCAGAACAAAAGAACTAGCAAGAAGCCAAAGAATCTAAAATTGAGTTGAAATTTCTAGAAATAATTTAGTTAAAACATTAATAACTGGGGCACCTGGGTGGCATTAAACTTCAGCTAAGGTCATGATCTTCTGGTTTGAGTTCAAGCCCCATATTGGCCTTGCTGCTGTTAGCACAGAGCTCACTTTGGATCCGCAGTTCCCCTCTCTCTCTGCCCTTCCCCTGCTCATGCTCTCTTTCTCTCTCTCTCAAAAAATAAATGAAAAACATTTAAAAAATTAAAAAATAAAATAAAATATTAACAACTAATGATCCTAAGAATCATTATTTCATCATGATGGTCAACTAAGTCTTTATTTTCCCTACTGCTAATTTTAGGACCTACCATCTTAGTTTCAAGTTATGTATTTACGCACATGTCTAGCTCAACTGAAACAAAAGTGAAATTCTACTTCAAACTTATAGAGGTCACAGATGCTTTAATAATACAGATGTGTTGGACCTGAAAATGTTTAATACTGAGATTTGCTCATTCATTTATTAACTGCTTATGGGATATCTCTTCTATGTCAGACATTGTGCTAGGAGCTGGCAAATAGCAAAAATAATTGTTAGATACCTTTAACCTGAAATTCAAGTAAACATTTTTGTGCCACTAGGAGTAGGGGTAGGGGCTGAGATGTGGGGGAGCATCATCATGTGGAAATGTCTTCTAAAAGGCTTAAATCTCGGGGCGCCTGGGTGGCGCAGTCGGTTAAGCGTCTGACTTCAGCCAGGTCACGATCTCGCGGTCCGTGAGTTCGAGCCCCGCGTCAGGCTCTGGGCTGATGGCTCGGAGCCTGGAGCCTGGAGCCGGTTTCCGATTCTGTGTCTCCCTCTCTCTCTCTGCCCCTTCCCCGTTCATGCTCTGTCTCTCTCTGTCCCAAAAATAAATAAACGTTGAAAGGCTTAAATCTCATAAGATTTAAAATATTTTAGTATTTTCTATTTTGTTAAATAAAACAAAATGATACATAAACCAGCAATAAAAGTTATTTTTCAAGTTGCATAGCATAGCTGGTGTTCTTAAGATTGATAATCCTGCTGAAGACCAGAGGAAGTTTATGAGTCTTCTTAGAACTGCAGCTCAGTGAGTAAAAAGACAGATACCTCAGGAATCTCAAACAAAAATAAACGAGTTTACAAGCTGGCCTACAAGGACTTGCCACTTCAATAAGGCAGCCAAATGAGCAAAAGAGAGTCGAATGCTCTTTAAACTATGATATGGTTGATCAAATGGTCAAACCAGTTTTCCTTTTACAGATGACCAAATGTCTTAAGGCTTCCAAAACGGCCATCTTACTTGAAAAACAAGAACACCAAAAGAGCGATATCCAAATCTTGTCTTGTGGGTCTAAGTGCTTATCACTGTCCATGGTCTTCTAAAAGGTCCTTTCCTACTATTCCATAATTTGTAGGCATGGCCAATTAGAGGTGATAACTAGAGGAAAGTAAAATAATATGGTATATAAAAGAATACTCAAGGGACTTCCTTCATCACCCATTTGGTGCAGAACATTACACAAGGCATGTTTTTCCTAACAGTTATATAACTATAAGTGCTCAGAAAATCATCATCAACCCAGTAAAAGCAGTGATGAATATCTACTAGAAAGAGATTCAAGTGGGTTGGTAGCATTTGGTCAGACTTGCATGTGATTCTGGATTAAGTTAAAAGCTTCTTTCCTAACTTCCTGTTCTTTCCCAAATCCAATCTTGGGTTAGTTCACAACACTTTCTCTCTGATAAAAACCTTACATCACCTTTTTATAACCTGTGGATTACTAGATCTCAAATACTCTGAGGGAAATAGGCTAAAGTCACCCTTCCCTCAGTATCTTTAGCTTTACAAAAATAATAAAATACTATTTGGTGGACTTCAGTTGCCTAAATGATACACTCTGAAGCTTCTCTCTCAACTGGTCTGTACCTCCATTACTCCAATCTTATCTATGTGCACTCTTTTGCAATACACATGTATTTCACATATATTATGCGTTTAATTATCACAGTAAGCAGATACACAAGAATGCAGGTTGCATGAGCACAGAGGTGTCTGTTTTATTCAATGTTATTGTCCCCATATTTGTAACAGGGCTTCACACACAGCAGGGACTTAATAAATATTGATTGAACAAACTAACCAAAAACTATGAGATACATGGACCAGTATAATATATATTTTTTCTGCACGAGAAAACTACAAATCAAAGGGGTTAGACTTGACCAAGATCACATAACTATGAAATGGCAGCTCCTATAACTGAACAGAGGTTTCTAAGACCCAAATCTAGCATCCTTTAAACTACTGTCTCTCCTACCTGGGGCATGCATATGTATGCATGTATGCATATGTATGCCTCTTACGATACAGAATGTCAGAGAAAATGAAACCACAGATAAGCATATCTTCTGGGAACAAGAGTCACACAAAGCTAATTTAGAAAATATATATATATATAAAACATCAATCATGGAGGTTTTGAGAACTTAATTTCAAAAATAAACACAGATCTAGAAACACCTTTGATATCTGCAGAGCCACATGGAGCCTCCCTGAGTTCAGTGTCCATGTTTCTGCTCCTTCAGCCTTACAGGCACTTAAATGGTAGTTAGAGAAGCACTTCAGCACAAAGCCAGGACCAAGTTCCCACAGTGCCAACACACCTGGGGATTAGCATCAGCTCTGATTCCTCTGCACATCTGGAAAGGAGAAGTTGCTGTTGATCTATCAACTGCAGCTGCCTCCAACTCCTACTATCTTTTTCTCTCTCCCTGTCATTCCATGCAGGCTCAGTCTTCCTCTTCCTTTCAGTCAACAGGACCATAAACTCATCTTTCAGTGATCTAGGCAATCATTTTTCGAACAGGGGTACACGTTTGATGCAAAGCCAATACTTCCCATCACAGCTGTCAGGGAATCAATTTCCAGAGCCACAACTTCCCAATATTCTCTGGTCTAAAAATTGACTTGCCTGGCATCACAGAGAGACGTCCAACCCAGGATGAATAGAAGCTGTCCTCCACCACCTCCCCTTCCCAAAGACCCTTCACCCACTTTACAGAAACAATGCATCTTTAGATCTTTCTTAACTGCATTACCCCAGGGTGTAAAGACCTCAAGGCAACTAACAAAGCAATAAATAAAAACCCTACTGCATGTAAAGGATTGAGTCTTTAGCATTTGGGTAGCAATGCCTTTTCTAACTCAGGGAATTTCCAATTCTTTGTTTCAAGCAACCAGAAATATTCAAATATGAAAAGGCTTAAGGTCAAAAGAAATCTAAAACACTGGGTTTCAATTTATATATATATATTTTATAACAGAAATAATGACAGAGTGATCCATAAGACACTTTCAAACATAAAAATACATTACATTAGGATAGAATTCTGTAGCAGAAGAAAATGGGAATATAAATTTAAGGAGAAAAAGGTATAAAAATTTTAACTGTTTAAGAACTTATTCATGCATTTTAAAAAATGAAGGATACTGGGAATCACTTATAGACCTACTAGAGTTTTTTGGGTTTTTTTTAATGACGTAACAATTTAAAAGGTCAAGATTTATAATATACTGAAAGATGACATCCTTTGCAACTGTTTACACTTAAGATGAAAAGTTTCAGCAATCAGCCTAAAAATATGCTGAGGGTACAAACTTCTACAGAATCGTTCAGGAGCTACAGGAACAAAAAAGTTGGAAGAACACTGTTCTAGACTAACCACTGGAGCCTTTCCAAGGTGAAATAATTGAAGAGACAGAGAATGTTCAATTTCCCTACCAAGTTTTGAGTTAGGATGGGTTGGAGATTAGCATTTGCTCCACCCTCTTCTAGGTCAAAAACACATGTGTTGAACCTGGTTCTACAGCCAACAGTTTCCAAGATTGATGACCAGGTTAAATATCTGATCTCAGTTGTATTGCTGCTGACTGGGGTTAGCTAGCCTTTGCCTGTTGAGCATGTATCTCACCCCCTTAAGAAGAATCACTACTTTTGAGTACTTTTCTTTGTGTTTTCAGAAAAATTCATGAGGCAATACCATGAAGGCTCATTATTCTGTATTTCTCTCATCATATGATGACAAATTTCACCCCTGGGGATGCAATGTTGACTGTGTGTATCTGACTGGCATTTCATAAGTAACATGCATAATGCAAAGAACTGGAGAGTTCTTTACTGTGGAGTTAATATTTTAAGTATAGCAAATGTACTGAGGAGTGATTTCAACAGGCACATCTAAATACATAAGCCCTAACCTCAAACACCACGTTTTTCCTTCTTTTTCTGATTTCATACTCTCTTCTTCCCCACTGCTCCTTTCGTCTTTTCAGCCACTCCTCTGGGAAGCAGAAAGTAGTCTAAATATGATGGATGAGGCCAGCACTTAATTCGGTGTCTACACTGTTTGAAAAATATTGACTTTCCGGTCCTCAAACTCTCAGAGAGACAGTGGGGCTATTTAGAGTAGACATTAGACCTACTCTAAACCTACTCCCATTTAGTATGAGGAGGTAAAGTTTGAGATAAAAGGTCTTTCTTTAGAGTCAGAAAGTTGGCTGAAAATCCCACTCCACACATTTACCAGGTATGTTACTCAATTTCTCTGAATCTCAGGTTCCCAAAGTCCTTAAAATGGGGTGCTGAGTATTTGAGACAATGCATCAAGCAATGAGAAATGTACAGCACGTAGTAGGCATTCAATAACCAACAGTTATAAAATTAGACATTTAATGTTCTTTAATGACTGCTTCAAATTAGCCAATAGTTCTCTCTTGGCATAAGGTCAACTAGTGGCATGTTTTTCAGTTTCTTTCTGGTCTCTTTTAAAATCAGTGATTTGGAAAATGACTACTTTTCATGGCTAAGTATAGGGTGTGTGTGTGTGTGTGTGTGTGTGTGTGTGTGTGTGTAAAACATACCTGCAGTACTAAAACTGGCAAAAGGACAGACACAGAATGAGGACTGCACAAAACTGGAGATTTCACATACAGCTTTTATAAATATGGCGGCATATCCTTAATATGTTCTGGGTGCTGCTGTGGAACATGGTTAAAAATAAGCATGGAGTCAATGATCGACTCTTTGAAAGACTATCCAAATTTAATTGGTAAGCTAACACTTTCCCCTCATCATATTCATTTTTTTAAGGATATTTAACACTGTAAGGCTGTGGGGAGAGTGGCGCTCCCCCAATTCTCATGTGTATCAAACTCAAAAAAGGATTCACATATACTTATTCAGAAAGGCAGGAATATATACTAACCTGAACAAACAGATTTATGGGTAAGGGTATTCATGATATCACAATTTGTAACAGCAGCTCATGTCCACCATTGGGGACTAGACTGTTGGGTATAGCCATCCGCTCGGAATATTATGCAGCTATTAAAAACAAAAAAAAATTTTAATAAGATGGGATTGTTAAGTGAAAAAACCAAGGTATAAAGCAGTATTTGGCTGGGATTCCAAATTTGTGTGAGTCATTGTGATTCTCAAGTGGTAATAAGCGAAAATTCACAATAAAGAATTGGAATTACAGTGATCAAAATCCATTCCACAGCTTGAAAGGGCACAGTGTTAAGACTTGCTACCCACGTCCTAATTTTAAAAAGAAGTGTGGGATGAGTACAGTGCTGATTCAGATCCTTCTTATGAATGACAGGGATAGGACAACAGATAATAAAGCTAAAAGTTAGGTCTGCAACTGACATTCAGACTCTTTAAACTTTCGGTTTAATGAAGCTTTTGGGTGACTTTTATACCACATGCATCAATGCTCTCTGCCTAGCTAAGGGTTTTGGCAGAGTGTGCAGTGATGAGAGAAGGTCGGAAAAGGTGAGGACTCCTAACCTTCCAATATACACATTTTTGCACAGTGGAAGAGGAAATGAAACTGTGAATACACACATACCCACACATACAAATTCAGACCTGCAGATATATAGTTATATAGTTAAAGCACCACTTTCCCACCCCCACTGTAAACAGGAATGCCTCAACATACCACCTGTCCTTCTTCCTGAGTTCATCTGCACTTCATTACTAGTTTGAAAACTCCTAGTTTATTCTCACCACTACCAAGACCAACCAAACAAGGATAGAAAGCATGCCATGCTTGTTTTCCAGGATTCATGAACTTTCCTGCATTGATTTCTCCCATCAGTACTTCAAATGTCTAATCTAACCCCACAGATTAAGAAACAGAATAAAAATGCCTTTGGACATTTACACATCTCACGTTACCCACTCTTGTTACTCCCTTTCTGGAGTAATCCGAACCCTTGTGATTTGAAATGACATCTTTCTGCTCAATGCTCTTCTGACTTGGCCTGTGTGACCACAGCTCTATCTGCTTGCCTGCCAGCCTGGGCCCAAGGGCTTCCCGCAGCCCTACAGCAGAGCAAGCATGTTTCTGTGAACAGTCCGAAATCACATGAAGCCCAAATCAACTGAAGTTATAGTGAAAATACAAAACAAAACACACCTGAATGGACACCTTACATGGTACAATTCAAACTGACAGGGGTCTACTTGCTTGACACTCTGCACTTGTTTGCAGAGGTCACACTGCAGAACAAACAGCTGGGGGATGTTTGGCTGGTTTCTGGTAGTCAGTTTCAGAAAATACAAGCATTTCTTAATTCTGTGCTCATGTTCCAAATCAATATAGGTTTTGGTCACTTAATTTTTTTTGCCAGGCTGGAAATGTGCTAAGCTAATAATTAACCTTAAGCATACCATCACTTCTGCTAAAAACATTTTCTACACTCAGCCCCAAATTACTTTCAGTTCGGTTAAACAAAACAGACAAGCTGTAATAAAAGGTCTCTGAGAAATGTG
The DNA here is from genome assembly GCF_022837055.1 of Prionailurus viverrinus. Taxonomy (NCBI): domain Eukaryota; kingdom Metazoa; phylum Chordata; class Mammalia; order Carnivora; family Felidae; genus Prionailurus; species Prionailurus viverrinus. Next base: position 55,356,115 of record NC_062572.1, read on the forward strand.
ATCCCTTTCGTTGGTCACCCAGGAGCTTTTCCTCTTAAATCTGCTGCTTCTTGTGGGGGTGGGAGGGGGGTGGGGGGGTGGAGGAAGGAAGGAGAGCATCCAAAATAAAGATGCCACCCAAAGCACAATGATTTTGTAAGAAAGTTGCCTAAGATAACTCTTCAGGGTTTCCCAGGTTGAGTAATTCCTGCAGGAGGGTGGGGAGGGACAGCTCGCCTCCAAAATTACAATCTGCAGAGGTTTCCCCAATGTTGATTTTTTTTTTTTTAAGGCGTCCTTTTTAATTACACTGCAAGGGCTCTGATTTTCCCATCTCTAGCTGTTGCTGGGGGTAGCTGAGAGCAACGCGCCAGGGCTGCGGCAGCCGCTCGGGCCAACTCCAGCGCCGGGGGTGGGGGTGGGGGTGGGCGAGCAGCCCCCTCCCCACCCGGTCCCACCCTCCCCAGCACACGCGCGCACACCCGTGCCGAGACTGCGGTCCGCGCCGGTCTGCCCTGTGCCGGCGGCCGGGCCGAGACTCACCGCTGTCCAGCCGCGCGATCTGAGGCAGCCGGTAAGTGCTGACCAGCAGGTCGAGCGGAACGGCCACCGAGCTCCACTTCACATCCTTGAGGCTGCAGCCCAGCGAGGGCGCCGGGTCCATCTTCCCCGCCTCCTCCTGCCCCGCGCTCCCGCCGCCGCCGCCGCCGCCGCCGGCACCACCCGCGCCTCGGCGGCGGCCGCTGCTCGCGCTCGCGGTCTAGGGCGCGCAGGAGGCGCCGGGCACTCCGGCCGCGGGCAGCTCGGGGGCACGGCGGCTGAGGCGGCCGGGAGGGAGGGGGCCCGCGCCCGGCTCAGCTGTCGCTACGCGGCATGGCCGGGACGCCCCGCGTGCCCTCAAGCCGGGAGAGGACTCGCAGCAGCCCCGCGGCTGCGGGCGGCGGCGGCCGGGGTGGCTGCGGCGGCTCCCGCTCCGCCTCCTTCTCTGGCCCCGGGTCTGCAGCTGCGACGGCCGCCCGCTCGCCTCCTCCTCCTCTTACCCCTCCTTCCCTCCGCCTCGAGCGTGTGAGGAGGAGCCGCGGGTCTGAGAAACGCCATAGCAGCGCTCCCAGCACTGACCAACAAGGTGCGAGCAACGCCTGCGCAGCTCGGGGAGACACCGCCTCCGCCTCCGCCTCCCCGGCGCAGCCCGCTCCGCCTCCCGCTCGGCCTCCGCCTCCCGCGGCCCGGCGGGCTCGGCTGGGCGTCAGCCTCTCGGCCGCGGCTGCCGACGCCTGCGGCTCGGCGCGCTCTGCAAGCTTTAGCTCTCGCTCCCCCGTCCGACCGCTCCGGCGCCCTGCAGCCTCGCCGGGCGCCACGGCGCGCCCGGACTCCTTCGCAGCCCAGGGCCCTTCCCGGAGCCCAGCAGGAGCGGAGCAAGCTCGGGAATCTTTCTCTCAGTCGTGGCGTCGGGCACGGTCCCCTGCTGCTCCTCACTCTGCCACCGGAGTTGCTAAGGCCACAGAAGAGACCTCTTTGGTGCTCACCTCTTGAGAATGCCACAGACAGACCAGGCGGGGAAAGGCAGGCGTGGAGCAAGAGGCCGAGCCATTCTCCCCCAACCTCACAACTCTGTAAACGGAGCTGGAAGTTAATCCTACCAGTCTAGACTTTGCTAGGCAGCCTGGAAAAGGCCGAAGCACCCAGATGGAGAAAGGTGATTATGAATGATCAGTGCCCACAGAAGGGAAGGTGCCCATTGGGTTCAGTACCTTCGTTGTATGGAGACCGTGGGGGTATGAGGCCACTGACCCCCATAAACACGCCAAGGGAAAGAGCAAACGAGGTTACGGGGCCTTCTGCGGCCAGCTGTTTTCACATGCTTTTCTCAGTCAATTCCCTTCGATCTTTAAGGTTGGGATAATTCCAGTTTTCTAGACACTCGTACCTAGACATTAGGTAGTTTGGCAAGATTACACAGCTTGCAGATGGCAGTGCTAGGATTCAGACACACAGTTTACTTCCCAGGATAAATCGTCCTGTTTCCCCCAGTATTGAGCATGGCCTGCGCGGTGCGGGACATAGCTCAGAAAGTAGAGGTGGCTGTTCAATTCCTGTTTACTTAAGCCTATCCTGACTTTTATGTGCTAATCCTTTTTTTAGCATAGTTTTACACCAGGAGAGGTGAGTGGTTGTCAGGTGGAAGGCTTGCATATCAACTCTGTTTTCCAACACATATTCCATGTTCGGTGCATGATAAAACAGACCGAGCTGCTTCTGCCTCGCCCACCCAAGAGGTCTTGAAAACATCCTGCCGCCTCTCAGTGGGCAGACTTAGGTCTGTGTCAATGAATAAACCACTCTGTTAGCAACTGAAGAAAACCCCCAGGTTTTCAGAAAACCACACCTCCTTTGTCCTCTCACTTTGAAACATTGGCAATACTTTTCACAAAAATTTTTTGCTGCAAGTTTTGACCTTTGTGTCATGCACATCATTTTTTTTTTAAGTCTTGGAGAAAAGTGGGAAATATTTTAATATATTACCCAGAATCACAGGTCCATTAAGTTACACGATTTTGCTCATATAAAGAAGAATTTTTTAAAACCCTAAGGAGCTAGGGGCGCCTGGCTGGCTCAGTTGGTAGAGCATGTGACTCTTGATCTCTGTGTCATTAGTTCCAGCCCCACCTTGGGCATAGAGTTTACTTAGTAATGATTTTTTAAAAAGAAGAAGAAAAAAAGAAGGAGCTAAGTGCCAGCTATTTTTTTTCTATCTAAATTATTTTTTAAAATACAGTATATTTTGGGGGGGTTTAGTTTTAATTCCAGTTGGTTAACATACAGCGTTATGTTAGTTTCAGGTGTACAATACAGTGATTCAACAGTTTCAAACATCACCCAGTGCTCATCATGATCTAAATAATTATTTTTGGAAATGAAGTTCAAACTCCGAAAATGACGTAGGAAACACTTAATAATGGGCAGGGTTGGGGTCCTTCACCCAGTAAGTAGATCCTTAAACCTCATATGATAGAATGAGTTTTTAAAAATCATTTTCTGCTGTTATGATATCCTCTTTAAAAGCTTCAGGGAATAGCATTACTGTAGTTCCCTCTCATGCAAGGGTTGGTGACTTAAGAACTAGAGACAAGATAAAAAGTCAAAAGATTAATGCAGTCAACTTTTTTTTTTAAATCAATAAAGGACTTACATTAGATTTGCTCTTATTGCTGACCTAGCAGAAAAGGTTGCATTTTAATCTTAAGTATTAAAGGGAAGACACTTTAACGAGCCACAGATTCTTATGTAAGTCTCATGTCCTAAAGAATACTTACAGAAAGATCTTATTTGTGATATGGAGAGAGTTCTGGTTAAGCTGTGAGGAAGGTCAGCTAAGAAAGGTAGTCTTTCATTTCAGTCTGGCTGAACTGTACTTTGTGAGGAAGTATGTTTCTTAAGATTGTTGGACCAACGCAAACCGTGTATATAAAGGCATAACAACTGGATGCAGGAGCAAAACTTACAGGGTTTTTAAAAAAGGGAGTACCCAGGAAGTTTTCTGTAAAGCAAAAGTCCATGTCCCTTGTGTCCTACTGGGTACTTTATAAAACTGAGATTTATGGGAGGCAACACATTATCATGACTAAAAATACCAACTCCAGAGCCTGATGGCATGGATATGATTAGTGCCTCTGTTTCTATGTAGGATCTTGGGCAACTTACTCTTTCCTCCACTGAAAAATGAGGATAATTGCTATAGGCTGAATGTTAGTGTCCCTCCAAAAGTCTTATGTTAAAACCTAATCCCCCAAGTGATGGTGTTTGGAGGCAGGCCTTTGGGAGGAGATTAGGGCTATGAACCAGTACGTGGCCCTCTTAAAAAAATTTTTTTTAATGTTTATTTATTTTTTAGAAAGAGAGAAAGAGTGTAAGCAGGGGAGGGGCAGAGAGAAAGAGAGAGAGAGAGAGAGAGAGAGAGAGAGAGAGACACCGAATCTGAAGCAGGCTCCAGGCTCTAAGCTGTCAGCACAGAGCCCGACCTGGGGCTCGAATTCACGAGCCTTGGAGCCATGAGATCATGACCTGAGCTGAAGCCGGCCGCTTAACCTACTGAACCACCCAGGCGCCCCAATAAGTGGCTCTCTTTAGACATGGAATCTTAGAGCACATTAATCTTGGACTTCCCAGCCTCAGAACTCCGAGCAATAAATTTCTGTTGCTCACAAGCCACCCAATCTGTGGTATTCTGTTATAGAACTTGAGTAAGGTAAGACGATAATAATAGTCATTGTTTCATAGGGCGGATATGAGAATTTAACCATTTAATATCTGTTGAGCATTTAGAATAGTGCCTGACACATGGAAGTGCTATGGAAGCATCCACTGATATTATTAAAAGAAGTATTGGCTTTGAATGGGGCAAATTTTAGAGAAAAGATGAGGTGATAAATGGAGCTGTGAGGTAATGATTAGATTTGGGAAGAACAGTTTATATTAGCAAGAAGAGGAACATTCCTCAAATGGGAAACCCAGGTGGTTGCTCCCAGCTGTGAGACCTCACCCCCCAAATCTAGAGTCTCCACCATGAGCCAGCCCTGCTGCACAGCAGATCCACGCAGTGACCTTGATGACTCTTCATATTCTGATCTAATGATGTTGATAAAGCCAAGGGTGAATCAGGCACATGATACTGTAGAACTCATATGAGGGATGCTTCACAGCTTCCGAACTGTGAAACTACTATTTATACACACATAACTTGTTAATTCCCTGCATTATCAGCTTTGAAAAATAAAAATATTGCATGTTGGTTTTCCTCATATCAGCGTGTCCTGGGGCACATAATATGCTAGCAGTCAATTGTGATATCAAAGTTCACAGCCCCAGTGGTTTCTAGGTCTCTAAACTCTTTTCCCTTTCAATTAATTTCCACGCCATTGCCAGAGTTGACTTAAAAGTTACTCCCTGACTAAAACCTTGTATGGTATCTGTATTCTCACTGTCTGTGGAATATAATGTAAAGCCTTCTGCATGGTATAAAATGTTCTTCCCGGGGTGCCTGGGTGGCTCATTCGGTTAAGAGTCCGATTCTTGATTTTGGCTCAGGTCATGACCTCATGGTTTGTGGGTTCGAGCCCCACATTGGGGTCTGCACTGACCACGTGGAGCCTGCTTGGGATTTTCTCTCCACTCTCTGCCCCTCCCCTCTTCATGCTGTCTTGTCTTTCTCAAAATAAATACATAAACTTTAATTTTAAAAAAGTCCCTCCCTTATGTGACTGAGTCTGCCTCCCCAGCCTCATTTTGGTTAACTACCTTCCGACAGCCTGGAATCTAGTAGCAGTATCTTTCTGTAATTACCCAAAGGTACCATGCTAATATACAGCCACGAAGAAGTCATTCTGTCAGTGTGGTACCCCTTTCTCTCTTTCTCTTCCATGAAACTCCTATTCCATCTCCAACTACAGTAGTTCTCCCTTCATCTGCGGTTTTGCTTTCTATGGTTTCAGTAACCTGGTTAACTGCAGTCCAGAAGCAGATGATCCTTCTTCTGACCAAAGGTCAGAGGTCACAAGTAGCCTGTCTCAGTTCCTGCCTCTCTCACCTCGCTTCATCTCATACGGCCATTTTATCGTCTCCTGTCATCACAAGAAGAAGCGTGAGTACAGTACAATAAGATATTCTGAAACAGAGAGACCACATTTACATAACTTATTACAGTACATTGTTATACTTGTTCTATTTTATTGTTATTATTGCTAATCTCTTACTGTGCCTAATTTATAAAATAAACTTTATCATAGGTGTGTACATACAGGAAAAAAAAAATAGTAGAGCTAGGGTTCAGCGCTGTCCACAGTTTCAGACATCCCCTGGGGATCATGGAAATATCCTCTGTGGATAAGAAGAGAATATCATACTTGTATTTCGTGAAATGCTGTGTCTCCTCCTGCAAAATGCTGACCACTTCTTCTCCTGTATTCCCATTGTACCTGGCAATACCCCCTTTTTAACTGTGTTAATTACACTGTGATTTATTATCTGTTGTTATGTGCGCTTTCCCTGCTAGACAGCAATTAACTGTGGCCACTGAAAGTGTATTTTAGTCACCTCTGTTTCTCCAGCTCCTGTCACCATGCCTGGCCCATGGAAAGTGCTCAATTAATGTTTGTCAGGTTGAGTAACAAGCTGAGTCATGAGTCGTCCTCTGGCTCTAGATTATTTCATAGGTCACTCCATCTCTGAATTATAAACAATTATTATTTATCAAGTCCAGAAAACAACAACATTTCCTATCAGTTTGGATCCGAATTTTTTTCATTCACCTGAAAATTTAAATTTCTTTGAAATTTAAATTTCTTTGAAATTTCTTTGAAATCAAGATCTGCACTTTTGCCACTGAACTGGGAATGTACCTCTAGACTATCATTTACTAAAACTGTTAGTGTATTGTGAGCTTATTGTTTGTTAATTTGTGGTCTCCCTTACTAGGATTTTACCCTCAGAGGTGCTTGCTTTATTATCTTTGCATCCCTAGCACCTGGCATATAGAAGGCACGATCTCTCAATAGATGTTGGATATATAGATAGAGAGAGAGAGATGATAGATATAAACAGATAAATTGGTCTTTCTTTTATCTATCTACCTTATTGAGAAAATGGATAAATGAAATCCCATAAACATATCTGGGGCCCCTGGGTGGCTCAGTTGGTTGAGCGTCCAACTTTGGCTCAGGTCATGATCTTGTAGTTCATGAGTTTGAACCCCACATTGGGCTTGCTGCTGTCAGCCTGTCAGTGCAGAGCCCGCTTCAGATCCTCTGTCCACCGCTCTCTGCCCCTCACCCACTACTCTCTCTCTCTCTCTCAAAGTATAAATAAAACATTTTAAAAAAGCGTATCCTATATGGGTATTTTTAGGAAGGATTCAAAAACATATTAGGAAATTTACTTTATCATCTTTTCCTTTCTTGCTTTTGATATAGGGTCTGACCTTCTTTAATAGATAAATAATACAGACATTACAGTGCCAAAATAGGAACATTAAGGAGAAGTATTCTATATTAAGGAAAAATATCCCTAGTTACAAATTGGGTATTGTGGGGCACGTTTGTTTTTCAAAACAATACACAACATGTTGTATCCCCGTTAAAAATTTTTTTTTTAACATTTATTTATTATTGAGAGACAGAGAGAGACAGAGCATGAGCACGGGAGGGGCTAAGAGAGAGGGAGACACAGAATCCGAAGCAGGCTCCAGGCTCCAAGCTGTCAGCACAGAGCCCGACATGGGCTGACTTGAGCTGAAATCAGACGCTTAACCGACTGAGCCACCCAGGTGCCCCTGTTGGATCCACATTTAAACGTATATATCACATTGTGACCCAGTACACACATACATATATAACTGAAACAAAAATTTTATAAAATAATACTTTTTTTGTGTAATTCTAATGTGTACTGCATCCCGATCTTGTAATCTATTATTTTACATTTAGTTTTTTAATATTAGTCATGACCCACTAATTTCGTAGGTCTATAACATGACCTATAGTGTTAAAAACACTATTTTAAGTAATATTGTTTTAATTTTTAAAATGTTCTATTTATTTTTGAGAGAGAGAGCACAAGCGGGGGAGGGTCAGAGAAAGAAAGGGTCTGAGGATCCAAGGCAGGCTCTGCGCTGATAGCAGCGAAGCCGATGCGGGACTCAAACACATGAACCGTGAGATCATGACCTGAGCTGAAGTTGGATGCTCAACCAAGGGAGCCACCCACGTGCCCCCAAAACCACTGTTTTGTACATTAAGTATTTATAGTTCATCAAAACAGGGAATATTATGACTGAAATAGTAGGAACTTATGAAATTCAAGAATAATCTGAAATGAAAAAGGCAAATTATTGAAGTTACCAAAGTTATCATGGATATGTGTGCATATGTATGTAGCTTTATCGGTTAGAAGTTTGGGTTTATGAAGCATCTAAGTCTTTGTAAATGGTGTTTTTCCTCTCAACCAAGCACAAGACCTCAGTTTGAGACGCTGCTGGTAATGAGTAGTGGTCCTGGGTCTGGTGTAGTTTTGTAAATTATGAGCGAGGCTTTCCAAAGGAGTGGTCAAGTGATTCATAGGTTAGCTATACAATTCTGCAGTTTCAAGAAACCCTTTACTAAAGTAAAGCATGGTTACTAACTAATCACTAATTATTCATTTCAAATACATTAATAAATTATTTTTAATGATACATTTAAAGAATTGTTTAAAGAAATAGGTAGCTTAATTGGCTATTATCACTTACGAAGTAGACAAGCTAAGGTTCTTTTACCTAGTAGAGTCTATAGTTCATGACATAATTTAGATTTTTCTCAATAAACTTATATGATGTGACAAAGCACAGGTAGGAAAACTTTCATTTTATTTGTGCCAAAATAATAATTAATATTATTAAATATTTCTTAGTGCCAAAATCTTAGCAGGGTATGTAAAAGTTTATTGATGACATTCTGGTGATTTGAAGCTTCAAATGAGGTTTTTTAGAAAATTTTTGTAATGTTTATTTTTGAGAGGGAGACAGAATGTGAGCATGGGAGGAGTAGAGAAAGGGAGACACAGAATCTGAAGGAGGCTCCAGGCTCTGAGTACAGAACCCATGAACTGTGAGATCATGACCTGAGCTGAAGCCAGATGCTTACCTGACTGAGCCATCCAGGCGCCCTTAGTTTTAATGTCAGAGGCAGTTATAGATAGCTTCCATTTTTAAGGCTTTTTCAAGAAAGATAATGAGATTTTAGATTTCTACTGACAAATCCTCTAAAGAAAAGCCATCATATAGGTTTCTACCCCTCTTTTGTAGTAAGCAGTGAAAAAAAGACAGGAAGATTGTGGTTATACTACACACCTCTCCTGCAACCTGATCCAAACTGCACACACTTTTCCACTTTGATCGTTATTATTCAGGTTCCTGGTCTATGAAGACTAGAACATGTCACTTTAACTTTCTTAGAATTGCTTAAGATCAGGGCGCCTGGGTGGCTCAGTCAGTTAAGCATTCAACTCTTGATTTTGGATCAGGTCATGATCTCCCAGTTTGTGAGTTCAAGCCTCGAGTCAGGCTCTGCACTGACAGTGCGGAGCCTGCTTGGGATTCTTTTTCTCTCTCCCTCCTCTCTGCAGATTCCCTGTTCATGCTCTGTCCCTCTCTCTCTCAAAATAAATAAACCTAAAATAAAGTATGAATCTTTTTAAAAGTTATTTTTTACATACTGCCAATTTACTTTCCAGAAATGTATAAATTTTCTCTTCTGTCGCTTCAAAACTAAAGATACTATGTTATCTTTTCATTTTACATAATTAGGCAAAAGCTTTAAAAATACTTGAACAAGTAATAAGTGACAAAAATTGAGTGTTGTTAGTAATTAGTCCATATGAGCCTATGCATGAAGAAGATGCATGAACCTGGATAACATATTCTTCCTAAATTTAGTAAGAACACCTATTAAAAGAAGAATAAGAACAAATTTTGGAGATATTTGGGGAGGCCAAATTTAATAAGAAAATTCTCAGACAAAGGACTGGAGTCCAGTAGGAGGCCATTGAATGTCAAGACATGAAATGTAAGAGGGAGCACCTGGGTGGCTCAGTCAGTTGAGTGTCCAGCTGTTGATTTTGGCTCAGGTCATGATCCCCTGGTTTGTGAGTTCCAGCTCCATCCACATTGGGTTCTGTGCTGACAGTGCGGAACCTGCTTGGCGTTCTCTTCTCCCTCTCTGTCTACCCCTCCCCTGCTTGCTCTCTCTCTCTCTCTCTCTCTCTCTCTCTCTCCCTGTCTCTCAAATTAAATAAACATTTAAAAAAAAAGAAATTGTAAGAGAATATTTATGTGTATCGTTATCTATTAAAAATTTATATGCACTTTGATTAAAATGCTATATAAAGATTATGCTTCTGTTCCAGCATAATCATTTATAGATTAACATTTAGATCTACATTTATAGATTAACAATATAGAAAGATAAAACACATATAGCTTCAGTTGATTTACCCTCAGAATCCTATGACATTTAAATAAATGCTAGGGAGTCCTAGAGAAGGGAAAGACCAAGTTCCATGTTGCTCTACACTATCAAGCTAAAGTAGTGAAAGAAGGTACCATTAGAATGATTATGAAAACTCTAGGTGTCATCAGAGGTTCTGACTGTGTACTTGTAAAAAGTATCTCTGCTTTCCTTCTCTAACTCCCATCCACATTCTATTTTGAGATACATTTTTTTTTAATTTTTAAAAACATTTTTAAATTATTTTAGAGAGAGAGAGAGACAGAGCACAAGCAAGGGAGGGACAAAGAGAGGGAGATACAGAATTTGAAGCAGGGTGTAGGCTCTAAGCTTTCAGCACAGAGCCCAACGTGGGGCTCAAACTCACGAACCATGAGATCGTGACCTGAGCTGAAGTCGGAGGCCTAACCGGCCAAGTCACCCAAGCACCCCTATTTTGAGATACATTTATCTTGTACTATTGTTTATCTCAGATGATTAAAATATCTTTATTGTTTTCACTACTTCTTCTGCAGCAACAACTTGAATTCCTATGTACTATTTTCCAAATATTTTATCCCTTTATATCATCTATGCTCTGTACTTTCTTTTTCCTTCCCTGTTACATACTTTATAGTCACACTGGAACTAGTACCATCAGTCTTTTCCAAGGACACAAGTCATTTATTACATTTGTTTTTGAATTCATAAAAATGGGAATGAATCACTATGGAGAAAGAGAAGGAAAAGGAGGACAGCAAAGTAGGCAATATTAATATAAACTTGGCTTATTACATACTTTATTGTTATAAATGCTTTAAATTTACCATTTAAAAAGAGAGTAAAGATACCATTTTGAAAATAATGACTATGTTCCACTTTATCCATTATGTGTCTAATTTATCAGGAGTTTAGGGACACCTGGCTGACTCAGTCAGTAGAGCATATGACTCTTGATCTCCCAGTCCTGAGTTCAAGCCCCACGTTGTGGGTAGAGTTTACTTAAAAAAAAAAAAAAGGAGAGAGAGAGAGAGATTAGCAGGAGAAAAAGAAAATATTTATAATAACTGTTGGAAGAGAAGCTATATCTATCCCATTGTTGATATGTTTATCATAGTAACTAATGTCCTTTCAGTAGAGCACCATACTGTAGTCTGTCCATTTCTCCATTCATTAAAATTTTAAATGTACTTTGATTAAATTTCTATATCAATATTCATAGCTTATCTCCAACTCTTCATTCGTCCATCCACTCATCTATCTATCCATTCATTCAATAAATATTTATTGAATACTTATGTGCCAGATACTACTCAAGCCAATAGGAATGGAAGGATGAGTTCTTGCTCTCAAGTGTCTTAATCTAGTAGGTGAGCCAGAAGCACAGTAAATACATGTAATTACAATCTAGTGTGTTAAGGTTAGAGGTAAGTGGTGGTATTTTGAGAGTGTAAGCAGAATCCTCTTACTTGGGAAGGAATTGGATGAAAATACCATGGACTTCTTTGAAGAGATGACTAACTAAAGAAACATGCAATGAAACAAATTTGCTAACTCAAGACAGAACATGAAAAGAGGACTAGGAAGTGAACACTAGGAAAAAGGAACAGTGTGAGAAACAGCTTGGCTTGGAGATGAGAAGAAGCATATTATATGGGAAGAACTTAATCAGATTGGTTTTGCTGTATCTTGAGATTTCAAGTAGGAAGTGGCCAAGATGAGGCTGGAGAGTTAGACAAGATTTAGATCATAGAGAGATTTGTCTGTCCTATGAGGAAACTTGAACTTTATCTTAAAGGACCTATAACTGATCTGTGGTGTTAGTGGTGGGAGCTACTGAGGCAGGAGGGTCATAAGCAGGGAGTTTGTTAGTCAAGTTTGAATTTTGAAAAGAAAGTTTGAAGAGAAAGAGTATACAAGCTAAATTTGAAGAGGTTAAAACTGAACAATCAGAAGCAAAGTAGGAAGCAGTAGAAGTTGGTCATAGATGACCAAGGGTTGAACCAGGATAATGTATTCCCAGAGATGGAAATAAGGGAACAGATAGAAGATATTTATTAGGGAGGTAAAATTCTATTAAATTTTATTAAGGAGGTAATAAACTTATTAAGAGTTTCTTAATTCACTTCATGGGGTGAAGGAACTCTCCCAAAGTCATGATGATTCCATTGGACCAAGCTGATCTGTGTGGAATCCAGTTTAAGTAGGCATATGGTTAGTGCACAGGGACAATTAGGAGGAACCAAGAAGAACGTTGAAATAATAATAGTATTGAACTATCAAGTCAACCAGTAATAGAGTAGAGATAAAGAAGTCACTCTGAAGGGACAGGACAGCTCCCAGTTCATAGTGTTTATAGACAATATCTACACTTAATGGGCTGCAGCAGCATAGTGTATTTCAGGCTGATACTATTAAACTAACTTTCTTTGCTCTGATGATGTGGATAACTTAGCAATGAGATTTTTTGCAAATTTCTTGCCTGAGGCTCTGGGAATGATTCTTCCATTAACAGTTATGGGGAGGAAGAGAAAACTGAGTATGTTAGGGAAAGAGAGAATGGGTTTAGTTTTGGACACCTTAAATTTGAGTCACCTGTAAAATACCCAGTTGTGAAGTAAGCAATTAGAAACAGGGAGATGGAGCTTGGAAAGAAATTAGAGACAGACATGCATATTTGATAGCTGAACTCATATGAATGGATAAAATTTCTCAAGAAAGAACATACATTGCAAAGAGAAGTGGGACAATGACACTCCACTGGAGTGTTTGGGTGACTCCAAACAGAGGAGGAATCAGTAGAAGATATTGAGAAAGAATGGTCGGAGAAATAGGAATAGAAGGATAATTTATGCTTTCCTTTTCCTAGATGAGTTCCTTCTCTTAACTTCCTACATGAAACTCTCTCTTGGACAGAATTAGTTTTGTTCTTTTTTATAGTATTTTGGGTAACTATTACCATAATGATAACCTAGTATGGTTATCTGTGTGCTTTTCTTTTTTTTTTTTTAATTTTTTAATGTTTATTTTTGAGAGAGAGGTGGGTGGGGGAAGGGGCAGAGAGAGAGAGGGAGACACAGAATCTGAAACAGGCTCCAGGCTCTGAGCTGTCAGCACAGAGGCAGACATGGGTCTCGAACTCAGGAACGCGAGATCGAAGTTGGACGCCTAACCAACTGAGCCACCTAGGCACCCCTGTGTGCTTTTCTTAAATGCTTATTAAATAGTAAATTTCTTGATGGCTTTGTCAAGAAGTGTGATGTTCTAAGAATTTACCTATTTGCAGGCTAACAAGTTAGCCTGCTACTGTTTCATGGGTGTTGCAATAGACAGGAGATTCCTGGTTCAGAGACAAAGAATTACTCTTAGTATATCAGGCAGCATGAACATCAGTTCTCCTTGTCCTAAGTCCCATGCAGTGACTCAGAGTGGCCCAGGTAGATGCTGCACACAGAGTGTGTTTATGTTGTAGCAAAGAAACCCCGACATTAGGAAAGCAAATCTTTGACAAGCAAACCTGACCTTCCTATTACCCAGAGAGAGATGTCCTTTTATTTATTTATTTTTTAAATTATTACATTAGACATTACAGAAACTGCCTTCTGCTCTAAAGGGAGACATTACTTTTACCTTCTAAGGCTGTTCACTATAGAAATATCCTTGAAAAGCTGATCCAAAACAAAATCTGTCAATGCCTCTGCTCGCAAGATGTGTGGAAACGTCGGAGAACCCAAGGAGATTTGTATCCCTATAGGCACACTTAATGTCTTGTATATTTGTATATACCCCTTGCATCTCCCAAGTTAGTGCCTTGCATATGACAGGTGCTAATAAATATTTGTTGAAATAATGATTTAGAAATAACATCAACAATAGAAATAGTTTACAAGATGTTTCCCCAGAATTATTTACAATAGGCCAGTACAAAGATTGCTTTTAACTTCTGCCATATGCTATTTAGATAAGCAGTGCATTTATAACTGTAATGTTCTTGAGAATGACAATGCGTATTGTTTTTGCTTCCTATAATCTAAAACAGAGCTTAGACGATAATAATAGAGAAACAAAGATTTGTTAAATAAACTGAAATATGTGGGGGATGCCACAGATGCAAGTGATGCAGAATTCATAGTAGGTTGTTTGTCCTTCTTTGGCTTTGCTGCTACTCCTTGGTAACAGTGCTTGCAGTTTTTATGCTCTCCAAACCATCTGAAGAAAGGAAGGTGAAAACACCAATTCCTGCTAAATGTTAGTGACTTAATAGATTACTTCTAAACAAAGCTTTTGCTTTTTCTTTTCTTTCTTTCTTTTTTTTTTTTTTTTTTAACCTTGAGAGCAGTCTGGATGTTCAGGATATGATGAAATGAACTTTCTCATATCTCGTTGGTGGAAATGTAAATTGGTCTTTATTTATGTATTTGGCTATTTTCAATGAGGCTTTATTATTATTATTATTATTATTCTTAATGTTTATTTACTTATTTTTTTAATTTTAAAAAATTTTATTTAATTATTTTGAGAGACAGAGCACAAGTGAGGGAGGAGCAAAGAGAGAGAGGGAGAGAGAGAAAGAATCCCAAGCAGGCTCCACACGGTCAGTGCAGAACCCGATGTGGGGCTCGAACCCATGAACTGTGAGATTATGACCTGAGCCGACGTAGGATGCCCAACCTACTGAGCCACCCGGGTGCCCCTAATGCTCATTTATTTTTGAGAGAGAGAGAGAGAGAGAGAGAGAGAGAGAGAGAGACAGTGTGAATGGAGGAGGGGCAGAGAGAGAGGGAGACAGACTCCAAAGCAGTCTCCAGTCTCCATGCTGTCAGCACAGAGCCCAATGCAGGGCTCAAACCCACAAACTGTGAGATCATGACCTGAGCCGAAGTCAGAAGCTTAACTGACTGAGCCACCCAGGCGCCCCTCAATGAGGGTTTAAATGCCTACCCAGCAATTTAATTTTTGGAAAACTGCCCTAATAAAATTAACTACAGAAAAGTTTTTTTGCACAAATATATCAAATCCAAAGCTGTATTTGTAATCGCATAAAATTTGAAGATTTTTATTCATCTTAAGAAGGGGTTCTACCCTGAAATAGTGAATCTCTGTTTAGAGCATGGGAAGACACTGCCAAGTTTTCCTCCTTGGAGATCTTAAGAAGAATAAATTATCACCATTCCTAGACAATTTAAATATTGGTGCCATGTGTCTTTCCCAAGATCTTTTCCATTTCATTTAGTCCAGGTTATACAATCTATCTCTCTCTATAATGGAAGATAATGCGGTTTTCAATTGCTTCTCATATTTGAGGGTTGATCTTTACAGTGATACTCAGCTAGAAGGAAGGAATTGAACTCTCTGGGGATGCATATTCAATATTAAACATTTAACCTTTCTAATGGTGGGGGGGAAAGTATTGACTTCAAAATTGTTGCAGAGTCTAGAAAGTTGCTTTTTAAACTTTGTTTTAATATAGAATCATCCTGGGATGCCTGGCTGGCTCAGCTGGTAGGGCATACCACTCTTGATCTCAGGTCTCACATCAGGGGTAGAATTTACTCAAAAAATGTGGAATCATCCACTATTATTTGTATTTACTCAAAGACATTAAGGAAATCAAATGAGATCTTAGCAACTTATGTTCTATTATTCTGCCCAAAAAAAGTGTCACCAATTCAGATCAAGTCAGGAAACAGGAGGCAGAGGACAAGAATACTTACCTAGGGCTTATTTCATGTAAAAATATAAAATTCTCATGAAGTCTATTTAGTCCTTTCAGGAGTTTGTTAAATTAAGTGTTGCTACTAGGTTTGCGCAATGTCAAAAAGCAAATCCCACATCTGGAGGGAAGATGGAAGTAATTTAATAAAGCATTTGACCTTTCGTATTAGTCATAATTCCATCCAAAAAAAAGGAATTAATAGAGTTCTTTTTATTAGTAAGTCTCATCGATGCCAAGATATTCATCGGTATATTTAACTTGCTATTATTTAAAGTATCCACTGTTGGGTCTCATTGATATACATGTGAGATTTGGTGTCTTTGATTTTCAGGGAACACCCCCCCTCCCCAGTGAGCAATTTATACCACCTTTCTCAGGATTTTTATAAAAAGATTTTTATTTTTAAGTAATTTTGACACCCAACATGAGGCTTAACGTCACAAGTCTGAGATCAAGGGTCACATGCTCCACCAACTGAGCCAGCCAGGAGCCCTTACACCACCTTTCTCAGGATTAAAAAAAACACAAAAGTTTGTACAGTTGGCCAATATGGGCTTTTCTTTACATTTCTGTGGTCAATCTATAAAGTGAAAAGACAGGATTATTATCTTCTGGGTTAAATCCATCTCAGGCTCTCTAGGAAGTGAAGAGGGGAATGTCCCATTACTTTTCTGACAAAAGTGATAGAGAAGGTAAAAGATAGGGTAGGAACTGAGAGAAAACATGGAAATGGGAACATGGAAAATGAAGGTAAATGTGGAACAAAGGAGATGGAGAACTGTGGGGTGCTGAGGAAAAAGCCTCCTGGAGATGACAGAGCTATGGTATTGGAAAAGAACCGTGTAACTGGGGGTGGTGGGGACAATAAAGAATAAGTAGAAACCCTTGAGGGAAATGATGAGGAAGGGGGGTTTATGGGAGGGTGGGGGAGAAAGAGGAGAAGGGAAATCATGAGATAAAATCAAATTTGTGCCAGTAAGTTTTCTTTTCCTGGCATGGAAGGTATAGTAATGCAAAATTTCCTACATCCTGAAAAATCCATTATTGGTTTGTGAGACCCCCTGCCTAATTTATTTCAATCACCTGTAATATGTACCAGTGGGAATATTGCTTCAAACATATAGAGAAGCTAATTTAAGCCAACAAACATTCCATTTTAATTACTCAAGTACAAACGTTCCACATTTTCCCCTTGATTATCAAATGGATGTGTTTACTGGTCCAAGAACATGGGCTATATTATACACCACCTGACAATACTGAGAAAGGTTGGGTTAGTATTTCATTACGAAACATTATTGAGATTTTCTTGGATTAATGTAAAAGTCATTTTAAAAATAGTTGTTCTTCTTTCTTTTTAACATAGTGAAATTCTAGAAATGCAATTTATTTAAGGTTTGATAAAGTAACATGAACAGCCACCATTTTGATACTCTTTAGCCTAAGTAGTCCTTTTGTATGCAAGTAATATTCCTACCCATCCATCCACACCACTTACCTTTGGATCTCCATTATGCTCTAAAGAGACACCATGTTATTGCCTTAAAATAGTTATAAAAAGCAACCTTTTTATACTAGCTTAAGGATAGAGCCCTCACTCTCATTTTTTGCTTTGTTTTATGTTTTAGCATAGATTCAAGAAAGGAATAAAAGATAGCTGGCAATTAACATAGTAAAGTTATTGCCCTTAAGTATATTTATATAGCTATTAAGTACCTTACTCTATAAATGCAGTGTAAAGTAACTTTAATTCTCACCATGAACAATTTATGACCATTGTAGAAGTATGGGAATTTTAGTTGAAGTGCTTGCAAAGAATTATTTAGTACTAGATTTTGTCATATTTTAAATGACTTGCTTCCAGTTGGGTAGAAGACAAATCCCCATTTATCATAGAAGAGAAACCTGTTTCTCAGGGGCTCTGGGGAGAGAGTATCTTCTACCTTTCTCACTTACCTACAAGGCTGAGTTGGGTGAGGGTTGAGCTGGGTAGCTGCAGGCTGTGGGTGGGTGTGGTTCAGAGAGTAGACTGGGTGGAAGCAGAATCAATGGCAGTGATCCCAGGGGAATTTGCTTGCGTTATGCCTTGAGTAGGGTGTGTTAAGAGAAAGAGTTTATCCCTTGGATGGTGTCTTGGTAGTTGAAGTGAAAGATACATGTGATCATTTACTCATCATGATCCGAAATTACTTCCCACCTAAGGTAGCTTTGTGCCTTTCAGGTCCACCTCTTTTTGGTACCTTATAGAGCTGGGTATTCTGGCTAAGCCTCCCTCAAAAGGTTTGTGGCAGTGACTCGAAGAAAGGAGGCAAAATGTCCTTAGGAATTTCCTGAGAAACCTGAAGAAGATTTGATGTTTTTCAGATATTCAGGTGAGGGTGAGATATATTGATATTTGTATAACTTCATGGGTACGTAAGCTGATAAGCCTGGGACCTCTGTGTTAGCGCTATGCGGTGGGAGAGGAGAAAGATAGGAGAGGAAATGTCAAAGGAACAAAAGATTAAATGATTGAACTGGTTTTTTATTTTTAAATTTTTATTATGAAGTGTTTCAAATAATATAAGCATATGGAGAATAATATAATGACTAACTGTATATCTACAACCCAGTGTTAACAAATATTAACTTTTGCTTTATTTACTTCAGATGTATTTAAAGAAAAAATATTACAGAGACAAAGCCTCCCTCCCTGTTCCCATTTACAATCCCTTGTTCCCTCTTTTTCTTGTGGTGATCTTTACCCTGTTTGGGATTTCTGTTATCCCCATTAATGTTTCCATATTTTTACTACATGGGTATATGCCCATAAATTATATCATCCTGCTTTGCATGTTTTAAACATTTATATAAGTGACACATTTGCACATATTCTGCAACTTCCTTTTTTGACTAACCATGTTTAAAAAACATTTTTAAAAAATGTTTATTTATTAAAAAAAAAAAAAAGGGGGCGCCTGGGTGGCTCAGTCGGTTAAGTGGCCGACTTCGGCTCAGGTCATGATCTCACGGTCCGTGAGTTCGAGCCCCGCGTCCGGCTCTGTGCGGACAGCTCAGAGCCTGGAGCCTGTTTCAGATTCTGTGTCTCCCTCTCTCTGACCCTCCCCGTTCATGCTCTGTCTCTCTCTGTCTCAAAAATAAATAAACGTTAAAAAAAAATTTTTAAAAATGTTTATTTATTTTTGAGAGAGACAGAGCACAAGCAGGGAAAGGGTGGGGGCGGGGGAGACGGAATCCAAAGCAGGCTCCAGTCTCCGAGCTGACAGCAGAGAGCCCGATGCGGGGCTCAGACTCACAAATTATGAGATCATGAACTGACTGAACCTCCCAGGTGCCCTGGCTAACCATGTTTTTAATATTTACCCATGCTAATCATTAATCTCTAATCTTCTAATTATTATATATTTCATTGCGTGAATAGTCCAGAATTCTCCACTGATAGACACTTTAGGTTGTTTCACATTTTATGGTAACCATTATTTTTTGTCTCCTTATATTAAATATATATTCTATCTAAACTTTTGTCCTCTTTTTGATTGCTAACATAGGTCAGTCATATCTTTCTCTTTTGTTCTTGATAAATCTTGCTAAAGAGTTATGGATCTGAGTTGCTGATGTTGTTTGAGAGAGCTAGTTTCTTTGGTTTGGTTGAATTATTTTTAAAAATTTTCTTTTTTATTAATTTCTGATATTTGCTTTACCTTTTACTCCCTTCAGGTTTACTCTGTTCTTCTTCTAATCTCTTGAGTTGATTTCTTTTTTTTTTAATGTTTATTTATTTTTGAGAGAGAGAGAGAGAGAGAGAGAGAGAGAGAGGAAGGGGCAGAGAGAGGAAGAAGTTGAAGCAGGCTCCAGGATCTGAGCTGTCAGCACGGATCCTGACGCAGGGCTCAGACTCACGAACCATAAGATCATGACTTGAGCCAAAGTCAGACACTTAACCAACTGAGCCACCCAGGCACCCCCTCTTGAGTTGATTTCTTAACTCATGTGTTTTCAATCCTTTTTGTTTTTGTGGGTTTTTTAAAAATGTATTTTTGATAGAGAAAGCGTGAGTGGGGAAGGGGCAGAGAGAAGGAGAGAGAGAATTCCAAGCAGGCTCCACACTATCAGTGCAGAACCCGATGTGGGGCTTGAACCCACAAATCATGAGATCATGACCTGAATGGAAACTGACTGAGCCACCCAGGTGCCCCTCAATGCTTTTTTTTTTTTTAATGAATATATATATATAGGCTTGAAATTTCACACTAAGATCAAGTTTGGCTTCATCCCACACATTTTAACATATAGTACTTAATTACATTTAGGTCTAAATATTTTGTAAATTCTATTTTGAGTCTCTAACTGATGGCTTATAAGGAATATATTTAAAACATTATAAATATCTGTAGCTTGTTTTTATTTTTTTTAAGATTTTTTTTTTTAATTTTTTAAAGCATTTTCTACCCCCAACATGGGGCTCGAACTCACAACCCCAAGATCAAGAGTCACATGCTCTACCAACTGAGCCAGTCAGCTGCCCCAAGGAACTTTCAATTATTTGATTTCTTTTGATAACTTTTTCAATTTTGATTTCTAACTTTGTTGCTTTGTAGTGAGGAAATGTGTTCAGTACATAATTCTTCAAAATTTATTGGACTTCTTTTGTGTCCTACTTGCAATCAATGCATGTGAATGTTTCATGTATACTTGCAAATGTATATATATATTTTTTAATGTATGTTTATTTAGAGAGAGAGAGAGAGCAGGGGAGGGGCACAGAGAGAGGGAAAGAGAGAGAATCCCAAGCAGGCTCCACACTGTCAGCACAGAGCCTAATACAGTGCTCTATCCCACAAACCCTGAGATCATGACCTGAGCTGAAATCAAGAGTCCGACACTTAACTGACTGAGTTACCCAGGTGCCTCCAAAATGTACATATTCTATTTGTTCGGTAGAGAGTATTACACCCATTCATTTGTGCAAGCTTGTTAATTCAACATTGAAATATTTTCTATCCTACTCACTTTTTTTTGTTTGATAAGACTTTCTTTTTATTCTATTTTGTTTATTAAAATTTTTTTTAATGTTTATTTATTTTTGAGACAGAGAGAGAGAGAAAGACAGAGCATGAACAGGGGAGAGGGAGACAACAGAATCTGAAGCAGGCTCCAGGCTCTGAACTATCAGCACAGAGCCCGATGCTGGGCTCCAACAAATTGTGAGATCATGACCTGAGCCAAAGTCAGATGCTTAACCAACTGAGCCACCCAGGTGCCCCTGTTTGATAAGACTTTCTGATAGAGATTTGTTAAAATTGCATACTATGATTTTCTACTTGCAACTGCATGTTTTTGTTTTTGTTTTGTTGTTAGGCTCATAAAAGTTTATGATTGTCATATCTCTTTGGTGGCTTGTTCCTTTTACTATCCTGTTGCCCATCTTTATCTATCTTACTCTCTATTTTCTCTGATATTTATATCCTTCACCAGATTTCTTTTCAGCAGTATTTGGCTAATATATCTTTTCCATTACTTTCTTTATATATTTCTGTGCTATCATGTTTTAGGGGTATCTCTTAATAACAATGTATAGCTGGATTTTCAAAAAATACAATCCCATCTGTGAAACAGGAGAGTTGTCTTATTGTGGAAAAGTGCTAGGTTTACTTAAGGCATTCCAATTTGTTCATTGCTTTAATCTCCTTTGTCTCTTTGGTATAAAATTTCTTAGTGAGAAATACAAGATGCCTCTGTCCAACAGTTCCAAGGAAACAGAGAACTAAGTTTATACAGTAGTATATCAGGATGCCCAAAGCAGGCAATAAATCCAACACTTAATTTGGTTTTCTTGTGTGCCTGCGGAAATTAGGAGAGAAACGATTCTGCAGGTACACTAGAAGAACAATTTAATAAATTCTACTTTGCTATTATTTTCCCCTTTAGTTTTCATAGATGATAAATCTTGGGAAGGAATTTTGCCATAATCTACACAGATAGATGATTTCATACCCTTACTAATTTGTAAACTCTTCAAAGGCAGACGTATCTTATACATGTTTATCTATCTATTGCATACAATTGAAGCTCAAGAGTTGACCTAAACTGAACTCTTAATTTTATGGAGGGAAGAAGAGAAAGAGAAAAAAAAAAACAGTGGAAATTTACAAGGCAATTTTTTCTTCAAACCATAAATTACTGTGAAAGAATGGGGGTGTTGCTAGAATTTTTGTTGTACTTTGTTACCGATCTGAGTTATGACCTCAATGACTATTTTTACAAATATGCCAAGTATATTATTAATACTTTGCAAAAGAATACATGATAGGAAATTTCAAAATAAATATATAAAATATCCCCCTGCATCAATCACTACACTGTTAGCTCCTTGAAGGAAGTACCATGTCTTCTCATTTTTGTGATCCTAGTATGTCGTAACAGTGCCTGGCATTCAGCAGGCTTTCAATAAATGTTTGAGTGAATGGATGGATAGATGTCATGCAAATCAACATTATATAACCTTACCTGTACTGAAAATTTGTAAATTCAAATAATTTCTTTCCTTACCTTCAACTGCAGGTTGAAATGCTTTCCATTCTGCACAAGATTTCTGGCATCCCAAAGGGAGAATAAACTGTTCTTTTCTTTAGGATCCTATTTTGTCCATTATGTTCAGATAGCACTTTTTATATCACATTGCAGGTAGCTATTTACACATTTGTCCCCATTCTAGTTTATGGAGAATTGTTTCTTAATCACTTTAGAAATCTGCTGTAAAGGCATGCCTGGGTGGCTCAGTTGGTTAAGCATCTGACTCTTGGTTTTGGCTCAGGTCATGATTTTACGGGTTTAAACCCCATGTTGGGCTCTGCACTGGCAGCACAGAGTCAGCTTGGGATTCTCTGTCTCCCTCTCTCTCTGCCCTTTCCTGCTCGCACTCTCTGTCTGTCTCTATCACTCAAAAATAAATGGATAAACATTAAAAAAAATAATAAAACAAAATCTTCAAAAAAACCCCACCTGCTGTATATTTGTTGCATGATCTATAATAGAAGCCTCAGCAAATCTTTATTGAATTAGATTTTAAAAGAGTAAAAATTAAGTGCCAATACTTGTTGAACATCTACTAACATCTACCCTATGCAAGAAAATTTAAAGAAGTTTTTCCTTTGGTTCTCATAATAATTCTATGAAGTATGTATTATTAATCCCTTTAAATGTATGAGGAAAGTAAGGACAGAGCAGTTAAGACAGTCATTGAGTTAAGACCTAGGTCTTAATCCTGGGCTAGCCATTCAGTAAGTGAAGAAGGTGGGACTAACTCACATGCTCCTTTTACCTAACCATGCTACCTCAGCTCACTCCCAAAACAAAACTGAGCTTACACCTGGAGACTTTGTCACTGGAGTCTTCTTTGGATCATACTATTTACCTCAGAATGTACACTATTGTTTTTTTTTTTTATGTGAAATTTATTGTCAAATTGGTTTCCATACAACACCCAGTGCTCATCCCAACAGGTACCCTCCTCAATGCCCATCACCCACTTCACTATTGTTTTTAGTTGAGGTATGTTCACCTCCAAAATTGAGTATTTCTCCTAGGATCCAAACACCTGGAAAGCAGGGATTATGTCTTGTTATACTAAATGATCAGCCAGTCAGTTGTCCAGAACATTCTTTGATGTGATACTTGGGCTACAGATCTGTCTTTTAGTTGCTTAAAATCTATGGGAGAATTGAAATAAATTTCAAGCCTGGTAGTGAACCTTAATGTACTTGATGATTACGATAAAGAATTTTCTTCATGGCGCACCTGGGTGACTCAGTCAGTTGAGCGTCCAACTTCGGCTCAGGTCATGATCTTGTGGTTTGTGAGTTGAAGCCCCACATCTGGCTCACTGCTGTCAGCAAAGAGCCTGCTTTGGATCCTCTGTCTCCCCTCTCTCTGCCCCTACCCTTCTTGCACTCTCTCAAAAATAAATAAACATTAAAAAAAAAGAATTTTCTTCACACTTTTTGGCTTTGTGGTCAGATATGCCTGTGCTTAAATCTTTATTCTGATTCCTTACTAGCTCAATGCTCTTGGGCAAGTTACTTAAGTTATCTAGGCCACAGTTTCCTCAACTGTAAAACAAGGATAAAGATGCCTGCCTCAGGGATTAAAGAAGATAATGTTCATCCTATAAATGGTAGTAGCCGTTGTTGTTATTATCACCCCCTTCCCCCAAAATATGTTATTCAAAAACAATGAGTAAGTTAGATTTGTCTATATAGGTTAAATGTCTAGCTAATACATATTTATTTAATACCACCTAGTGGTCTCAGGGCTACTCCCAAACCAATGCAGAGACAAATGAGTAGAGAAGTTCCCCAGACAGAGGTTAATGCCCCAGACAGAGACCGAAGAGAACACAAGTATCATTTCCTTCTATTCCTGTGCAGCAGTTTATAGGGGCATTAGAGTAGGATGTGACATAAATTTTATAAAGATATTGTACATTAAATATACATACTATTACACCCCATCTAGAATTACAGCACCATCAATTATGAGCATTACTTGTCAGTCACTATTACTGGTGTTCTCCCTATAAACAAGCTCAAAAGTCCTGTGGTGATCTATTAGAGGTTTTCTGTATCCTTCCTCCACCCCCTTCTGATCCTTTTAGGCTCTTATGAGCAAACTGTTGATCATGACTAAAAGCAGCTAAGTGCTTTCTTTCTTGGTGCTTAGCAGTTTCTCTGGAAGTCAGCAGACAATAATGTAGCCCTTAATACAGACTCAGGCCAAATTTAGTGAGTGGGGGAAAGAGCATGACATAAAGTTAAGGAAACATGGTCTTTCAAGAAGACAGAATGAAGAAAAATATTTTCAAGGTAACCTTTAAGTCACATGGCTGGGAATGTTTTCTTTTGCAAATTTCCTTTATAAATAAATCACTTTTGAACCTTTAGTCCTGTAGGAAAAAGTACTGGAAGAAATGAAATGGGCTAGTTGTAAATGACAGAAATAGATATTTGAAAGTTACATATACCAGATATCAGCTTGTAAAATGGTAGAAAAACTCCTCTAAATCTTGGGATAAAAATAAGGGTAAATGCTGAATTAGCATCCTCACTGTTCATTGTAGAAGAAAGATCCCTTCAGTAGAAAGAAACCCCATCTTCTGTGGGTACTCTATCAAACAGGAACTGCTTGGGCAGTGTTCTTGCCTTTGCCCTTGACCATCCACTCGGACGTCATAGTCACCAGTGACGTTCGGGATAAATTCGAAAGAGACACCTCTCTTCCTGGATCAGAGTCCACTGTTTTCCCCCCTGCTACCCAATACAATGGTATTGCCACCCTACCAATAATTTCACTTTGGATGTAGAATTATACAATTAGAAACATAAAGGATATGTCATATCAACATTAATATTTTTGTAATAAACATTACACAGCTGATTTGTTTTATCAATAATATATATTAGGAATACAAAAATTACAGTAAGTCCTCAAGTGATGAATTTGTTTTGTAGAGATGCTATTGTACCATTTATCACTCATGCTTTGTGGTCCCCTTTGGGTTTTTGAGGCAACATAAACCACAATTAGGCATGCTGTACCAGCCCATTTACTGGGTAACTCCATAAGCTGAGTTTTTAGTGGGACCTGAAATAAGAAAGAACTCTGAAGTAGTTCAGGCTTCTGTTCAGGCAGTCTTGCCATGTGGACCCCATGGCCAAGCAAAACCGATGGGCTGCTCTATCTGCTGGTGGCAGATAGAGATGCTATATAGCATCTGGCAAGCCCCAATAACAGAATCACAACAGATACCCTAGATTTTTGGAATAAGGCTATAGTCTATTCCGCCAACAGCTATTCATTAGAAAAGAAGATCCTTGACTGGCTGCTGGTCTTGGAACAGACTGAATGCTTGACCATAGGATATCCAAATTGCCACACTTGTGCTTTCTGATTCACTGAACCATAAAATTGGATGTGCACAGTGCATTCCATTATAAGATAGAAGTAGCATATATCAGGGGTCAGCAAATTTTATCTATAAAGGGCCAGATAGTAAATATTTTAGGCTTCGCAGGCCATATGGTTTCTGTTGCAACTATTCAGTTCTGCTGCTGTAGCTCACAAGTGGCCATAAGCAATTCATAAGTGCATGACTGTGGCTGTGTTCCAATAAAACTTTATTTATTGACACTGGAATTTTAATTTCATATCCTTTTAAGAGTCATGATATATTATTCTTTTGATTTTCTTCCCAATCATTCCATTCTTAGCTCACAAAGATGTAAGCTACAATACAGACAGTAGGCTGGATTTGGGCCATGGCAGTGGTTTGCCAACCCCTGGTATATACGAGACTACACCCAAGTAGGTCCAGAAGGCACAACAAACGGCCCAAGCAGAATCAGTGGTCCAGGCTCCCTTGGTACCTGCCTACAGGTTTTCCTTTTCTCCTTCAATCCTTTCTAGATTACATTAACAGAAAAGAAGATATGGGCTTGGCCTGTGAATGGGTCTGCATGGTATCCTGCAATAGGAAGACGTGAATGGCTACTGCATCACAATCCCATGGCCAGTCAGCTCAACTCTGAGCAGTACCTACGTTCCCTTTGTGTAGAAGGAGAAATGGCCTGAGAAGTAGTTCTGCATTCACTCAAAAGCAGTTAATAAAAGATTTTTATACTCAGGACACTTGGAAAGAACCCTATTGTAATATCGATCACAATGTGAAAGTGGGGAGAGGTATGTGGATGGAGTTTTTGGAATGGAAAGAGCATGAAAATATTTGTGTCTCATGCAAATGCTCGTCAGAGGCCATTCATAGTGGAAGAGGCTCTCAATAATCAGGTGGACAAGATGACTCATTCTGGGGGCACCTGGGTGGCTCAGTCAGTTGAGCATCCGACTTCTGCTCAGGTCATGATCTCGCAGTCTATGGGTTCGAGCCCTGTGTCAGGCTTTGTGCTTGTCAGCTCAGAGCCTGGAGCCTGGTTCTGATTCTGTGCCTCCCTCTCTCTCTGCCCCTCCCCTGCTTGTACTCTGTCTGTCTCTCTTTCTCTCTCTCAAAAATAAACAAACATTAAAAAAAAAAAGATGACTCTTCTGTCCATGTCAATTCGCGTCTTTCTCCAGACAGCCCAGTGCATGCTTAACGGGCGGTAGTGGCAGGGACAGTGGCTGCACAGGCTCACCAGCTTTGTCTGATCCTTATCAAAATTGATCTGACTAGCACTATTTGCAGAGTGGTGCAGAGTCTATCAGATTATGGTTATTGTGTTTGTCCATTAATAGTTAAAAATGGGGACGCCTGGGTGGCTCAATTGGTTGGGTGTCTGACTTCAGCTCAGGTCATGATCTCACAGTTCCTAAGTTTGAGCCCTGCATTGGGCTCTGTGCTGACAGCTCAGAGCCTGGAGCCTGCTTTGAATTCCGTGTCTCCCTCTATCTCTGCCTCTCTCCCACTCATGCTCTGTCTCTGTCTCTCTCTCAAAAATAAATAAACATTTAAAAAATTTAAATAGTTAAAAATGGCCAAGGAATAGCATGAGATGCCACACTGGATCACTTGAGTGACAAACATATTATTCCATGCAGACTATATAGTAGCAACCCTATGTCCTTATAGTGATTAGAGTCAATTATCCCTTCCAGTATTTTAACTTTTTGTGACTGCTGATCTACTGGCACAAAGATCCCAAAGTGACCAGGTGCCAGTGGTAGCATTAAATTTAATGGGACTCTTAACATGTGCTCTAGTGAAAAGTACACTCCCTTTGAGAATCAAACCTGTAGACACACACGTCCTGTTGTAATCTGTATATGCTGCTATAACAAAATGCCACAGACTAACTTATAAATAACAGGGATTTATTTTTCACAGTTCAAGAAGCTGGAAGTATAAGATCATGGTGCCCTGTTTGGGTGAGAGCCCATCCCAGCTTCCAGACTTCTTGTATCCTCATGTGGCAGAAGACAGACAAGGAGGCTCTCTGAAGTCTCTTTTATAAAAGCATTAATGTCTCTTTTATAAAAGCAAATTAGTGTTCTCTCATGACTTAATCACCTCTTGAAGTCCTCACCATCACATTGGGCATTAGGATTTGAACATATGAATTTGAGATGGGTGGTTAGGACACAAACATTCAGACCATAGAAGGGCCTAACATTGCAGAGATGGGAAGCATGCATTCTCCAAATGAGTCGTTAGGAGTAGTGGAGGACAAGGCCACTCCTGTTTTTACTCCCTGATTCTCTAATCCATATATTTTAATGGAGATAGAATAATATAATGGCACTGATTTAAGGTACATAGCGTATCCTGAAGAATATTGCCTCTTCCTAAAGGAATGTCATCTCTAAGCTGGTACCTTAGCTTCACCTTTGAGAGACTGCTCTAATGTTTGATCAGGCTGGCAGGTGCTGGATAATGATGTATGTGACCAGAGCAATGAAATCCACGGTCATGTGCTCACTCATGGCTCCTGTGCCAAAAAGTGTCCCTTGATACAAAATGATAAAACAGGATAGGACAGGAAAAGATGGATGTGTCAGTTCTCAGCAGAGAAAGCAAATTTGCCCTTCCTCCACCTTTTTGTTCTTTTTGCCCTTAATGGATTGTATGACGCCAACCAACATTTGGGACAGTCATTTGCTTTACTCAGTTCACCAATTTAAATGCTAATATCTTACAGAAATCCCTCACAGACACACCTAGAAATAATGTTTTACTCACTACCTGGGCATCCTTTAGTCCAGCCAAGCTGACACATAAAATTACCTATTACACAAGGGCTTCCAGAGTACTTATAGCTTCTTGCTCATCAGGTCTGATTAACATGATCTCAACAATATAGGGGACCAACGTGACTGTCTCTGGAATGTTGAAGTGGTCCAGGTCCCCTTAGATCATATCATGATACAGGGCAGGACAGCTGTAGGATAAGACCATGAATATAATCTGTTATCCATCTCAGTTAAGTCTCAACTTCTGATTCCTCTCTTATGAAGAATCCCTTATAGAAGGGATGAATTCACTAGCATATTCAATATCAGAAGCTGACACTGGAGTTCCGCCTTGGTTAAGTTTGTGAAAGTCCATTTTTATTTGCCACGATCTATTGATTTTTTCCAAGAGCCAAACTGGTAAAATAAATGGGGGTATACAGTTGAACTAATCTCTCTATTCTCCCCAGGATGTGTCATGATTTTTAGGTTGTGTTGGCAGAAGCTAGGGAATAGGTTGGACCCAGAGACTTTCCCAGGATCTTTTTAGCCTCCTCATGCCACAGAATTGATAGGGGAAGAGGTAGTTATTGTCAGAGAGAGAGAGGGCTGCCAGATGTCAAGGTGGTTGATTAAGACAATGAGCCAAACTGAAAGTAATTAAGACTTTATTCACTTATTCTGATAGTATAAGCAAGAGGCTAAACAGGAAAGAATGACAAGGTCCAGTGTTCCATTTTCCCCATGGAGGGGCACTGGGCAACGGTCAGACATATCGGTGCAGAGGGGGTGACACTGTGTCACTCTAGGGAGCTGGAACAAAAAGCTCTTCGGGCTGGGGGCAGACAGGGAGGAGAGGGGGAGGGGCTCAGAGTGGAAAAGTATTGAATACTGGGCAAAGGGGAGAAAAGTGTTCAGGGCCCCCTAATAAGGAGGTCTTGGCAGAGTCTCTGGAAAAATTTCTCAGCCAAGACCTGCTGCAGTAAAAAGGCTTCCAGCTGGAGGCTCCTAGGCTAGGAGTACACGTCTGTGGAAAAGCATGGTGGGCTCAGGGAGGGGGGCGGGGCATGGCTCTGAGTCCCAGACTGCAGCTACCCCGAGAGGCTGCAGTGCCCTGCTGTGCACCACCTCTGGTGCCAGAGAGTAAGTAGTTCTTCCACCCACAGGCCTGCAGAGAGCATCCTTGTAATTGCCTTTGGTTCAGCCTGAAAGATCCCACCTAGGATTTTGGTCCTGTATGCCTGGGCAATCGATTACTGGAGAAAATTGGTTGCTACTGCATCATGGAATAGGACTGGAATCCAGAGCATTTACTTTTAGGGGGTTTTCACTCCTTTTTTGCATAATATTCCATTTCCCAATAGTCTTACAGTGGAAAACTGAGACAAATGAATAAAGGCAAGACCTACAGAAATGAAGGTTTGGGTCACCCTACCAGGTCTAGATGCCCATCGGACTGAGGTGCTAACAGAGACATGGAATAAGTAGTGGAAGAAGGCAGTTACCATTACCAGGTTAAACCACGTGTGCCTCTGTGTGTGTGTGTGCGCATGCACACACACACACACACGCACACACACACACACACACACACACACACACACTAGCAGCAGTTATGCTCCTGCAATGTAATTGGTTTTCTCTCTGCTACTTTACTTGAAAAACACCTAGTAGAGGCCAACATTTTTTTTTAATGTTTACTTATTTTTGAGACACAGAGAGACAGAGCATGAACGGGGGAGGGTCAGAGAGAGAGGGAGACACAGAATACAAAGCAGGCTCCAGGCTCTGAGCTGTCAGCACAGAGCCTGACGTGGGGCTTGAACCCACAGACTGTGAGATCATGACCTGAGCCGAAGTCGGAGGCTCAACTAACTGAGCCACCCAGGCGCCCCAAGGCCAACATTTTAAGTTCAGATGGCAGTATGAGAGAGTTGACTGCATCCTGCCACCATTTAGTAACTGACAGTACTCTGTGTGTACTGTTGCTTGAGGACATAAATTTTTCAAAAGGATGAGGGAGAAGATACTGAGGGGCCAAAAAAGGTACATTTTGCTAGATATCTTCCATTTGTTCCTCTACATCCACTTTCCACATCTTTCTATCCTACTCTTTGCTCCTGGAGACAGCTCTGTATGGTCTACACAAAAAAATCCCTCCTGCCTTCTGGTTTCTGATTGGGTTTGGCCAAGGAGGAAACCAGGCAGGAAATGGGCTCAAGGTAGAGGAGAGTGAGGTGAAGGTATTTATTTTTTCAGCTGTTTCCTGCAGGTTTGCTTAGGTTGGTGGTGACCCTTGACCCAAAGTCATTACTCCTGTCAAGGGCATAGCTCATTTCAAGGTGGTCTCTCTCCCACAATACTCCCCTTTGGCTTTCCAGTGGCTGCTCTCTCCCCTCACCCTTCAGCCCTACAAGTGGTAACAACTGTACTGTTATTATACTGTGCTAGTAACAATACTGTTACTAGTCCCTGGGTACTGAGTGACTTGTGGTATTTTCCAGTATCTTGCCCTTGACTTTGTAAACAGTCCTTTTGTTAAAACTTCCTTGAATTAACCTAGTGTGTGCCTTGTGTTTTGTGTTCAACTCTAATTCATAAAATCTACCCCCACCTCACCTTTTAAAAATTATTCTGAGCCTGGTGTTCTCAAGTCAAAACCTTTGAAGTTATTCCTTAATAGTGATAAATTAATAGTGATAAATTAACTGTGAATATTCCAAGTTGATATCATTTATGACTATTGTGCATTATTCACTAAGATATTTCCTGGCTCACTCCCTTTAATCAAGTGACCAGATGGCTCCGGGGGATATTTCTGAAAGGCAAATTGTAGCAAATCCCTGCTGTCCCTGAAATCCCTCATGGCCCACCTTCACATACAAAATGATGCTGATACTCCTTGGCATGCTGCATCAGGACCACTGTCCAGCCTATTCTGACACAGTTTTCCCCTACCCACTCTACCTTCCGGTCAGAATGAACTCATAGTTCCCCCACTGGAGAGTCTCAGCACAAGTAGCTGACTCTGCTGCTTTGCAAGCCATTTCCCCTCTTTCAAGTCTCAGCTCAAGAGTCATCTCTCCCTGCAAACTTCCTTCCAGCACTCTGGCATGCTCCTTCAGTATCTATGGTCTCCTTCTTCCTTAGGCTTCAGAGAAGCTGGTCTTTTTATAAACCATCTTTCCTCTGAAGTAAAATCTTCCCTTCTCCACTTTGGTGCAGTCATTTCCTTTGAGTTGTTGTAATTCTTAGTTCTTTTCCCTATAGAAAATCTCCCTCATGAGAGGGAAGAGATCTTCCTCTGAAATTGTCATTGTACACTAGAGACCTGTAGTAACTTAATTCTCTGATTCCTGGCAAACCCTCAAGAAATCTTTGAGTAGATAAGTTACTAGGTTAGAGGTTTAAGCCACACACTTATTTTAATATGCAAAAAGTAAACAAAACATAATTTTATTCAATTCCAGAATCTATATAAGGTAAATAGAATTTTGCATACCATCACATATTTCCTATGAATTAAGACAGTCTGCTGTCTTTAAAGTTTTATTTTTCTATTAAGAAATTTTGGGGGGGCCTGGGTGACTCAGTTGGTTAAGTGTCCAACTTTGGCTGAGGTCATGATCTCACAGCTTGTGGGTTCAAGCCCTGTATCGGGCTCTGTGCTGACAGCTCAGAGCCTGGAGTCTGCCTCAGATTCTGTGTCTCCCTCTCTCTCTCTGCCCCTCCTCTGCTTACACTCTGTCTCTCTCTCCTTCAAAAATAAACATTAAAAAGAAAAGAAATTTTTTAATATATACTTTTTTTTATTTGAGAGAGAGAGAAAGCACAAGTGGGAGAGAGGGGCAGAGGGGGAGAGAGAGAGAATCTTAAGCAGGCTCCACGCTCAGCATGGAGCCCAACACAGGGCTTGATCTCATGACCCTGGGATCATGACCTGACCTGAAATTAGGAGTCAGAGGCTCAACTGACTGAACCAACCAGGTGCCCCCTAATCTGCTGTCTTTAAAACCTTAAAATTGGATAGAAAATAATAGTCAACTTAGGTCAAAATAAAGTCAGGTACTTGGTTTGATTTTGTAATCTCTTAAGTTATAATGTACAACATGCTTACAAAAACATGGAAATCGGTTTGATTTTTAATTCAGGTTTTAGTAGGCAGCAGAGCTAGAGTTAAGGGTTAAATATTGCTTTTGGCCCAAGACGGCATCCCAACTGTAAAAAAAAAAATTCAAAAGTATCTGCTGCAAATTATAATATATGTATTTGGATACAAAGAAAATTAGTGTATTCTCTCTTTTTACTCAAAAGACATAATAGGATCAAAAAAAAAGCAATAGGTACAGTGTGTGAGAGCTCTTTTGAAACATTATGTTTTAATTTTCTTTTCAAACAAGCTTCTGAGTACTTCCTTTGTATTTCCATGGACAAGATTAAGGAAAAAGCAAAACAGATGATTCATTATTTGTGATTTGGAGTTTTTAGGCTTCACCATAAGATTAATTTGGCTTTTAGTCTAAATAGCTAATGCAAGGGCAAATCTAAATAAAGAAATGTACTTACATTAACATCTTTTCTTTTCTTTCCATGTGATTTGAAAAAGTGAAGGAGGCTGAATTACTTGCTGGAATTCAGGGGAAAAAATGTCAATTTAACTCAGTGCAATCATTCAACATGATGTCTGTATTATAGAGAGAACAACATATCCTACCCTACCATTCTATTCCAAGTAATATTTAATTGCTTTCTGAACCTCTTCCAACTTCAATTAGTGTTAATTTAGTGTGTAACTAAATATATCACCCTAAAATAATTAGGAATGGTACGTTGTCCTCCATAACATATGTGGTTTGTATTAGCAGCCTTGGTTTGCAAGAGTCTTAAATAGGGAAATAGACAAAGAATCTATTTTCTCAATATGATCTATTCTCAGCCATCCATATACACACATGCACACACATACATGAGCTTAATTAGCAATTGATTCCTTTTGTCATTTTGGGAGCACAGGCTGTTATTGGTTATATAGATTATGGTTCAAGTGCCTTGGCATGATATAGCAGACCCTCCATGATCTGACTTCTGCTTCATCTCTGGCCTTGCACCCCACACTCCAATTCCAGTAATGTGACATGTTTTGTTTGGCTTTCTCGCACTTCTGTGTTTTTGTTTTTGTTGTGCTACCTGCTAAAGTACCTTCCAACTGAGCTACAGCTGCTCACATTTCCAGGCTCATTTTCAAGTGTTAGCCTGCTAGAATTTTCTATCTGCTCCTCCAATTCTTCTTCTTATCCTTTCTAACTCATCTGAGTGCTCCAGGGGCTGATGTGGGAAGTTTCTTCCATCACTGTGCTCCTCTGGGCTCCAGCTTGCAATTGAAGTTGGCCAGTGGGAGGCAGCTCTGACTGGAAGATTAGAGGGCAGGAGGAGGGGGAGGTCTGGATATTTATTCCCTCCACTTCTGCCCACTCTCATCCCTGCTGGACTGTGGTTTGGCAATGGCTTTGCTCTTCTAACCAATGCCATACCACCACAGCTCCGACTCTCACTTGTTATTGGAGACAAACCTTCCCATCCCTTCATGTCTATGGGTTTAATACTTCCTGACACTCTTGTTCACCCTCAGGACTTCATCCTTGTTGGTTCTCTGAACCTTGCCCTTACCTCTGTGAATAGTCCTTAGAGTGAACTGTTCTCATTTATACCTTTGAGTGTGCTACCTCTCCCTGGGACATTAATACAGTTAGCCTCTTTTTATATTAAAAAATTATTTTATTTTAGAGAAAGAGAGCATGCAAGCAGGAGAGAGGGGCAGAGAGAGAGAGAGAGAGAGAGAGAGAGAGAGAGAGAGAGAATCTTTTTTTTTTTTCAACGTTTATTTATTTTTGGGACAGAGAGAGACAGAGCATGAACGGGGGAGGGGCAGAGAGAGAGGGAGACACAGAATTGGAAACAGGCTCCAGGCTCTGAGCCATCAGCCCAGAGCCCGACGCGGGGCTCGAACTCACGGACCGCGAGATCGTGACCTGGCTGAAGTCGGACGCTTAACCGACTGCGCCACCCAGGCGCCCCAGAGAGAGAGAGAATCTTAAGCAGGCTCCACACTCGGTGCAGAGCCTGATGCAGGGCTTAATAGCACAACCCTGGCATCATGACCTGAGTTGAAATCAAGAGTCCGACGCTCAACCAACTGAGCCACCCAGGAGCCCCCAGCTAGCCTCTTTATGATGCCATCTCCTGGGATAGAATTGAAGTTTTGTGCTTTCACTGAACCCATTGCAGACTTATATTACACAACCTGGCATACCTGATTGTACCATTTCCTAGAAACCTTATTTCCTTCTATAGTCAGAGGAGTCCCTGTCAACATCACTAGGGTAAAATGCAGTGCCTTGCACATATTTGGTCCTCCTTAAACATTTTTTAAATAAATTGATAAATATTATGAGTGGTTGGTGTGATTGTTAATAAAGCATGTTTTTGAACATACATCATCTCATTTAGCCACTATAATAATTCTCCAAAGTGGGATTAACATCTTCCTTTTACAGATGACTAGACTGAACCCTAGAGAGTATAAATAGTGCAAGTAACAGTAAGTGAAACAGTAAGCCTAGGTCTTTTTTTATTCCAAAGCTTGTTCTTGTAACCTTTAGGCTATAATGCCTGAATAGTGGTGAGTTCCTATAGAAACCCATTAGAAAGCACTAGAAATATTTTTGAGTGGCTTCCTTATATTTTCCAAGATGTCCCAATCTTTATCTTGACCCTTGCTCAAAGGCAAATGCAATGTGTTAACTACATTAACAGAATTGTTCAGGCAGCTGTGGAATGTTAATTTTGTGGTATTATATGTGAATTTTGAAAAAATCAGTGGAAAAAGTTCAATACAACTTATACATTTGACTCCTGATTTTTCAAACTTATTATTTAATTTTACTTGGAAATGCATAATTCTTTTGCCCTAGTGGGAAGGGTGAAATGGGATCGATCCATCAAGGACTAGGAGGGATTGGAGAATAGACATAATCTGGTTGGAACAGATTTCATTCATGGAATCATAGTAGAAAACCATCCATTTTATACCCATGCCAAGATCTACCAAGACAACACCGCAAGGCTACTTCCTTGACCGTCAGGATCCACAACTAATAATCAGTCACTATATAATCATAAACAAGAGTCATTCTAAATACATCTATTTGTTCTTCAAAATGTGAGACAATTGGACACTTTAATTTATTTATTCAATACGTATTTATTGAGTGTCTACTAGGCCTAGCTGTTTCTAATGCTTGGGAATCATCAGTGAACAAATAAAAGATCCTTACCCTTGTGGATCTTGTGTATTTTCATGCAAATGCATTCTGTATATATGGACAACTGAAGAGAGCAATTTTCAAAATTATAGCCTATCCCAGGAGATCCTGGGTGGCTCATCTGGTTAAGCATCTGACTTCAGCCCAGATCATGATCTTGTGGTTCATGGGTTTGAGTCCCCATCCAGCCCCATTGTTAGGCTCCATGATGATAGTGTGGAGGCTGCTTGGGATTCTCTCTCTCACTCCTCTCCGACTTGTGCTTTCTCTCTCCCTTAAAAGAAATAAATGAACTTAAAAAAAAAGAATTATAACCTATCCCAAATTTTATTTTTTATTTCCAGAAATATTTAAAGAACACAGAAGAAATCCATATAAAATAGCTAACACAAAATGCATGTGAGTTGTCAGGCATATTTTACACATATTAACTTATTTAATCTTTGTAAAAGTCCTGTGATACTACATTCATTTCCATTTTAAAAATGAGGAAAATGAGGTAAGGAGAGGGTGAAAAAACTTGCCAACATCACACATATTTGCCTCTAGCACAGTTGGAACTTAAACCCAGGTTCTTTATCCTCATGGTCTTTGTTCCAACCCACCATATGATTCTGTTTTGCTGGGATTGACCTTCAGCCAAAGCCTCACAGAAGTTTTGATATGGATTTAGATTTTATAAACTCATTCGGTAGAGTATCTCGTTCATTTCAGGAATCCCCCAAATAAGTACTTTCAGAAGGGAATAACTTACTGCTTCTAAGACAGCCTGAATAGAAATATGTTTCTGGTAGCTTATTCTATCAGGTCCTGGTTCTATCTTGAAAGCTCTATAGAAGAATATCATTCCTCTCTCACATGACAAACCCTTTCACTTATTAGGGGCAGACATCATTGCCCATCCCTTTCCTAGAGCCCAACCTTTTGACAACTTCCTCTTTTTTTAGGTTAAACTTCTTGTTCTGCAATTATCTGGAAGCAAAAATGAAAACAAATTGAATGATGAAAACTTTCGGTCATTTCTTTCAATGTCATTTCCAGTGTTGCATTAGAAACAGGGCGGGGGGAAGGGGAAGCAATCCACAAGCACAACAATAAATGAGGTATACGATTTAATTCTGGATATTACAGGGAGGCCTAATGAAGCAGAGAAGTGGATCTCTAGAAAGGAGAGATTAAAGTCTGGAAAAGAAGTATACCTGTCTGGGGATTAAAAAACAAACAACCTTAAAAGGTCAAGGAACTTAGAAAGGAAGCTCATAAAGGTAACGTTTGGACTCCTATAGCCGAAGATGAGAACATTTAGCTGAGAATGGACTTATTGAAATAAAATGTTGCCATAAGAAATCATTTTCAATGAACAAATAATTGTCATAGAGGGAAGCCAAGGACTAATTACTACGGAAATTGTAGCAGAACTAGATTTGGTTTGTATTTCAGACCCTCCAGAGTATGGTTACTTCTGATAAAATAATAGGTGTGAAAATGCATTAAAAAGTTGGTAATAACTGTATAGCAATTTTATTTTTTTCACGCAAAATTTTAATTTAGGTAAAACAAAAATTATCTTTCATAGCACATAACAAGACTAATGAAATATTAAAGACTTTTGCTTTGAACTCAAGCTTGAAAGTTACTTGGATAAACCTGAAGGTATGGGTAAACATGAGACACGTCTGTGTGTCTAAATATTTTTCAAATATTAAAAAAAAAAAAACCACTCAGTAGCACAAGAAATCCCAAGGAGAAAATGAGGCAATCTAATGGTCATCTCGTTCTTCCAAATTGAACCTTAAAAAGTATGTTGTGGGGCGCCTGGGTGGCTCAGTCGATTATATGTCCAACTCTTGATCTCAGCTCAGGTCACTGTCTCATGGTTCATGTGTTCAAGCCCCAAGTCAGGCTGTGTCTGTGCTGTGCTGACAGTATGGAGCCTGCTTGGGATTCTGTCTCTCCCTCTCTCTGCCCCTCCCCTGCTTGCACCCTTTCTCTCTCTGTGTCTCTCAAAATAGACACATAA